>NC_045440.1:26739145-26849338 GCF_002776525.5 Piliocolobus tephrosceles | reverse complement strand
AATCCCTTAACTAAAACCACTGTTTATTACTTTAAACAATATCCACATGGTTTATGAAGACCTTTAGGGGTCTCTTATCGGACAGTGTTATAATATTTATCACTATCTGAAATTAATGTTTATTGTTTGTGTTATCCCTTTAGATTCAAAATTCTGATTACAGGACTTCAATAGAACAAGGGCATTTTGTTCCCTGATGTAATCTCAACAATCAATAGGTGGTCAATAAACATTGACTGACTCTTCCATATTCTATAAACCCCTCTGTACCCTCAGTCCTCATGGCAGAAGTTCTTCCACATGTGTGCCTCCATGATGCTTTGAGCACAGCAGTATTGCAGTACTCAGGTGTTTAGGAGCTCATCTCCTCATAACAGTGTGAGCTGTGTGAGCTTTGCAAGATTAGAAACCATGTCATTTGCTCCTTTGCATGCTTAGGGTCTTACAAAAGGAGTAGGTAAACAAATGAGTATTTACTGAATAAATGAATGAATGAATGCTATTGAATGGTTACAGATACTTGAAACATCATTTTCTAAAGCAATTTTCATCTACAGACAAGGAACAATATACAAATGACCCTTGGCTCTGAAAACAACCAAAATTATGACAGCTAAAACAGGCTTACAGTTAAATATGTCATGTAAAGAGGGTTTATCAAAGAACAGGACAAGGAGAAGAAAGGAAGGAATTTTCAATTTTTTCTCCCCCAAAATAGGACGTCAAGGAGTTTTCAATTACAGGATTTAGCTTGTTCCCACCTGAGAACCTCTGGATTTGTTAATTTTAGTGCTGTAGCAGTGGCTCCAGAAATAAGCCAATATCTGGCCCACACATTTTTGGAATTTTCAGAAATGCTTACTACCATCACACTGAGAATGCACGGGAATCTTTGTCACTATAATAAGGGTTCATTTGGAATCCACCAAATTGATGAGTGGAGGCCCATGCATTACCTGTGCCCTGGGGGGCTGTTACCAACAGTTCCCCTAATCTGGCTCAACTGTACCCTCTCTGTTGTCAGATAACAACCTCCCTCTTTCTGCCTTTCTGGTCACCTGGACATGTGAGAAATCAAAAGCTTGCATACATAGTGTATGAACGTATTTCCCACATTTAGCAAACACTTTTCCAACAAGTCTGGTGTCATGTGGCGTGTTTCAATTCTTCTGCTGTTTTTATTATTGTACAGTAGCTTGTCTAATATTATTTGAGGCTGATGAGGACATTCCATTAGCCCCAAAGGGCTTTCAGTCTTGAGCTGTCCACAGAGATAGTAAAAAGAGCTCAATATAATTCTTCAGCTGCAGAATAGAAGACAGTGACTCATCAATACCTTAGTAGAGAGCTTTTGTTATTTTCAAAATATTTTTGAGTGCCTGATGTTGTAGCTTTTGTTTGTTTAAATAAGTGGATTTGTGTATAACTCTTTTTTGTGTATGTTCACAGTCTCAGGAGAACCCGGAGACTAGCTTTAGTGTTCCCTAACTTTGTAATAGTTGGTACATGTGAAAATCTCATTTTTCCAAAGCCTAAGTTGCTCCTCATCTCCTTCTGACAAATGGGTGCATTTGCTGGTGGAAGTGTGGGGTTGAAAAAAAAACAACAAAAACCCACCATGCTTGATTAGATTAAAAGAGAAAAATGAAGACCATGTGGAAATAAATGAAAACTGAAAAAGTAATGGTAAAAAAATAATAATAAAAGAGATGAAATCAGAAGAAAGGCAGCAGGGACCGATTGCTCTTATTAATCTCAATTCCTCCAACCTGCCTCCACCCACCTCAACAGTCTGTTTCATGGCAACTGGCCAGCTCTCTGAAATGTTTCTGACTCTTAATGGCCTCCTTGGGCCATTTTCCATTACTCATTTGTTTACTGCCTACCCTTTGCAGATGTGGAGGTATGAGGCTTAGTATATTAGTTTTCTATTGCTGCCGTAGGAAATTACCCCCAATTTAGGGGTTTAAGCAACATGAATTTATTAACTTCCAGTTCTGAAGCTCAGAAGTCTTCACGTGGGTCTTACTGCCTTAAAGTCGTGATGTCAGTGGTTCCTTTCTGGAGACATTCAGGAAGGATTAATACCTTTGCTCATTCTGGTTGTTGGCAGAATTTAGCTCCTTGCAGTTGCAGGACTGAGAGCCATATTTTCTTGTTGGCTGTCAGTTGAAAGCCATTTCCAGCTTTGAAAGGCTGCCTGGATTCCTTAGCTCATTGCCTCTTTCCTCCATCTTTAAAGCCAGTGACCTTGGGTTAAGTCCTTCCAATGTTGAGTCTTTCTTAGCCTTCTTCCATTGTCACATTTCTCTCTGACCACAGCTGCGAAAAGTTCTCTTCTTTTAAGGAATCATGTGATTAGATAGGGTCTCCTTGGAATCCAAGGATAATCCAAGATAATCTCCCCATTTCAGGATCGGTAACCTTAATCATATCTGCAAAGTCCCTTTTGTCATATAAGGTAAGGTATCCTCAGGTTCTGGGGATCAGGAAGTGGACATCTTTAAGAGGCCATTCTTCTGCCACACTCGGAGTAGGGGTCCTGAGCAATTTGACTTCTGAATCATTGCTCCTGGGAGGCTTAGAGGAAGTGGGGGATTGGAAACAGGTAGAATGTGAGGGCTATTTTCTAATTATGTAAAGCACATTAGCAGTGTCTTGTTTTCACTGAGAATACCCAATTAGGAGGGCCACGTAACAATCGAAAAATTCCCGGGTAAGATACTTTTACCAAGAGTCTCTTCAAAACAAATGCTAATTGTTTCTTTAAAATTAACAGAAAGGAAAGGCAGCTAGAAAATGAATGGGTTAATCAGAGAATTAATCAGAGAATTATAATTCTGATAATTAAAATTAATCAGAGAATTTTAGAAGGGAACTAGAGATCATTTTAATTTATGAAAAAATTTTGTTACCCTTTTTAATTGTAGATTTACATGCAGTTTAAAGAATACCCATACCCAGTTTTCCCCAATGGTATAACTACGATATAAAAATTAGGAAACTGGTATAATCCATCAATATTAATCAGATTTCATTGGTTTATATGCACTCATTTGGGTGTGTGTATATGCAGTTGTGTGCAATTTTATCACATGCTGATGTGTGTGGCCACCACCAGTCAAGATACAGAACAGTTTAGTAATTTTTAAAGTGGGCTCTTTGAGCTGTTAAGAGAGTTCTGTCTAGGTGCTTCAAGAGATGCTGTAATGGACGGGGGTTCAGAAGGGCTGGGCCAAATAAGTGGAATTCAGGTACCTTACATTTCTTTTAAACAAAAGGGTGCTTTTATCTATTTTATGTACTGAGACTACATATACTATTTTATGAAGGATCCCATAGCTAAAAACCACTGGCTTAGTCCAATACTTCCATTTTGCAGATGAAGAAACTGTGCATATATGTACCTCTGTGCTCCAGGATACACGCTGATTAATCCTCAACTGGCGAATGACCAGCATTTGCCCACCAAGTTAGCCAATGATCAACATAACACACTCAAAAATACCCTCCTCCCTTCTCTCAAAGGTGAACCTTAAATTTAGCACCAATAATTTAGGCTATTTTTCCATCTTAATTAAGTCTTTGGTTTATCTTAGTCAGAAGATTAGGGACTTTATTTGGTTCACTGCCTGGCACATAGTAGATAATCAGTGCCTCAGGGAAATATTTGACTTTAGTTGACAATTTGGACAATTAATATGTATCTATACATATCTTCATCATATAAATGGCTAGACCCTTCAATGGTTAGAGGGAGATTATTGTAAAAAAGGGCTACTGTTTTACCTGCATAAACTTCGAATCAACAGTAGGGTACAGGTTAATTCGAAGTTTATGTACATACAATGTACAATGCAATCTTCACTGATTTTACAGCATCTGGAGATGAGTGTTCAGTTCTTTGGAAGACTTTAAGAGGAGTATTCACAACTGGAGTGTTTCGGAGAAGAACTTGGGTCTGACAGGATGTTATAGAACTGGAGAATAGGAATTGGAGAATAGGACATATTTTGCCTGCAGAGATTTGGAGGAAACAGGATACCTTTTGTTTTTTTTCAAATGTCTAAAGTACCTCTGTGATAGAATTATTGTATATCTGTAGAATAGTATCAATGAGTGAAGGTATAATTTCCACTCAATATATGGAATGTCTTTTATAACAATTAGAGTTGTCTCAAAATGAAATGGAAGGCCAAACAACAAAAGACAAAAACAAAATAAAAATATAAAATAAAATAAAAATGAAATGGAAGGCTTTACATAGTGAGCTTCCTGCTACTGAAATCATTCAAGCAGAGGGTTATAAAGGATGGTGTTTTGAAGGTCTGCACCAGGTTAAGCTGGATCTTAGGATTTCTAAGGTCTCCCAACAAAAGACTGTATGATCTAGGCAAGATATATGCTAATACATACTCCTAATAGTTTAAATCCTCTTCTGCCTTCTTGTGCATGAAAATAAATCACCTGATAATTTGTTTGTTTATATGGGTAGGATTTCTTATTGGGAAATTGATATAAATACTTCAATGTATTTAACAAATATTTATTGAGCCTCTAGTATGTGTCTAATAGTGTAACGTGCTGAAGATATAACAATGAACAGAGATGGGTTTTATCTGCATTGACAAAATAAGAACAGAGATGGGTTTTATCTGCATTGACATAATAATGTGAAAAACTTAAAATATGAAAACATTTAAAAATGCAGTGCAGTAATGTTAAATAGACTGTTTAAAGGGTCTGGAAGATGACAAAGAAAATTATAATTAATCAGGTACTAATGACAGAAAAGAGAACAAAGTTTTTAATTTTATTAAAAATTTCCAATTTATAACCAAAATATACAACCACTACATTTAAAATCAGTTTGTACACTCACAGTTAAAGTGCTAAGAAAAAACATTTACAAAAACTGACATCAGTCTACTGTAAACAAAATAAATCTACAAGAGCAGAGTGCAAAGCACATCAGCTAATGTGAAATTCCCAGTTCATGCTCTAACCAAGTGCACTTGCCCTGTAAATCCCAACAACAGCAACTTTTCCACTCATTTGGAAGTGAACCATTTTAATGAACATATAAAAAAGAAACACGAAGAACTAATGCCACAAAATACAAGTCTTTAGCATAAACACTTTCTAATTAGATGTTTATATGATAAACCAATATTAGACATTTAGAATCACCTCAGCAATTTGATTCAGAATAGTTTGGAAAACTAAACTTCTCAGTGCCAGCTATTTAAAAATGATATATTTTTTAGAATAATGAAAAGAATACCTTTTCTACCTTTATAGCTCTTGAAAAATTGTAACAGTAAAATGGGGAAAGACTTTTTTTTTTTTTTTTTTTTAACAAGCATGGATAGTGTTCATCTGTAAATGTAGTATCAATGAGAAAGAGCTGGAAGACAGACCTAGCTGTTGGTCAGGTAGAATGAGGGTGAAGGAGATCTAGGATGCTTCAGGCATTGCCCTTGAACTTAAAAAACAGGATCAGCAGGCCACGACTTCATAAGGCCCATAAATACAAATGACTAGCTTCCTTTCTCAAGGTCACTGAAAATATACAGCAGTTGCAGACATCACATGGGTTTGGGCAAAGGGGGCAGATTTCCAAGCTAGGTCACTTAATGGTATCTCTTGCCTCAAAATGTCCCATCGATACTAATTTAAATGATTTCCACTTTTGTTTTAAAGCTTAACATTCTACTCATTGAGATTAATTTGCGCTAACAGCAACGTGGTTGCTTTTAATGCAGATTTCTCTTTAAGAGAGCTAAAAGGGCTATAGTCACTAACACTTTAATATAAATTAGTTAAAGCAAATTTCTAACACTTGAGATAGGTTATATTTTGGAAGTACTGATAAGAATGACTAGGGGATAGAAGGCAGATAGGGAAGTTTTGGAGAATGTAGCATTTGAGGAATAGGTCACATGAAGAGGGTATCATGAGCATATTGCCTAGGAAGAAGTGTACCAAGCAATTATTGAGAGACCAAAGTAACCTTTCTCCACTATAAAAATGTATCCAAAACCAAGACACCTAGAGTACCTCTGTGGTGTACTAGATTCGTTTTTGTTGGCTAATCTTTTACCCTTATTATTCATATTATTTATATGATGATACGTAGTCTGAATTTGGAACAACTCAATTTACAACCTATTAAATCATAAAATTGGGGATTTCCTGTGTAGGAGTTTCATATTTTTTTATATGATCTTCAACTCATATACCTTTATTCTTATAACCTGAAATAAAGGTATAAAGAAAATCTTTAAATGGCATTTTATGGCAAATTTGTTTACTATACCACATAGCAGTATTCATTAATTTAGAATGCCTACCAAGAGGATAAAATTCCAGTTGCCAAAATTTAAGTCCATATTAGATGTGAGGGGGAAAATTATTTTGCCTCTAAATGATACTTACAGATGAATCCTTTTATATCAGGTTGGTGAAAAACTAACTGTGGTTTTTGCCATTAAAAAACTGGCAAAAGGCCGGGCGCGGTGGCTCAAGCCTGTAATCCCAGCACTTTGGGAGGCCGAGACGGGCGGATCACGAGGTCAGGAGTTCGAGACCATCCTGGTCTACACGGTGAAACCCCGTCTCTACTAAAAATACAAAAAACTAGCCGGGCGAGGTGGCGGGTGCCTGTAGTCCCAGCTACTCGGGAGGCTGAGGCAGGAGAATGGCGTGAACCCCGGAGGTGGAGCTTGCAGTGAGCTGAGATCTGGCCACTGCACTCCAGCCCGGGCGACAGAGCAAGACTCCGTCTCAAAAAAAAAAAAAAAAAAAAAAAAAAAACTGGCAAAAACTGCAGCTACTTTTTCACCAACCTAATATATAACAATATCTCAGATTATAAAAGCTTTAAACTACACACAGATTTAGTGAAAGGCTTATTAATGTATATATACTCCCAAAAGGTATTAGCTTCAATTATGAAGTCATTTTGATAAAACATTTTTGAAAACTGGAAAATTTTACAACAAAATAAAGGATAATTTTTTTAAGGAGAATTTTCTTGGTAAGACTTGTGGTTATCTGTAGAGTCTCCTTCATAAAACATCTGATATGTTGATAGGGTTAGGATGAGAAGCTAACATATCTATTCTAAAAGATCTTTTGTTTGGTTCCTTCTTGAATATATATATTATGAAATTGCCAGCATCTGATCATTTTTGACCAATAAAACCAGCAATTTCAGGTAGTTCAGAATAATAATGTATTATCCAATTATGACCATGTAGCAAAAACCTCCTTGGCCTGACTCTACCAGAGAACAACTGATCTACTACAGGAGGAGCTGATCTACATGCCGAGATGTGACCATGATAATCTAACAACACTGTAAAAAGTTAAGAAAACAAGATTTAAAAAGGCTCAAAAAACACCTCACATTAAATAAATATGAGTCTTGGGTATCACAAATTAGAGAGTGAAGTAACTCATAATTACTGTTAATTATGATACATTTACATAAATAATCCCCAAATTCACTATCAGATTAAAATACAAAAAGTATTTTTTTGGTAAAATATTTTAGTTTTGAAGAAACAGCTTCCACTGTTCTATTAAATAACAAGATAAAAGAATTTACTCGTTTTACTCGTTTTTGTCGAACTTTTCTTTCTGGGGCTAGAGGAAAGGGATGGTGGGTGGCATCAATATCAATCTTTATTATGCCAAAGTGAATGTCTAAATCAGTCATTCCTTCATATATGTGATACTTTTACACTGCAATGAGAAAATAAAACACAGAGATACAATTTGGCATTTGAAAATAAAAGCAGAAAAGTTGTTGGAAGTTGGGGTTAAAGATGTGGTGATTCTAGGGAAGTTAAATATTATAAAAAATGAATGATACAAAATTCGGATTTAGTCCAACTCACAGCTAAGGTAGAAATAGCACCTGATGGCAAGAGAATGTCCAGCCTAAAATTTTCACATTGGGGAGTCCTTTATATGATTTTTAAAGTTTTTTAAGTTCATATAAAAAGAAAATAAGAGTTATTTTTAAGTATACATTCACCTCAGCTCAATGTAAAGAACTACTGTGTTGATCTTGTCTCAGAAATATGGAATTATTTCATATTAAATGTTTCTGCTGACAAGATGAGTTCAGGGAAAAATTATCTGAGGCAGGGATAAGGGAATACATTTGTAAATTTCCTTTTAAAAATGGAGAATGGGAGAAGTAGAGAAATAGGAAAATGGTGGATGACTAAACATAAAGTAAATCACTCTAGGATTACTTGCTTTATCTTACAGGATATCCCATTATTAAAACCCAGAAAATATTAAATGAAATATCTGAATCTCAGACTCAATTTAACAAATGTGATCACAAAGACTTGCAGAGCCGGAGAACTGAAAACAATATTTTTTTTGGTAGGCAATCAAAATAATATAATACAGGCATCTCTGAATGAGAAAGGCTGGGCATCTAATTTAATTTCTGACAGCCAGGAGAGGTACATGATCCAGTGAAATGACATAAGACAAGGAATCAAGTGGAGCTAAAGAATCACACCAGAAACCAGTATACCTTCCTATATCAACTTTCCACTATTCTCTAATCATCAGATCTTATCCCAACACCCAGATTTGAACCAGTGTTCAAAAGATTGATATGAGCTAATGTAGACAATCAGAGCAAACACAATGATCTTTAAAGGTAACAGGAACTTCCTTGGCCTAGTGCACAGAGAACACTTAATCTACCAGAGAAATCTGAAATGGAACTAATACAATCTCTACTTTTTTTTTTTTGAGATTGAGTCTCGCTCCGCCGCCCAGGCTGGAGTGCAGTAGGGAGATCTCGGTTCACTGCAAGCTCCATCTCCTGGGTTCACGCCATCCTCCTGCCTCAGCCTCCCGAGTAGCTGGGACTACAGGTGCTCGCCACCACACCCGGCTAATTTTTTTGTATTTTTAGTAGAGACAGAGGTTTCACCATGTTAGCCAGGACGGTCTTGATCTCCTGACCTCGTGATCCACCTGCCTTGGCCTCCCAAAGTGTTGGGATTACAGGCGTGAGCCACTGCGCCTGGCTAATTTTTGTATTTTTAGTACAGAAGGGGTTTTGCCATGTTGACCAGGCTGGTCTGGAACTCCTGACCTCAGGTGATCCACCCACCTCAGCCTCCCAAAGTGCTGGGATTACAGGCGTAAGTCACTGCATCTGGCCTCAATCTCTACATTCTATCCGATGACATTTAAGGAACCCTTCCAGAAACATTTTCTGTATAGCCAGAAAAAAACTAAAAATAACAAGCCACGCTGATCTCTAACAATACTTCAAAAGAAGGCATTCACTTGCCCATGGCAATCTGGCAACTATATTTACGTAATAAACCTAAGAATGCAGCTTAAGAATAATTACTGAACAAAAAATTTTCAATCAACTCCTCTGAAATTTCTTTTACATTTTATAATTATTTTAATATTGGTAAATTGAATAGCTTTTATATTAGCCATATGAACCACTGCTTTGTTCACTAATTTGATCTTGAATACATTTTGTGTAAATTTTAGGCTAACTAGCTCTAGTCACATTTACGAGAACAAAGACCACAAAATGTTATGTCATTCTTTTCTATATATCAATTTAAGGTGCTTATATTGGTACTTAAGAAGTCTTTCCCATTTAAAAAAGCCATGTCTAATATTTATAACTTTCTTTCATTTTATTACCTGTAATATAATTTTCCTTTTTTGAAATTACTTAAAATCGCTAATGGAAAAAGTTGATAACATATCTGAATCCCATCAATTTACATGCAAATGACATTAATAATACAAGTTGATCTAGTAAAATAATACAAGTTGATCTAGTTCATGGGATGAATAACAAGAATAAAAACGAGACCAAAATAATGATTATAAAATGGTCACAGGAGAACTAAATAAGAGCTGGGTGGAATTTTAGACACTACCTAAACTAATTCTCTTGTTCCCTAGAGAATGAGAAAATGGAGGCACCACGAGGTAAAATGCCTTGTCCAAAGTTACACAGTTAACTGCAAAAGAGAGGCAAGACTAGAAGTTAAGATTCCTGACTCAAAATCCTATGGTATTTTAAAAAATAAAATAATGCATTTTTACTAATCATTAAAAAAAATCCTGCCAATTTAGAACATTTTTTTTGTTTAATTTTAGACTCCAGGATAGAAAATAGAAATTATTAAACTCTAAGTTAAAAAAAAAAAAAAAAAACAACCAATATGCACAACACAAAGAAATATCTGCAATTTAGCATATACAAACAAGCTGACTTATACAACAAAAAGCCTTAAAGCTACAATAATAATAAAGTAATCCACCCTACTTCAGGAAATATGATAAAATATCAACCTTAAAAAATCTTTAAAGACTAACTTTACCAGTTAATGGTAATTAGCAAAATAATGAAACAGTGATCTTCAAAATCTGAATTATTTCAAGGTAAAAAAACTTGTTTAATCTCTATCGGGAAAAACTGGTGACAGTGACCAATAAACTGAGCATAAAGTATAAGCAACACTTTCACACCAACAAAAATATTCAAGAAATAACATAACAGATTTCCTGAGGCAGATGATAATTTAAAAAGTAATCTGAAGGAAATTATCTTTCAATGCATTTCAACAGATTGAACTACTGTGTCTTATAGGAAGTAAGTAATGTAGTGGTTTGGTGTTTAATTAAAGTATAAGTGAAAACTTTACTTTCTTTTATATTTATGTCAACAGAATTTTACTTCCTAATTAGAGAGCACAGAATAAGAAACATGTTTAACTCATATTAAATCTTTATATATTAAGTCTTTATAAATCAACCAAATAGAAATGTCTACAAGGATGGCTGATTCTGGGTAGACTTTAACATTTTCATTCTTAGAAGACTTGGATCCTGAGAGAAAACTGTAATCCTATATCAATTTAGTGACTAAAGAAGCACAGGATTAAGATTAAATTAGTAAAACACCCAGGAGACTGATTACAGTCAGACGGAAGGCATGTGATACCTAGTCTTCCTACTGCTTTCCCAAATTCATCTAATTGGAACAAAAGAAGGAGAGAAAAGAATTAAATTATGAAGAGATGCCAACACAATTATTTTCATACAAAATAGGTCAAAATTATATAAGAATAATGTATAAGATTATACAGCTACTAGGAAATACAGCTGTATTAAATGTAAACATTTTTTCTTTATCAGTTGTAAAACTACATAGAAACATTTAAAAGAATCAATCACAAGTTCCTTTGTAAATCTAGGTTCCATAAAAATGCTATCCTTTGTGAGTGAAGAATGGAGAAAAAATCCTTACTTTACAGTTTAAAAAAATTATAAATGTGTACAAACAATTCTCATAGTGTGATGACTTAAAATATAAAGTTTTGCCATGATGAAAACCAACAAGTGAATCACTTTTTCAAAACTTGTTCTCAATCAGAAAGAATTAGGTACATAAAAGCCAAAAAGTCAAAGACAAAAAATGTTATAGGGTCTACATTCTTCTTTATATATATTTTTATAATTTAAGTCAAGCTAATGTACTTACACAATTTCATATAAAAGGAAAAATATAATGAATATCCCCAAATTTGTTCTAGAAATTCAACTACATAAAATTTGAGAGCATACTCTGGTATAACACATATTAAAGAGCCAATACAATTTAAAAGCATAACCTACTTTTTAAAGGTTAATTGGATGACCGATTTAAAGACTGTACCAAATGAATACTGGTCTAATTGCCTATTTTGTTGTTACTGCTAAAAAGAAATACTAATGAAGACTGTAACCTTGTTTTCTACAGCCCCCCCAAATTCTAACAAAATCAAATGGTACCAGTAGAACAATTTATGGATTAGGCATGGTGGCTCATGCTTGTAATCCCAGTGCTTTAGGAGGCCAGGAGTTCAAGACCAGCCTGGTCAACATAGTGAGAACCATCGCTACAAAAAATTTAAAAAATTTGAATTAAGCCAGATGCAGTGACTCATGCCTGTAATCCTAGCACTTTGGGAGGCTGAGGTGGGCAGATCACTTGAGGTCAGGAGTTTGAGACCAGCACAGCAAAACTCCTGGCCAACATGGCAAAACTCCATCTCTACTAAAAATACAAAAACTAGCCGGGCGTGGTGGCGTGCACCTGTAGTCCCAGTTACTTGGGAGGCTGAGGCAGGAGAATCACTTGAACCCAGGAGGTGGAGGATACAGTGAGCCGAGATTGTGCCACTGCACTCCACCCTGGGCAACAAAGCCAGACTCCATCTCAAAAAAAGAAAAAAAAAAATTAAAACTAGCCGGGTGTAGTGGTGCACACCTACAGTCTTAGCTACTTGGGAGGCTGAAGCTGGAGGACTGCTTGAGCCTAGGAGTTCAAGGTTACAGTGAACTATGATTATGCCACTGCTCTCCAGCCTGTGTGACAGAGCAAGACCCTGTCTCTAAAAAAATTTTTTTTAAGTAGAATAATTTATGGGTTACAGAGCATTATAATAAATGTTATTTCATTTGGTCCTTACAATATCCAGTGAGGGAGGCTAAAACCAAAAATTACCTTATCCACATTTTACATTGAACAAAGAAAGACTCAGAGAAATTAAATGACCAGCCCAGTTGACATCATGAGTTAAATTCCAATCCCATGGGAATTTTCATTACACTAGACTACGTAAGTCATCCAAATATGGTAATATGTAAATGTACCTTTGGTATGTCAGAAAGCAATATAAATATCATCATAATGAAATTTTGGTATGTTGATATTTTCTAAGCTCCAGCAAATGATTCACTAATTTATATAAAAAAATTAAGTTGTTCCTTTCATTTCACAGAGAGATAGCCTAAACTAAGATGGGTACAATTTGAGTTATTTCCAGCTATTATCACGAAGAAATTGATGAGGTAGGTTAAAATGTAGTAAATTTTTCTAATTTGAACACATTCTTAGAATTTTTATAAATCTGCTCTAAGAGCAGCAGAAAAAGGAAGGTTGATTTGAAGATTAATTTACCCAACTGGTCCACAAAGATCTAACAGCATAAGACTAAAAGGAGTCTAATTACTCACTTCTAAGAATCACTCTTCATCTTCTAAAATTAATTAAAAGGATTGGTACATGTCTGTACATATATTTCTTTAATTACAATAGTGACATGGACTGTTATCTATACAAAATATGTTTCATTCGGTGTATTTTACATGCTTATTACCTGCCATATATTATTCTGGTAAAGCAGAGACTTCATTTCACAAAGGTTAAATTTAGATCTTTCCAATTTCTTTGATGTGAGACTCAGTACTAGAGTAAAAGCAAGTTGTGTGACAAGAATTGTTCATTTAAATATTTATTGAAAAACTGTGTATGAAGCCCTGTGCCAGCTGAGTTATTGACCAATTGTTCTTTGAAACAAATTGTTTTGAGTTTAATATTATCTTAGATCTTTTGTCTAATTATTGAATAAAACAATATTGCTGAAATCAAAGTACTTTTTGAAAAGCTTTTGATAATATATTAACATTTTAGAGAGAACTATTGTTTTCTCAGTTGTCAACTGAAAAAAGAAAACACTAAACATTATCATATGCCAATCAAAGTTAAACATATGGTAGGAAAACTGTCCAGACTTATTCAGATTGGTTTAAGCTAGTTGAGACTTGAAACTGCTGCCCAAACTAAATACTGTTGTTTAAAACCATGGATTAACAATATTACATAAATTTTGTGGGACAAAATTAAGATACTTACTGAAAGTAACTGCAAAGTCACTATAGTATTCCCATACATACCAACAATTAATTTGACAGAGAAAATACAAATGAATATATAAAAATGTAGAAGCACGAAGTTAAGATTTTCATAGTGATGTTCACTTAACTGTCTATACTTGGCCCACTTGTAAAAGAAAACCAATTAACATTTTGGCAGTTGATAATACAATGCAGATGGCAATGAATGACAACATCTTCGAGCTCAAACTGGTACCTTCAATTTTAACTTATTTTTGTTTGTGAATGTTTGTTTTGGTTCTCTCATGCTGTTTGCAGGAGAGATTCTCAGACAAAAGCTTCATGAATTATTGATAAATGAGTTGTTATATGTTTGGCTTTCAGAGAAAATGTTTATTAATTGTCAGTTATGAGGGAATTCAGACCTACCTGCCTTGAGCATTAACTCCAGTTCCAAGGCAGTGAACACAGAGAAAAACTGAAAACATTTTGGGCCAAATATTCAAATATCTCCCATGAAGAGTAAGTCATATTATCATATAAGTACTTTGAAATATATAACCTAATAGACAAATTATTACTATCAGAAAACTAACTTTGCTGCCTGATGAGAAGATTCTTTTTCAACACCTAACTTCTTGGCAGTTTTTGTTTTAAAGGGTGAGAAAGAAAGTACACATGAATTCAACACGTCAAGGAATATACTACAGCAGTCCTCACACCTCTTAAATCCACAATAACCTAATCCCTTATCATTCATAATGCTTTACGGTTTTCAAAGAGCTTTCACATAGTTTTTTTCACTTGGTCTTAATTTGACAGCTTTGTGAGGTAGGTAGAGTAGGTATTTATCTTCTATCTTCATTTACAAACAAGGGAACCGAGGCTCAGAGAGTTGAATTGTTAAAGGTCATAAACTATAATAGCAGAAGGCAGAGCCAGGCCTCTTCAGAGTCTAGAATAATTCTTCAAAGTATGATTCTTGGATTATCTGCATAAGAATCACCTGCAGTATTTTTATAACTATAGATTTTAAAGTCCTATCACTTTGGCCTTACTGAGTAAGTCTCTCTAGGAGTGGAGCCCAGAACTCGGCATCTGGTGCAGAACAACTGAATATTAGATAATGATATGAAAGCCAAAGACTGAATCCATGCGGATGTTCATGTGATATATGATGCCATCAGATCAGCAGGGGCAAGTTAAAGTAGTGAGTTTCAAGCCAGGCTGCAGGTTAGAATCACTTGGAAAGCTTTTTTTCCTTTTTAAGAAAGCTACCAATTCTTACTTGTATGAGAGGAAGGTGTTAGGCATCTGAAGTAACCCAAGTGATTCTTATCTGCAGTCAGGGTTGAGGACCCTTGTTTAAATATGCTTTTTACATAATACATCCAGCATGTTCCAGCATTTTTCTTTCTCTTCTGATTATTTCATGCCTAATAAGGTTTACAGTTTATATTGTAAATTATTTAAACATTACCAGATAAAAATTTTTTACTTGATTTTTTTAAAGATTAAATGATATTCATAGTAAGACTACTAATCATGCTTCATTTAGCTACAGTGATTTTCCAATATCAAATCAATCACCACTTTGGACTGAGGTTATATATATTTCAGTTGTAAACAAGAATGATCCAGAATCTGAAAATAAGGGTGTGGGGCAAAAGCTGTAGCCTACTGGCTATTGGGCAAGGCAAGTGCAGACAATCAACTCACTATAGGAGGGCCTGGAAGCCAAGGTCTGGTGGCTTTGGCAAGATCACATCTCACTGTAGAAAAATACAACAATGAATACAGAGAAAAGGTTTTGCCATTTTGTAAGTGTGGTTACCACAAAGAACCTTATAATGTATGATGTTTATCTTATTACATGCCTCCACAAAGCAAATTTTGAACATTAAGTTCTGTATGAATCAATACTATTACATGGGAAAAGATGGCCACAAATTAAAATTTTTCCATCATGCATATGGATAAGTTATAAAACACAGCCAGTAAAAGTAATATTTACAAAAGTTAGAAAAACAGCACAATTATAGGGGAAAGAATGCCCATCTCTTTATTCCACTGCTAATCCAAATCCTGAATATCTCTGGATGAAGATTATTTCGATAGAATGCTGAGAGAACCTTTCATAGACTAATCAAATTTTTCTGTTGTACTTTTATTCTATTAGCTAAAATACCCTTGCTGATTTATTAAATTCTCCTACAGTTTAAAAACACAGTTCTTTTTTCACTTAGTGTAAATAAAACTACAAAGTCCTACTATTCATCTGAGAAGTAAACCTTGCATAGAAAATTTCTTTAATTCTGAAATTGTTTTATTAACTGAGCTACCAGAATGTTATCTCACAACTAGTTTACAGTATATGAAAGTTCACTACAAAGCAGTCACCACATATTTAGGATTTTTCTAAATATAAAATGAGTGGGTTTATAAAAATGCTTACCAGACAAATAATTATCTCTTCATAACCTAGAAAGACGAACTATTTTTGTGATGATAGAATTCTTAGTGTTTTGGATGCCTTGATGTTCCAAGTTTGATGCAATATAAAAAGCAAACATTTACCTTTCCAGTGGACACAATCTGTAGTTGACTGAAAGCATGTTAACAGTGAGTTACAGCAATCAGTCATGCAAAAGGCAAAGAATAAAATCTTTTTAAACAGCACAAGCTTTCCACCTTAGACAAGACAAATTAAGCACTGGTTCCATCTTCTTCAATAACCCGATTCATGCTGGTGCCATGTGTGATGTGAGTCATGGGATTATTACTGAGATCTCTGATGCTGCTATGTCGTGACTGCTCATTGAGCCGATGAGAACTACTATGCCTGGAGTGATCTGTTAGTCGTGACATGCTGCCATGAGGTAGTCTCTCCTCCATTCCTCTGTAACTGCAGGGCGTGTACCTGTCACGAGAGAGTTTATTTTGAAGTGGGTAACAGAACACACTAGAAAATATAATAACACTAATAATTTTCCTAAAAACGCCTCAGTAAGGGAAATTATTAGGAAACCAACCATGAGAAAGTAATAACCAACTTTTGATTGCTTAACTTCGTTAACACTGTAGAATTATTGACATGGCCAACAAAAGAGAAGAGATAATCCACTCAGAATTAAGGTTCCATTCATTCTCTGCAAAAGGACAGAAGCTAAGATTAAATAAGGCTGACTGATTTAAAGCCACACTAGATATGGATACTTTTGTCATTCAAATGAGTTTTGAACGGGGTGGGTTCAGGGAGAGGGGTAACAACAAATAGAAGAAATGTGGCATTGTCCCTGGCAGCCAAGAAGAGTGGCTATAATCAGTAGACGGGTACACTCAAATTTTATTAAAAGACTCTGATTGGAAGAGGGAGAATATGAAATCAGAGGTGAAATCGGTATAACCTAAAAAAAAAAATAAATGAATAAACTGGCAAGCAATGATGACAGTATGTGCCGAAAGCTGCTTTTCAGATAGCCCAGTTAACAATTGAATTAACTACCTGTAAATTATCTTAATTACCTCTCATCAGGGCTTGAGGCTGTGAAGATGCTCCTTCATGGAAGCTACATCTGCTTGGAAGTTAGGTCCTAACACTTTGTAACCTATATTCTGGCTAAAGTAAATTCTTTGTACCTTCAGCTCTAGACCCAGCTTGGAGTATGTGAGCTGGGCTCCCTCTGCTAACTGCAGGCTGTCTCCTTCTCTGCACTTATCTTGAAAAGCAGCAATGGAGCTGTTAAATTTTCTTTTGTTGCAGTCCTAACTCACTGAGCTTTGCCATGAGGAATGAGATTAGCTCTAGGCCAGTCAAGGTCAGGAAAATCAATTATGACTTTTTTATTAGGCCTTTGCTTATGGAGCTAGCATGCTATTTATCAATGATTCTGGCTTTATAGTGTGCTCTTTCAAGGTAAGGACCATATTTTATCCTTTAATCCCTAGTGCCTCAAGAAGTATTTGTTTAAAATACTTTTTGTTTATACTTACACCTATACATATACCATTTTGAAGAAGTATTTGATTTAGGATAATAAACCTCAAAGAAAACTTAGTATAATCTATAACTTTAATTAACATTAAGTTTTAAGTAATGTTTCTAAAAATAATACATAGCAGGGTAGGGTTTTTTTTTTTTTTAAACAGTCATCAAAAAAACTAATCATAAGCAGCTGCAGATCTGTTGGCTATCAGAAAGCGTTAATCCACCATTCCTTCACAAAAATAATTGTAACAAATTTCATGACTCAGTGTGAATTATTTATAAAATTTAAAGATAGATTCATACACCACAGAGGTGATCTTCTAGTAACATTTTCATTAGATCAGAGTTTAAAACTTGAGAAGTCCTTTGAAAATTATTTTTTTAAAAAAACATGTATTTTGGCTGGGCGTAGTGGCTCTGGCCTGTAATCCCAGCACTTTGGGAAGCTGAAAAGGGCAGATCACCTGAGGTCAGGAGTCCAAGAGCAGCCTGGCGAACATGGTGAAACCCCGTCTTTACTAAAAATACAAAAATTAGCTGGGCGTGGTGGTGGGCGCCTGTAATCCCAGCTACTTGGGAGGTTGAGGCAGGAGAATTCCTTCAACCTTGGAGGCAGAGGTTGCAGTGAGCCGAGATTGCACCACTTTGCTACAGCCTGGACGACTAGGGCGACACTCTGTCTCAAAAAACAAAAACATGTATTTTGTTTCAGTAAAGCAAAAAAGAAAAGTTAAATATGAAAAGATAAATTTTTTAAACATTTCTCACGTTAATGGGTAAAATGTTATTTCTCATTTATTAAAAGATAACTTCATATTTAGGACCTAAAACAGTTTTAAATTTGTTCTGCATGTTTTGGTAAATAATGACAATGTTTGCAGATGAAAACATTTCAGAATGGGCTTGTTGTTCTAGTCTAATAATTATTATTTTGCATAATGATTGTTGCCTTAAAACTGAGTAGATTTTTCCAAGTTTCCAAATATGACTTGGCAGCTGATTTGGAGATCTTTCACCTCTCAATGGCTACTCAAGCGTCTGTCTCAAATAAATATGGCAAATGAAAAGAGCAAAATATGATGCAGTTTTCTAGTAATGATATGAAGTTATCTTTTAAAAATCACTATATAAAAATATAAACTGAACATTTTCTAAAATGAAATATAAAGCTTTGAGTTACAAAAACTCAATATTTTTCATAGAAAAATTTACTATATTGAATAATTTTATCTAAATTCCTTAAGTGACACATATGGCCATCCACAAAACATTTTAGAATATGAACAACCTGCCCATGGATAATTAAGAGTCAACTACATAGAAAAGTGAATTTAAATATACTGTTTAATCTCCACTGTATATGTAGGAATTACCAAGTTTATTTTTTGACAGTCATTTAAACCACTGTGACCACTGACTCTAAAACACAATGTGAAAATGTAAATAAATTTTAATATAAGCTTAGACAAAACAATTAGGATGGTTAATTTGCTGCTGTTGTCAAAAAGATACTGTGGTGCCTTCCAAAGTCAACATAAAAAAACCTTGAAGACGACTGACTCTTTTTGAGTTTCCATAGTATTTGCTATCACTAATCTAAATAACTGAATTAACTGTAGTTTTACTAATACCTCCTTATTTATTCCCTCCTTATTATTCCCTAGTCATGGCACCCACTTACCAACCTAATCATTCATTTCCAAACCTCCACCTACCTACTTATTCACTTCCTTTTTCACCCACCCTCTCATCTAACCACCAATTACGTATTCTTTGAAGCTGACATATGTGTGTAGGTGTATTCACCTCAGCCTATTTTGTTTTATATAGCACAGAGATCAATAATTATCCAGCAAAGAATCTGGGCCAGAGTGAGTATTGGGAAGCGTGTGTGTGTGTGTGTGTGTGTGATCCCACAGCCAAGATACCATGAGATGATTAGAAAATGACCAAAACATAGTGTTGACACACAAAGTTAAAAACTGACTGAAGCAGAAGGAAATCTCCATGAGATGGCTTTTCAAATGACGACAATCCTTGTTCAGACTTCTGGTTCACCACAGTCTTGGAATCTTTCACATCTGCCCTAAAGTTCTAGGTATAGCAAAGAGTCCTGCAGTATGAGTACTTGTGCGCCACATTACAAAACACCTTCAGTAGGGTGCCACTGTCATTCTGGCTCCTGAATTTCTGGGAAACATCCACATTATTTCTAAAGTCATTATTTATTTGATAGATTTGTACATTCCCTACTATATACATGCCTAGCACTGTGCTAGATACTGTGAAGGAATATGGTGTCACTTAGTTCTTATTCTCTAGAAGCTGCAAACTTAGCTGACGAAAGACAATTATACAGAAAATAGATCATAACAAAAACAATGATAAGCAATTTCTCTGACTCACATGCCCATTGTTCTTCTTCCTGTATTATTATTACTGTGAATATTTCCCAAGGTCTTGTTTTTGGCCTGTTGTTCTTTTTTTAATAGTGACTCAAGGGATTCTAGCTCACAATTTTAATTGCCAACTACCTCATATTGATGATTGTAAACTTTCTTATCTAAGCTACAACTCTATTCAGATGAGAGTGGCTGAAATCTATTTTTAACTGCCCTCAGAAATTCTCTACTTAATATAAACTCATCTTTTACTGTTCATTCACCCTACTTATCTCCTCTAAGATATTTTCATGAACCAATCTGACCTTTCTCTTTCCTGCAGTTCTACATCTATTATCTTTAACACTCACTGTCTTAATTATATACTGGCTTGTGCTATTATTTAATTGGTTCATATGTATATGACTTATCTTTCCTATAAGGTTATATGCTCCTAGAATGCATAAATTACATGTTACTTTTCTTCCATATACATCTTATCTTTCCTATAAGGTTATATGCTCCTAGAATGCATAAATTACATCTTACTTTTCTTCCATATACATCTTTATACACAGTATGTCACATGCATAGGTATTATACTATAAATAATTATTCATTCATCATTGAAAGGATAAGGCCAGGCCGGACATGGTGGCTCATGCCTGTCCCAGCTCTTTGGGAGGCTGAGATGGGCAGATCACTTGAGGCCAGGAGTTCGAGACCAGCCTGGCCAACATGTCAAAACCCCGTCTCTAATAAAAATACAAAAAAATTAGCTGAGCATAGTGGCACACACCTGTAATCCTAGCTACTCAAGGGGCTGAGGCATGAGAATCGCTGGAACCTGGGAGGCAGAGGTTGCAGTGAGCTGAGATAGTACCACTGCACTCCAGCCTGGCAACAAAGTGAGTCTCGACCTCAAAAAATAAAAAATAAATAAATAAAAGAAAGAAATAAAGAAAGGATAAGGCCGATAACGTCAAATAAAGCTGAGTTCATGGAGGGTGGTGACTGATAAATATATTCTAAAAGAATTCTGATTCCCTCCCTCCTTATCAGTATAATTACTGTAGAAACTTCCTAACTAGTCTTACTCACAATCTCCTTCACTCCGATGCTGTTGCCAAGTGATTTTTCTAAAATACAAATCTGATTTTCTCACTTCAATGCCTGAAGTCCTATGATAGTTTCTCACTGCTGTCAGGGAAAAATGCAAACTCCTCAGTATGAATTCCTCTCCGTCAGTTGCCGAAAAGTGCAGTCTATGCTCTAGCCATACCCACGTACCTAACTACCTGACTGTCTTTGTTGCCTCTGCATGTGCTGTTTCCTTGTCTTTAACTCCCAACTGCCTCCTCTGAATCCTATTCAATGTAGAAGAGACATCTCTTGCGAAGCTTTCACTTTCTATGATTTATTAAATGGCTTTTTTTCTCTGAGATCCCAATTCACCCTGTACACATTTTTACTATACCTACTGAAGTGTATTGTAATTGATTGTTTACTCTTTTGTCTTCCTTCTCTGCATCCCCAGCACTTAGAAGAATGCTTCTCATATAGGAGTGCTAAGTGGAACAAAAGAAGGAAGGAAGGAGAAAGGATCCTTGTGGTTAAAATGAAATCACTGGTGATGTTAGAGGGTACAGTTCAGGCAGGTAGAGAGGAGAAAAAGACCACACTTTCAAGGCATAAAGGATGGATTAGGAAGAAAAATATTCAAAATAGTTATTTCCAAAATCTAGCCAGGAAAGGAAAAGGAAATGGATACAAGATAAATCAGCACCAAAGAAAGACTACTGCTCTTTTAAACACAGGGTAGCTGACCAACGGAAGGTAAAAGAAAACAAGTTAAGAGGGAAAAACAGAAGATTAAAAAAGGAAAGTACAGAGAATCGGATCCTACACTAGGAGGACAGGGAGAAGACTGAGACTGACAGGACAGAAACAGCTGTGGAAACAGAATCCTGTCAGTTGCAGGTATTATAATTTTCATTCTTTCAGTTTCCCAAACTAGAAATCTTAAAAAAAAACAAAAACAAAAACAAAAAACAAAAAAACTTTAGCACATTCCTTTTCTCCAGCTGCTAATATTAATTTCTTACCAATCTCTATCATTTCTTCTTTTTTTTTTTTTTTGAGACAGAGTTTTGCTCTTGTTGCCCAGGCTGGAGTGCAGTGGCATGATGTCAGCTCACTCCAACCTCCACCTCCCAGGGTTCAAGTGATTCTTCTGTCTCAGCCTCCTGAGTAGCTGGGATTATAGGCGCCTGCCACCACACCTGGCTATAGCATTTCTTCTTTCTAAATATCTTTCAGGTCAGCTCTTCCTCTCCTCCCACTGCCACCAATCTCCCAAAAGCCTTTATCATCTCTCAAATAAATTACTGAAAAAATCCCAAGCAGTTTCTAATTCTAGTGTCTCATTTTTCAAATTTAACAAGAAACGCATAGCCAGGCTTCTCTCAAACATTTTCTCTGTGAAACCAACTCCCTCCCCAGCCACCAGAATTAATCACTCCCTCCTCTATGCTACTACTGTACCTAGCAAACAGGGGTGGGCAAACTAAGGCCTGCTGGCCAAATCCTAGTTTTGCAAATAAAGTTTTATTGGAATGCAGTTACTTCTATTTGACTACATATCGTCTACGACTGCTTTCATGCTACAACAGCAGACTCGAATAGTTGCAATGGAGACTATATGGCTCATAAGGCCTAAAATATTTACTATCTGGCTCTTTACGGAAAACATTTGCTAACTCCTGAACTATACTATCATACTTACATGTTACTTTGTCAATTACAATAATAATGGAAGCTGGTATGACGTACTCACTGAGGCAGGCACTGTTCCAAGGAATTAGGTAGGCTATCTCATTTAATTTGTACAACATTATTAAAGAGGCAGATATTACTATTTTCATTTTATAAATGAGGAAACTGAGGCTTATCATTCCAGATCCATGTTCTAAACCACAAACTGACTACACTTTTTTCTAAACAGACCGTGAGCTTATTAAGAGCAAAGATCATGCCTAAGTCATCTTTGTATTCTCAGGGCCTAGCACAGTGCCGGATGTAGTAGGTGTTCCATAGCTGTTTACTGAATTAGTCTTACTAAAATAACCACTTTTACCCTGTCTTCTCCCTGCTCAATCCCCCACAATAACTCCCATATTGCTTACCACATCAAATCTAAACAACTCTGACTGACTTTAAGTCTGACTATAGTCTGGACAACTCTATCTAGCAAAGTTCAAAGGCTTAATTATGTTCAACTTCTATTTCAGAATTGGCTGCTCTTCTTTCTTAAGCTGTATGACCATAATTCAGCTTAAGAAATAAACTACACTACTAACAAAACTCACCTGCCATCACGTGATCTGTGGAGGCTGCCGTGGTAGCTGCTCACTTTGCTGTGGACGCTCCCTGCTTTGCTTCTTTGATCATCCACCATAGCCAGCTGAGTTGAAGAAGCATGGGTGGATGTTCCTTGAGTGGAAGTTCCCCTTGACTTTCTTATGATAGGAGTATTTGGATCCCTCAGGAGAGACTGAGCAAAATCAGGTTCCTGGAGTACCTGTCGGCTCTCATTCACTATCCTAGACAACAAAACAGTAAATTTAAGATACATACCAATCTTCCCACAGACCAATAAGCAATACTTCTGTGCAACACTGATATTATTCTTGAAATTAATTGCTTGCCAAATTAGATCTATAGGACTGATATGAAGAAACACTGTTGACAGAGGAAAGACTACAACAACAATCCATGTCAATCTGTCCCCTAAGGTGGCATGATGGAAAAAGGCCTGTGTTAGAATAAGGAAATCAGGATTTTAGTTCCAACTTTATCAATAAAGACGTGATCTCAAGCATGTCATCTCCTCTTCCTTTCATTTCTTCATCTATAAAATGAAGGTATACAATTTCATCATTTCTAAAAGGTCCCTTTCAGCCAAAGAAATTTGTCATTCTCAAGACACTGAACTATTATGAAGATATAACTCGAAAATAGAAAAATTGTTTTCTTGCATGGTTTATATAACTAGTAGAGGCTTCACTGTAGCATGGATACAACATTTAAGTTGTAAGAGCAGTTGTTTAAGTCTATGAGTTGATTTTATGCAGAAGCAGTTGTCTAGTGCTGGAATAAACATGAGCAGTCATAATAAGAATAAAACAAAATGAAAAATTAAAGTTACAATTAAGTCTCAGACATATTAGAAGCTTAAAGGGAAATATTTAGGGGAAAAATTATTGTCAAGAACAAAAAATTCTAACTGCTATCAAAGGATTAAGCAGACAGATGGCTTATGATGAACAAGGCAGTAATTAAATTAATACATGAGCTAAACAGTTGTAAAGGTTAGTGTCTTGGATTATGTAAATAAAGGACTTACTATGAAAAATCATAAAGTTAAAATCAGATAATCAATTTCACTTCAAAAATAAAACTTCAGCATGTAAAGACTGGATCATATATTGAGAAATTACATATATTATAAATTTTCACATGACAAAAGGATTGTCATTATTGCTGTTGTTTTTCATGTTGGGGTAGGTGGGCTGAAGGAAGTCTAGTATTTATTGAGTACTTTATATATTTTCTTCTTTGAATCCCCTTAATAATGTCATCATTACAGAGATTCATGTCCTAAGAGTATATTTCTAAGAGAATATTGGATATCTATTAATAATAGACATTGTAATCCCCATTTCATGGACAAAGAAACTGAAGTTTTAAGAGATTAAAGAACTTTCAAAAAATCACACAACAAAACCAACAGTCAAGGATCAAACTTAAGTTTAAAGTCTTAGAGGCTAATCACAAGGTAATGATAAACCAGTGTTTATATATATCTGAAAAAACAAAAGTGTCAAAAACATGACAGAAAAAAGAACAAGTCAAAAATAGTAAAAAAAAAAAAAAAAAAAATCTGGATTCATTCCTCTGTCATCAATGACCTTATTCATATATACATATGAATACATATCCTACCAAGTCATTCTTGGTTGTTGACTTTATTTTCTAAACTTGCTTAAAACTGACTTCTAGTTGTCCCAAAAGTTTAACGCACGTTCAAATGGTGAAGGTTTGTCCCCTCATTTTACAGATAATGTCCAGAGAAATTAAGTGAAATGACCCAGGTAATCCAAAAGAGAATTTCTAAAATTTAAATCTATGTCAGAATTATTAGCATAAGTATGGTCTTAAATCTGGCTTCACTTAAGGGGAAAACATTAATTTGATTAGCACAATGTTAGAAACCAGTCTACAGCATAGTATAACAAAGCAGTTAAAAGCAAAGCTCTGGAGTCAGACTGTTTGGGTTTGAATCTATATGTCAGCAATCACTTGTTATGAAATCTTGGTTCTATGCCTCAGTTTCCTTATCTGTAAAATGATGTCCTCCTTCACAAGGCTGTTTATAGCATTAAATGATTTAATGTGTAAAGTGCTTAGAACAGTGCTTTGAGTATTAAATATGCCCAATAAATTAGTACCCATTATTATGATTATCTTATAGTCGTTTCCCAAAGGCTAACCAGACAAATGCTAGAAATAGCCAAAGGGTGCCCACACTCTTGAATGCCAGAATAAGGGGCTGCCACTCCAGCTCAGAGCACATTTTGGCTTGGAAGATGACAAGGACTGTTGGTTGGAAATCCACAGCTGCAGAAAACCAAATGGAAGGGCCCGAGAGTTTTAACCAGTTTCAGAAGGATTTGGGCCCAACCAGTATCCCCGCCAACTAACTAGGATAAATCTCTATAAGGAAAGCTTCAGTTTAGCTCTATCTGGAATTTCTAATGCAACTCTATTACAGAATTATTTATATACGGCCCAGAGGTGTCCAGGAATGTTTAATTCAAGTCCTTTCCTCAGCATCGTGTTTTACTGTGATTGCAATACAGTTTTCCGAAGAATACACAAATAAATCACAGTAAATCCCAAAAGGGAGGAAACTCTAAGAGAGCAGGGTCTTGGCCTGTTCTGTTTGCTATCAAATCACTGGTATCCAAAAGTAGTTGGTGGCACATAGTAAGCATTCAACAAGACTTTCTTTTTTTTGTTTTTTTTTATTATACTTTAAGTTCTAGGGTACATGTGAACAACATGCAGGTTTGTTATATATGTATACATGTGCCATGTTGGTGTGCTGCACCCATTAACTCGTCATTTACATTAGGTATATCTCCTAATGCTATCCCTCCTCCCTCCCCCCACCCCACAACAGGTCCCAGTGTGTAATGTTCCCCTTCCTGTATCCAAGTATTCTCGTTGTTCAAAGAATGAATATGCCTAGAAGATAAATGTTTTTGGTTGCTACTGAGTGAGCTCATCCCCTTCTTTCCTTCTCTGCTCTACGAAATTATATTTAAAGGAGAAATGCATTATCTGATATCACTAGTAGCAGTCTCAGATATCAGACTAAGAAATGTATACAGTTGTCCCTCAATTTCCTCAAGAGAGTGGTTCCAGGAACCCCTGCGGGTACCAAAATTCAAGGATGCTCAAGTCCTTATATAAAATGGCGTAGTATTTGCATACAACCTCTTGTATACTTTAGATCACCTCTAGATTACTTACAGTACCTAATACATCACTTTATTTGCATAGATTCAGTGTAGTGCTCAGCATGCAGCAAATTCAAATTTTGCTTTTTGGAATTTTCTCGAATTTTTTTTTCCCAAATATTTTTGATCCATTATTGGTTGAATCCACTGATATGGAACCCCCAGATACAACAGGCTGACTGTATATTAAGCTGTGATGTTAATACAATTTGTATAACAGAAATTGTTAATTACTGACTGGTATTTTAGTAAGGCAGAAACTAAAGTAACTTCAAATTGTATCATATGAGAAAATGACATTAACCAATACTAGGCACATTCTACATATAATCTTAAAATATTTACAGACTACCCCACAAAAAAGTCATTCTTTCATGGATCCTAGGTTAAGTAAAATCATAAGAAATATAGAATCCACTAACTTAGAGTTTGTGATAACTCAGATAGAGATACCTATGAGACTTAAAACTAAGTAGAGTTTGAAATCATTTGTTCCACTGTGAAAACTGAAGGGTCTTATTTCGTTTTACAAACTACGGTACAAACATTTAAAGATTCCTTAAGTATGTCCTCAAATCACACTGTAATATGCAGTATGTCCAACTATGAATTAAATAACCTCTAACACATTTCAATTAATCTACTAATATCATTTTTCTATTTGGCTTTAACATGTACCATATTAGAAAAGAGAAAGAGTATTTCTTTATGTCACTTTTGGTACACTTGGAAGAACAATGGACAACTGGAGATAGAAGTTTATCTAGCTCTTATCAGTAAATACCTGTGTGACTTTGACCAAGCACTTAACCACTATCTTGGTTTTCTCATTTGTAAAAGAGAGATAAGAATGTATGTCAATCTTCAAAGGAATATCAGGAAGATCAGATAAGAATGTAGAGAAAAGCATTAATTTCCTTTTAAGAAAATTACAATTTGAATTTTTTTCACAAAGATTAGACTTCCTTCAAATATTCTGAATTAGTACAGGAGGCTTGGTCATCTTCTGGACCACTTGGCCATCTTCTCAAAGTAAGTTTTTAGTTTTAAATTAAGACATGCTACTGTGCCAGTCATAACTGGATACTGCTGAAAATGTTATAGTCTTGTTTGACTAATTCTCCAAATCCAAGTCATTTTAACACAAGCAACACACACACACAAAATACGTAACTGTGAGGTTTGTGAACACTGTGATAATTTATTTCAACTTACTCTTTTTTCCTACGACCATGAAAAAAACTGGCCCATTCAAAGCATGTCTTTTTGCTTCCAACCCAAAATACAGAGGGAATGCCAACTATGAGAGCCATCAAGTATTTCATCAGAAAGAGAATCAAGTCTGGACGACTCATTTGAGTAACCTGGAAGAAGAGAAAGAAAAGCATCTTAAATATATAAAAATAACTTTCTATTAAAGGCCATTATGAAATCTTTTTCTTTCTTTTTTTTTTTTTTTGAGACTGAGTTTTGCTCTTGTCACCTAGGCCAGAGTGCAATGGTGTGATCTTGGCTCACTGCAACCTCTGCCTCCCACGTTCAAGCAATTCTCCTGCCTCAGCCTCACGAGTAGCTAGGATTACAGGCATGTGCCAACATGCCCAGGTAATTTTTGCATTTTTAGTAGAGAGGGGGTTTCACCATGTTGGTCAGGCTGCAGGTGATCTGCCTGACTCAGCCTCCCAAAGTGCTGGGATTACAGGCATGAGCCACCGCACCCGGCCCAAAATCTTTTAAAGTAAGAGTAAAATAAGTCTACAAATTTGATGTTTTCACTTATAAGGTTTTATAGGTAATTTTCTTATTATGTGGAAAAAACACACTCCTGAAAATTTGACAATAAATTTATACTCTATACATTGAGACATATCTATCTATCTAGATAGATAGATGATAGATATTTGGCTGACATTAGTCATCTTCTAAAATAGGAAAGAAAGAAGAGCATTTGTACAATGGCGGGGGAAGGGTGGTGGTGATGTAGATGAACTTTTTAAAAGAGTAATGTGAAAATAAGATGCAATAAAAGGAAAAGACTGATAGTTTTGACTACTAAAAATTTAAAACTTCTATAGGACAAAAAGCCTTAAATCAAATCAATAGAATGACTAACTAGAAATATCAATGGTATTATCAATCAATAAAGCAAACCTAAGGAAAAGAAAATGAAGAATAGACTGGGTGTGGTGGCTCATGCCTGTAATCCCAGCACTTTGGGAGGCTGACGCTGGCAGATCACCTGAGGTCAGGGGTTCAAGACCAGCCTGGCCAACATGGCGAAACCCCATTTCTATTAAAAATACAAAAATTAGCTGGGCGTGGTAGCAGGCACCTGTAGTCCCAGGTACTCGGGAGGCTGAGACAGGAGAATCAGTTGAACCAGGGAGGTGGAGGTTGCAGTGAGTTAAGATTGTGCTACTGTGCACTCCAGCTTGGGCAACAGAGTGAGACTCTGTCTCCAAAAAAAAAAAAAAAAAAAAAAAAAAAACAAAGATAAAAGAAGAAATAAAGTATTTGTTAAGACAAAAAATAGCAGAATAACCCAAAGTTGGTTACTGAAAAAGGAACAGGCCAGACTCCAGTCTAATCAAAACAACAAAGGGAAGAAAACAGCAAATACACAGACACAGAAATGATAATAAACAGATGCAAATAGAGAAAAATTAAAGAATCTGAAAAAGACTACTTTGCTCAATTCCATGCAAATAGACTTGAAAACCAATGGAAACAAATGATAGGAAAATGTAATTTAACAAAATTGACTCCAGAGGAAATAAAAAAATTTAAACAGAAATATTATAGAAGAAATAAAGTTGTCAAAGAGCCACCCCGTCTCAGAAAGCACTAGACCCAAGAGTTTCATAGGAAAATTCTAATAAACCATTAAAGAACACATAATTTCAAATTGTCTGAAAACACACAAAAAGAAAGCTATTAAAATTATTGATATAAAGCAAGAATAAAGTCGTACTTAACAAAGGCTCCATAAAGAAACTATTTATTTATGTCTCATTTAGGAATTTGTATGCAAACAGAATTCAACAGCAAATTAAAAGAATAGGCCAGGACCAAAGAGGGGAATGCAAGGATGGTTCAATATTAGTAAATTTATTTATAAATTCAACGTATTATTAGATCAAAGGGAAAACATATGATCATCTTCATAAATGCCACAAAGGCATTTGATAAAAGTATTCACTCTTGATTTTTAAAAACTGTAATAAAATACAAATAGATGAAGTCCTTAAAGACACTATATACCTATATCTCAATCCAAAAGCAAACATCATGCTTAATAGAAACACCAAAAGTCACTAGAAATATTTTCATTAAAATATGGGATACAAGAAGAGCATCTACTGCCACCACTCTTAGTTAACCATTTCAACAGCTCTAGACTGCAATTAGAAAAAGAAATAAAGGTTATAAAAACTAGAAAGGAGGAGGCAATGTGATCATTATTTATAAATGACATAATTTTATACCTGGAAAAACTAAGAGAATAAAGTAAAAACTATTATAAATTATAAGCAGGGTGGCTAGGTATGAAATAAAATACACAAATAACTTTCACATATATAAATATCAATTAGTAGATATAAGAAAGAAAATTTTTCATTTACCATTGTTAATGGGCTAAACTGTCTCCTCTATCCAAATTCATATATTGAAGCCCTAACTCCCAGTACCTCAGAATGTGACTGTATTTGGAGGTGGGGCCTTCAAAGAGGTAATTAAGGTTATGTGGGTAGATCCTAACCCAATCTGGCTGGTATCCTTATAAGAGGAGGAAATTTGGACATAAAGACACCAGGGATGTGTACACAGAGAGAAAGACCATGTGAGGACACAGCAAGCAGGCTCCCATCTAGAAGCCAAGGAGAGAGACTTGAGAGGAAACCAAACCTGCCAGCACCTTCATCCTGGACTTCCAGCTTCTAGAACTGTGAGAAAATGAGTTTCTGTTGTTTGAGCTACCCAGTCTGTGGTCTCTCATTATGGTAGCCCTAGCATACTAATACAAACTATAACAAAAGAGACAAAACACCTAAGAATAAATTTAATAAGAAAAATTATCTATTTGAAGATGTTTTAAAACACACCCCACTTTAAACATGTTCTTAGTTAGAAATAATTTATCATAAGAAAGGAGATTCTCCTTGATTTAGTTATCAAATTCCAAAATTCCAATAAAAATACCAAGAGTTATATGAGAATTAGACAAGTTGATTTTAAAGTTTATTATAGAAAAACAAACAAGAACAAACAGGAAAGTCCTGAAAGAGAAGAGAAATACATCATTAAGCTATAATAATTAAAGCTGTGTAATTATGGAATACAGTGTTTAATATAAGCAGTACTTAAGTGACATTTCAAACCATTCAGAAAAAATATGTTTATTCAATAAATGGATTCTGGACAGGCTTCTAGAAAAAAACAGAGCTGTGAAGTCATACCATATTTCATACCTAGATGAATTTCTAAAAGATCAAAAATTCAGGCCAGGCACAGTGGCTCAGGCCTGTAATCCCATCACTTAGGGAGGCTGGGGCAGGTGGCTCGCTTGAGCCCAGGAGGCAGAGGCTGCATTGTGCCACCGCACTCCAGCCTGGGCAACATAGCAAGACCCCATCTCAAAGTAAATAAATAATTAAATAAAAACCAAAAAAAACCCAAAAATTCAAACATAAGAAAAAAATTAACAACAAAAAAGAAACCATAAAGTTAAAGTTGTAGATGAAAGCTTTTATTTCGGGGAGAGAGATGAGGAGTTACTTTCTAACAATGACACAAAACTTAGAAGCTATCAAAAAGAGACAAGTGAGCCAAGCGCAGTAGCTCCCATCTGTAATCCCAGCTCTTTGGGAGGCCGAGGCAGGCAGATCACCTGATGTCAGGAGTTCGAGACCAGCCTGACCAATATGGTAAAACCCGGTCTCTACTAAAAATACAAAATTTAGCCAGGTGTGATGGTGGGTGCCTGTAGTCCCAGCTACTTGTGAGGCTGAGACAGGAGAATTGTTTGAACCTGGGAGGCAGAGGTTGCAGGGAGCTGAGATCATGCCGCTGCACTCTAGCCTGGGCGACAGAGCTAGGCTCTGTCTCAAAAAAAAAAAAAAAAAGAAAGAAAGAAAGAAACAACTGTGCCAGATAAAATCCCACATTTCTGCATGGCCATAACTATTGTAACAACAGCCAAAAGACAATTAAAAAGCTGATATAAAATTGTTGCAAATTATATGGCAGATAAAAGGGTTAATTTCGTTAATGAATAATAAACTCCTACAACTAAAAAAGCCCATGACCTGAAGAAAAACAGGCAAAATATATCAACAATTTACAGAAAACAAAAGACAGATCTAGAGCTCAGACTCATAGTTACTTATATGCTGGTTCTACTTTTCAACCTATCAAATAGGTAAGATCTGAAAGTCTGACAGTATATTGCATTAGCAAATGTGTGGACGAATACTCTCATATATTGGCGATGGGGAGGTAAATTCATAAACCTCTATAAAAGACAATTTAGCAATATCTATCAAAGTTATGCTCTTTGATTAAGCAACTATTTTAAAAATGTATGATATATATTCATATATATGTGAAATGATGTATGTTCAAGTATTGTACATATATCGTATACCAATAGTAAAATATTAGAAGCAATATGATTTATCCACTCAATGGAATACCATGAGGGCATGAAAAGATACTGAGGAAGAGTTTTCTCTTTTGGTATTGATCTCCAATATATCATTAAATGACAAAAGCAAGGTGGGGAAGTGTGTATGGGAGCTACCAAGTGAGTAAAAGAAAGAGGGAGCAAAGGAATATACTTGTTTGTACACGCATGAATACCACTGAAAGAGGATATACAAATTCCTTATAAAATTCCAAGTTACCCTTGAGAGGGGCACTGGGAAGCTGGGAAGCACAGGCAGTGATAGAAGGGAGACTTTTCCCATATACTTTTGTAGCTTTCGGGTTTCGAACCAGTAAAAACTTTTTTTTTTTTTTTTTTTTTTTTGAGACAAGAGTCTTGCTCTGTCGCCCAGGCTGGAGTGCAGTGGCACGATCTCGGCTCACTGCAAGCTCCGCCTCCTGGGTTCATGTCATTCTCCTGCTTCCCACAGTAGCTGGGACTACAGGCACCCGCCACCACGCACAGCTAATTTGTTGTATTTTTAGTAGAGATGGGTTTTCACCGTGTTAGCCAGGATGGTCTTGATCTCCTGACCATGTGATCCGCCCACCTCAGCTTCCCAAAGTGCTGGGATTACAGGCGTGAGCCACTGCACCCAGCCTTGAACCATTAAAAACTTTTAGGGCGGATCACGAGGTCAGGTGATGGAGACCATCCTGGCTAACATGGTGAAACCCCCATCTCTACTAAAAAATAAAAAAAACTAGCCGGGCATGGTGGCGGGCGCCTGTAGTCCCAGCTACTCGGGAGGCTGAGGCAGGAGAATGGCGTAAACCCGGGAGGCGGAGCTTGCAGTGAGCTGAGATCCGGCCACTGCACTCCAGCCTGGGTGACAGAGGAAGACTCCGTCTCAAAAAAAAAAAAAAAAAAAAAAAAAGTAAAAAACCAGAATTTTAAAAAATATATGTATGAAGATTCTAAATATAAAAATAAGTGCTGGGTGGGGCACTGGGAAACATTCTCACTGTTGGTAAATTGGTATAACCTTACTAGTACACAATCTTGTAAAACTTATAAAAAATTTAAATGTATATTCCATTTGATTCAACAATTCTATTTTGAGAAATAACATCCTAAAGAAATAACAGGTCAATAATACGGGATTGTTTAAATAAATTATGGTACATCCAAATGATCAAATATACATTCAAAAAAATAATGTAAATGAAAAAAGGAAAATACAGACAGTGGTGTGCTGGTAAAAGTTCAACAACTGGCTCTCTGGGTCAAGGGAAGCCCTGATTTGCAGCATCTGCCAATTTCCATGGTCATTTTCAAGCAACCAGCGTGATATCACTGAATGTGGAGTTGCCTCTTACAGGCCTGAGAGCCAGCTACAGCACACAACTAGGTGCAGACCGATGTGCCAAATATGATCACCATTTATGTTTCAAAATTATACGGTCATGTGTCACTTGACAATAGGGATATGTTCTGAGTGATGCGTTGTTAGGCAGTTTTGTCATTGTGCGAATATCAGAGTGTAGTTAAGACTAAACCTAGATGGTATAGCCCACTACACACCTAGGCTTTATGGTATAGCCTATTGCTTCTAGGCTACAAACTTGTACAGCAGGTTACTGTACTGAATAATGCAAACAATTGTATCACAATATTAAATATTTGGGTATCTATTTAAACACAGAAAGGGTAAAATAAAAATACAACATTATAATCTTATGGGAACACCATAGTCCCATATGCGGTCCATGGTTGACTGAAACACTGTTATGTGGTGCATGACTGTAATATCTATAACATTATTTATATATATTAAATATGACTTTTGGTATGTTTGTTAATATACCAATATGCACTGTTCTGGCCATCTATGACTGTGTAAAAAACTACACCAAAACTTAATGGCTTAAAGCAAGAATTTATTCTCTCTCAGTTCTGTGAATTGACTGGGCTCAGCTGGGTGATTCCCACTTGGGCGCTCACATGTAGCTGCAGTCAGATGATGGCTGGGGCTGGAATCATCTGGATGCTAGTCTGAGCTGGACATACCTACAGGATGGCTTCTTCACTCAAATGTCAGCTAGGATGGCTGGAAAAGATGGGAGCTGACTGAGAAGATCTCTTCCTCTCTCTGTGATTGATCTTCTCAATCACCTTTCTTTCTGTTTCCCTCCCTTCATGAAGCCTTTCTATACGGCTTAGGACTAGCCTGGGCTTCCACACATCTTGTGGTCTCAAGATAGTTTGACTTCTTACTACAGGCTGACCTCTCCCAAAGCAAGCATTCCAGGAGATCTTGGCCAAGTCCTGGGGTCATACATAATCACTTTTGTTGCATTCTACTCATCAAAGGCAAGTCACAGTGCCAGCATGATTTAAAGAAAGGGACTACTCAAGAGCAAGAGATGTGGTTCCCTGGTTGGAGGCAGGGGGCTGCATCTCTCTGAAGAGTAGCTACCATAGTGGTCGCTACATATGGTTGGAATGTTTGTCCCCTCCAAAACTCACGTTGAAACTTAAACCTCAGTGGGGGAATATTGAGAGGTGGGACCTTTAAGAGGTGTTGGGTCATGAGGGCTCTGCCTCATAAATGGATTAATGGGTTATCACAGGAATAGGACTGGTGGCATTACAAAAGGAGGAAGAGGGACTGAACTAGTACTTTGAGCCCTCTCGCTATATAACGCCCTGCATCAACTCAGGACTCTGCAGTTCCCATCAGGAAGAAGACCCTCACCAGATGCGGCCCCTTCAACCTTGGACTTCTTAGCCTCCATAACTGTAAGAAATAAATTCTTTTTCTTTAAAAATTACCCAGTTTCAGGTATTCTGTTACACTCAACAGAAAACAGACTAGAGACATAGGGATCAAAAAGTATGGAAAAAATGTAAATTGTGGTTATATTGATTTACAGGGCTAAGGGGGCTTTTCCTCTGAGTATGTTTTATCATTTTCTTCCCACATATTTTGGACTTTTTAAAAAGTGGAAAAGACTATATGTGTATAATCAAAATTGACAAAACATTTAACCAGGAAAACTTTTACTGTATTAATGGAATTCCACAAGTTCAAGAGACACAATGTAAATTTATATTATGATAGATATCAACAAATGTTCTACAAATGAATTGCTCTAAGAAATTACCAAAAATTATACTGATATTTAATCTACAGTATATAGGAATATCATAAATATGTAAAGCAAGCTACATAAATAAATCAATGATCAACTAGATAGAAAACACAATAAATTTATAAATGAATCAATACCTAGGACTTATATTCTGCATACACAAACACATCCTTTCTTGCATTTTCCAATATGTATTATCCAATATGGTATACTACTTCTTAAAGGCAGATATTCACATAATATTAAGGAGGAACACATGAATGTAGTAGATAAAACAGGTTGAAAAGCGTAAAGTACTCAGAACTGTGTTTGACACCTAATAAATATTCAAAAATGTTTTTTAGGAGCATTACTATCCCAGAAGACATTAACAGGTAATCCATATTTTATCTGATTTTATTTTACCACAGATTATCTTAAAAAGATATTGGGTATTATGAGACTCTCCCCTGCCCCTGAGGGATTATATATTAATATATTCAAGGTTCTGAGAAGTCCTGAAGAACTGTTTATTTTGTTTACCTCAGTGTTTTCTAAGCTGATAGATACATTTTCCCCACTGAAAATTAAGGAGTTGGAATAGGTAAATTCTAAGATTTATTCTAATAGCCTATGAGCCTATTAATCTGGAAAAACTTTATAGGGGAATTAGAGACTAGTTTTGCTACAAAAGTTATTTTCCTTTTCCATTAAAAAATCTATCATATTAGTTAAAATGTACATGTTAACCACGACTGTATAAAAATTTTTTTTTTTTTTGGCTCACAAAAAGAAAATCTCATAAAAAAGAGTGTGGGCCAGGTGTGGTAACTCACACCTGTAATCTCAGCACTTTGGGAGGCCAAGGCGGGCAGATCACTTGAGGTCAGGAGTTCGAGATCAGCCTGGCCAACATAGCAAAACAGCGTCTCTACCAAAAATACAAAAATTAGCCAGGTTAGGTGGCAGGCGTCTGCAATCCCAGCTACTTGGGAGGCTGAAGCAGGAGAATTGCTTGAACCTGGGAGGCAGAGGGTGCAGTGAGCTGAGATCACGCCACTGCACTCCAGCCTGGGTGACAGAGAGAAACTCCGTCTCAAAAAAAAAACAGTGGAGTGTGGCAAGGGAAAGAATGAGAGCTGGGAAGCAGATTTCAAATCACGTTTGCTTATACTCAATAAATGGTGAGAAAACAAGGACTAACTGAAGAAAAATAATTATTTGTAAAGAGGTGACTTACATAAGTAATATGATGAAGAGGATGAAGGCAAAGAACATAAAAATTAAAACTAATAGAATTGTAATGAAAAAAGATAAAGAGAGCTAATCAGAGTTGATCGCAGAATTAGAACGATTGTGTGATGTGAAGAGCACTGGCCTGAGCAATGTGACATGGGTCCAATCACTTTTTATAAAATAAGAGGCTTGAACTTAATGACTTCAAGGTTGTCTTCAATTCTAGATGACTGATCATGAGTCAGAAATTCTCTGCCCTTCTTGAACTTACACTCTAGAGCAGGGTAAGGGTGCAGCGCTATCAATGTATAGGAACTAAAGAAATCTTACAATTTCAGGTAGCAATAAGAACAAAAACACAAGGTAGGGGACAACGTGTGTGGGTGTGGTGTGGTGGTGGATGGGCAAGCTATTTTATTTTATTTATTTTATTTTTTGAGACCCAGTCTCACTCTGTTGTGCCCAGGATGGAGTGCAATGACGGGATCTTGGCTCACTGCAATCTCCGCCTCCTGGGTTCAAGCAATTCTCCTGCGCCAGCCTCCCAAGTAGCTGGGAATTACAGGCATGCACCACCACGCCCAGCTAATGTTTGTATTTTTAGTAGAGATGGGGTTTCACCATTTTGGCCAGGCTGGTCTCCAACTCCCTGCCTCAGGTGATCCACCCACCTCGGTCTCCCAAAGTGCTAGGATTAAGGTGTGAGCCGCAGCGCCTGGCCAGCAAGCAATTTTAGATCAAAGTGGTCAGTAAAGGCTTCTTCAAGGACATGACATTTAAGTAGGGATTTAGGCAGAAGAAACGGCAATAACAATAATCCTGACAGAACAAGTTTGTTGTCTCTGAAGAACAATAACAATAAGGCCAGCAAGGCTAAAAGTGAGCATGGATGGAAGAGATGTGGTAGGAGATGAAGTCAAAGAAGGAGGTAGGGGTCAAGTCATATATGGCACTGCAGGGAATAGTATTTAAAAAAAAAAAAAAAAAAAAGATTTTATTCTAAGAGTAATAGGAAGCCCTGGAGGGTTTTGTACAAACCGGCGACATGATCTCACTTATGTTTTTAAAACTCGCTCTGACTATTGTGTTGAAAACAAACAAAAGTAGAAGCATGAAGATGAATAGGAAGGCCACTGTGAATTACTGAATGGCTTGGACTAAGGTAGAGGTGGAGGTACTGAGAAGCTGAAGGACTGGATCTGAGATATGTGAGAAAGACAGGGTGCACAGACAGCTCCAAATTTCTGTCTAAACAACTAGTGGACGATGATACCATTTACTGAACGGAGCAGAACTGGGAATGGGATGCAGGAAGCAGAGTTGAGAAAAATTCAGAGCTGTGTTTTAGACATACTAAGTTTGAAATGCTTTGTAGACTTTCAAAAGGAAGTGTCATGTTAATAGATATTCTGGAACACAGAAACAAGGTTGGGCTGTATAGTCTAAAACACGGGACTGAGTAAGATTACACAGAAAACAGGAAAAGGGAAAGAAAACAGAGATCCTAGGAGAGAAATCCTATCTTCCAACTTCAATTCTTTAGCACCTTAAACTGAATTGTCTGTGTAAATTAGAAATATTGTTCAATAACATAAATGCTTGCATAAGAGGGAAGAAGCGCTAAAAACAAAATCAGTAATAGCAATAACCAAAACCTCCAATTAGGCAAGAAGATTTGGAAAACAGCAAGGATGTAACACAGAACATTTTGCATTACAGAGTTCTGGTTAAAGCCAAAATTCCAGAAAAGACAAGTCAGCACCTGCCCATGGCAGGGATGCAGTAAGAAAGCAACTCAAACAACACCTGTTTTTTGAAGATGCCACAGGCAGAGTGTTGGAGCCAGAGGGCCAAGACACTGAGGAAGAACAGCCAAGCTACTGCTATAAAGGAGTGTCCCCTTATAAATGAAGAACAAAGAGGAGGGAGAATACATTATTATCTAGTTATAAATCACACAGAGACACAAAAATAGTGAGGTAGTTAGTATGTAAAACAGGCCATATACTAGCTAGAAAGGCAAAGCCCACTAAAGAAAAATATTTAAATAAAGGAAATGGGATACAGTGTTTTTATTTTTAAAAAGCCCTATAATAAACTGAATTTTATTTATTTATTTATTGAAAGGGGCTTACTCTGTCACCCAGGCTGGAGTGCAGTGGTGCAATTCTCAGCTCACTGCAACCTCCACCTCCCGGGTTCAAACGATTCTCCTGTCTCAGCCTCCTGAGTAGCTGGGATTACATGCACCCGCCACCACGCCCAGCTAATGTTTCCATTTTTAGTAGACACGAGGTTTCACCATGTTGGCCAGACTGGTCTCAAACTCCTGACCTCAAGTAATCAACCCGTCTTGGCCTCCCAAAGTGTACAGGCGTGAGCCACCACACTTGGCTATAGAATTTTTAAAGAAAAAACTCACAAAATATTTCAGTTCCTTGCATAATTAAAATGGACAAATAAGAAAACTTTCAAGTATTCTTTTTAAGTGTTCCTGAAAGCACTATATTCCTATTGATGTTGTATCACCTTTGCAATTGGAAAGAACTTACCTGATGTATCCCAGCACTTTGGGAGGCCGAGGCAGGTGGATCACCTGAGGTCAGGAGTTCAAGGCCAACCTGACCAATATGGTGAAACCCTGTCTCTAAAAACACAAAAATTAGCCTGGTGTGGTGGTGGGTGCCTGTAATCCCAGATACTCGGAAGGCTGAGGCATGAGAATAGCTTGAACCCAGGAGGCGGAAGTTGCAGTGAGCCGAGATCGTGCCATTGCACCACTCCAGCCTGGGCGACAGAGTGAGACTCCATCTCAAAAAAAAAAAAAAAAAACCCAAAAACTTACCTGATGTATTTCTTTGATCTACCTGGAGAATACCTGGCAAAAAAGGGAGACATCAGCATCTAATTACTGTAAGCCCTGGGTCTTGATAACTGTCCCTGTTCTACAACAGCCTGGCTAGCTATAAACAGCCTACATTCACTGTCTTCTGAATCACTGATCTCCACTAACAGTGCTCCGATTTAATCTACAGAATTGCAATAACTCTTTTCAACCATCGTATACAAACCATTTACCTGCGTTTTGATTTTTCTATTTAGATACATAAACCAACAAAGACCTCGAGGCTTAAATTATTTTTAATTAAATAGAAAAAAAACTACTCATGCTAAGGGTGAAATACCCTGCAAAAAAAGAAAAACACTTAAAGTATTTTTAAATTATTATTATTGTGGCAGCCTAAATTCAATACTTGTTTTGGAGACTTTAGCTTTGAATCAGGTTGGTAGAATCCTTGGCTTCTTTCCCTATCAAGAGGAATCTATACTTTACTAATAGAAGTACATATTGCATTGGGCTTGCTTTTATTTTTTAAAATAAATTCATTGCAAAATATTGACTTCTATCAAGCCTATGGTCACCTAAAGCCCGCATAAAAATGAGCTATTCATCAGGTTCATACAGAGTCTGTCATACAACTGGTAAGTGACAACAGTTCCTGAATGGAGGTCTTCTGATTCCCGCTTCTGTGTACTTTTTAACTACACTACACTGCTTAGCAACCTTTACTGTTACTATGCTTTGAAAAGTCACTTACTCGCCCTATCAAATATAAAGGCTTATTATGTGATAGCAATTAAGACAATGTAGCACAGGGACAGAAAAACAGACCCTTGAATAGAACAGCAAAACACATTTCACATATGGGAACCTGATATATGACTAAGGCAGTATTATAGATCAGTGGAGAAAAGATAAATTAGTCAATAAATGTGCATGCAACCTAGATTCCTCACATGTGCAGCTCACAACAGGGTTTGTGCTATGAGAATCTAATGCTGCTGCTTACCTGTCAGGAGGCTCAGGCAGTAATGCAAGTGATGGGGAGTAAATACAGATGAAGCTTTGCTGGCTCACCCACCACTCACTTCCTGCTGTGTGGACCTATACTGGTTTGTCACCCGGGGGTAGGGGATCCTTGATATAGGGTATAACTACCATATTCCTGAAGGCATTTTTATTTTTACTAGGGTTCTCTGTTTTTTTTTTTTTTTTTTTTTAAGAGATGAGACAGTAAGAACTAAAAACTAACTGTTCTTTAGTCATAGAATTATTTGATTTCCATGTTTATTTTCTCTTACTAGGCTATGAACTGTAGGGCAGAGGCTGTATTTTACTCACAGTTGCTTCTCCAGCAACTATCAATATGCCAAAATAGTACATATATAATAAATGGTTTTGCATTAATGAATGAATTTTATAAAAGGGGGAAAACAAGTGGTGGTTTAAGGGAGAATAGTTTCTAGATTTATTTAATATTAGACCTAAGAAAAAAACCCTACAGATTATTCAATCCAATCCCCTAAAATTTTAGAGATGAAGAAAGTTTAAACTTAGTGACTAGCCTAAAGACACAAAACTAGTTAAAGATCTAGCCAGAACTACATGATGTCTCTCCAAATACTCAAACTTGTGTTTTTTGCATAGGAAGAGGTGTAAAGTGATGTTAAGTGTGTAGACTTTGCAATCAGCTCACATCCCAACTCTGAAACTTACTGTATGACTTGGGATAAACTGTATAAATATATGAGACTCAGTTTTCTCATTTGTAAAACTGAGTACAATATAACTTACTGGGCTAATGTGAGGATTAAATGAGATGATGTGTATAAATTGTTGAGCATAGGACATGACACACAGCATGTAACTTTAAAAAACTAGAAGCAACTATGATTATTAAACTATGTTGCTTCTAACTCTACTATTCTCATAAAATACTAAAATTACTTCCTTAAATTGGTATGGTAATGCCTTCAAAGATTACCAGAAATACGTCTTATTTACATGTGTTTATTATAGTGATATGTTAGAATTCATTTTTATTTATTTACTATAGTGATAACAGTACTAGATTATATTGAATTATTATTATTTTTTTTTGGAGACAGTTTCACTCTTGTCGCCCAGACTGGAGTGCAGTGCGCGATCTAGGCTCACTGAAACCTCTGCCTCCCGGGTTCAAGCAATTCTCCTGCCTCAGCCTCCTGGGTAGCTGGGATTACAGGCGCCCCCCACGACACCCAGTTAATTTTTGTATTTTTAGTAGAGACCAGGTTTCACCATATTGGTCAGGCTGGTCTCGAACTCCTGACCTCAGGTGATCTGCCTGCCTTGGCCTCCCAAAGTGCTGGGATCACAGGCGTGAGCCACCAAGCCCAGCATATATTAAATATTTTTAATACTATTATGCTGTAGAGTAAAAGGATGATCCTCAAAAGTAGTAATGAGAATGCAACAATGACAATTTATATGGGACAGAAAAATGTCATAGGTCACTAACCACTGTTATAAAAGAACGATCAAAGATGACATAGAATAATACTTGCTATAGATGAGGGGTCAACAAACTACAGCCTGAAGACCAAATCTGTTGCAGTGCCTGTTTCTACAAATAAAACTTTATTGGAATACTTCCTTCCATTTGCTGACTTACTGTCTATGGCTGCTTTTGTACCATAGCAGCAAAGCTGAGTAGTTGTACCATAGCAGCAAAGCTGAGTAGCTACAACAAAAACCAATGGCCAGCAACGTCTAAAATATTTATTATCTGATCTTTTACAGACAGTTTGCCATGCCCTACTGTAGATAATGGCAAGTACATTGAATTTTTTCCTAAAAATGTGTAAGTTATTTGCATACCAGGTATTTCTGTAGTTAAGACTTAAACTGAACACACAACTTAGGTTATTCTGTTTAACAGAGGCCAGAATAACTTGTATGTTTTATCATATTTATCCAAAAGTGTCATTTGACAGCATTTTACAACCAGTACATAACAGTATTAACAGTTTCTATAAATTTCTATAAAAGTCTATGTTTCCTTCTTATCCTATTCTGTAATATTTTCTGGCAAAACAAGAGATATAGAATATTTTTTCAGGGAATTCTCATTCTTTTCCTCTATTACAGAAACTAAACAATTTTGAGGTTTGGCCCTAGGAAGTCATAGGTAGGCAGGATATTTACCAATTTAAAGATTAGTAGCAAAAAAAAAAAAAAAAAAAAAAAAAAAGGTTAGTAGTACTACATATTTATAAAAAAGAATTACTCATTGTCTAATGTTGGAAGCGTAAAACATACCCATTTCCCTCATGGTCCTTTCATAAACAATTCTGATTCCTTTTGGAACTGCCTGGTAAAGGGAAAGACTCATCAGAAAATGAAGCTAAAACCATAACAAATTAGATTTAATGTTATTCTGCTACTTTTGTATTTTTCTGAATCAAGACTAGATAAAACAGATGGGATGCCTTGTGTGCTCAGAAGAATCAAAATAATATTTTTTGTTTGTTTTCCATAAAAATAATTTTGTTTTGAGACCAGGTCACAAAACAAAGGCTGGAGTGCAGTGACACGATCTCGGCTCCCTGCAACCTCTGTCCCCCAGGTTCAAGCAATTCTCCTGCCTCAGGCTCCTGAGTAGCTGGGATTATAGGTGCGTTGCCACCACAGCCCAGCTAATTTTTGTAGTTTTAGTAGAGATAGGGTTTCACCATATTGGTCAGACTGGTATGGAATTCCCAACCTCTCAGGTGATCCACCCTCCTCAGCCTCCCAAAGTGCTGGGATTACAGGCATGAGCCACTGTGCCTGGACTATAAAAATAATTTTTAAAGAATTCTATAAATGGCTGTAATGTGAATTTGACAGTCTTGGTTAAGCTGCTTGTATAACACATTTCTGTTACTGAAATAAAAGTTCTAGTGTCAAAATTCCTTGAGACACACTGCAGATGGATGAAAGAGATGAAAAAAATGAAGGGGCATTTTAGGAAAGGAAGGAAACATGTGCTTTTCAAAATCGATGTTTAAAAGAAAAAAATGACTCTAGTGCAGAGTATAGGGTAATCATTTTTAAAGCCTCAAGAATTATGTACTTGTAGTAACAGGAGTTAATACTGAAATTTTACTTTGTGCAAAGCACTCTGGTAAGAGGTTTAAATTTCTCATTTAATCTTCATTGCCACCCATGAGGTACATTACTGTATTTAGCATATTATTTTCTGCATTTTACATGAAGGAATGGTAGCAACAAGTCATAAACCCAGCCTGTCTGATTTTAAAGCCCACATTTTTAATGAATATCATGCTAAATTCAAATTCTTTTCTAGAAATATCAAGAATCTTTGAGAACTGTAACTCTTTCATAGGATACTCTGAAATTCTTAGAAGGCACTCAACAGAGGAAATTATTATTAGACCAAAAAACCCCAAATATCTGTAAAATTACTGATCTGTTATTTTTAAAAACACAATATAAAAAAAGTATTCTAGGCCGGGTGCAGTGGCTCAAGCCTGTAATCCCAGCACTTTGGGAGGCTGAGACGGGTGGATCACAAGGTCAGGAGATCGAGACCATCCTGGCTAACACGGTGAAACCCCATCTCTACTAAAAATACAAAAAACTAGCCGGGCGAGGTGGCGGGCACCTGTAGTCCCAGCTGCTCGGGAGGCTGAGGCAGGAGAATGGCATGAAACCGGGAGGCAGAGATTGCAGTGAGCTGAGATCCGGCCACTGCACTCCAGCCTGGGCGACAGAGCAAGACTCCGTCTCAAAAAAAAAAAAAAAAAAAAAAAAAAAGTATTCTAGAAATAAACCAGTTTTTAAATTGTGAAATACTACTCTGACTACCCAGACTATATTTCATAATTAATTCACAATTTAGGCATTCAATACTACTTTTCAAGTATTATTTAATAAACATTAAAAATGAGTGTTCTTGCTAAAAATGGTTGGTATAGTATATTTTAAAATCTAGGTAGTGACATCGAAAAGAGAGGCTGAAAGACTGTCATAGCCAAGAGGAGGCCAAGGAGACATGACTACTAACTGTCATCTCTTGGGTGGGATCTTAGAACAGAAATGGGACGTTAGATAAGAACTAAGGAAATCCGAATAAAGTATGGACTTCAGTTAATAATAATGTATCCCTATTGGTTAGCCAATTACAACAGATGTACCACAGGGATATAAGATGTTAATAACAGGGAAAGCTGGTACAAGGCATATGGGAACTCACTGTATTATCTTTACAATTTTTCTGTCAATCTAAAACTGTGCTAAAACCTAGAATTTTATTTAGAAAACAGAAAAAACAAGCCAGTGAAACTGTTTTCAGAGAGAGCACTCATTTTAAAATACTTTACACCCAGCCAATTTTTCTTTAAATTATGAATTTACATTCACGCGATCTGCACTAAACCCAATCGATATTTTGAAAAAACATGATAAACAACTCACGAACTGATTTTTTCAGATATTTGAAAGTTTCTGTGATATGAGAGATAACTGTAAAGCAACCTTACTGGTTTTTAAGCAAATATATTCAAATATTTTCTCTTTCTAAGTCACCTGAGAAGACTGCTCCATCATTGCTTAAAACATTTAAAAAACTTACTAGGAATTATCATCAGCACCTACTAAGTGTTCTATAAGGCACACTCAATAACAGCAGATCTTTATTCAAGTATGTGGGGTATTACTTCAATATAAAAATTTCACATCACTGGTGCTCAATTCAGAAGTCTGTATAAGATTCCTCTAAAAATAAATTCTGAACAAAAACAAATATTAATATCCTAATATCTGAATATTTAAAAAATCAAAGTAGGGCAAATTATTGTATAATTCCATTTATATGAGATATCTAGAATTAAATTCATAGAGACAAAGTAGAATGGTAGTCAACAGGGGATGTGGGGAAGAAGAATGGGGAGTTACTGTTTAATGGGTGCAGAGTCTCACTGATTGATTGACTTATTTTTATTGAGATAGGGTCTCACTCTGTCATCTAGGCGGGAGTGCAGTGGTACAATCACAGCTCTCTGAAGCCTTGGGCTCAAACTATTATCCTGCCTCAGCCTCCCGAGTAGCTAGGACTACAGGAGCATGCCAACATGCCTGGCTAATTTTTATATTTTTTGTAGAAATGGGGTCTTATCGTGTTGCTAAGTCTTTTCAGTTTGAAAAGATGAAAAAGGTACTGGAAATGGATGGGGGTGATAGTTGCACAATTAACTAAATGTCACAGAACTATACACTTAAAAATGGTTAACATGAGAACATATACATAACGTGTGTGTGTGTGTATAAAACTACAATTAAAAAAACAGGTGGCTGGTCCTCTAGTTTATCTGTAGGCTACAGTTCAGATGGGCTATAGTTTGCTGATCCTTAAGCTAACGTAACTGTGTAAGCCACATTACTTCTTTCTGCTTTAAATGCTTTTGAATGCCAGGAATGAAGCCATGCTATCTATTTGAAAAGGTTATTGTGGATATCAGTAATCACAGATTTTACCCACAGTGACGTCTATACAAATAAGAGTTCATATTTATAGTGCTTTATTTTTTTTGAACAGGCCAGGTTTAACTCAACATCTATTTACACAAGCAAGATTGGAAAGCGTAAGAATCACAAAGGAATTCATGGGACTCACATATAGAATAAAACCTCAGCCACACCAGCACTATCTTCTAGAACAGTCTCTGAATTATTATGCTAAAGAGAAAGGAAATCCTAGAAAAAAATACACATTGGAGGGAATTTTTAAAATGTATCCAAGTGTTATTATTCCATGAGATTTTAGGGTAAAAAACATCCCTTTCCATCAGCTTGTGAATGGACATTTCTGTGAAGAACAAAAAGCCAGAGAGAGATTCCCAAACTTCAATAAAGGTTCTCAAAAAAAAAAAAAAAATCATAAAGTTGCCTAAAGCTAAGTTCAGGAGACAGAATGAGTGTGAATGACCAAACTGGTTAATAATGGTCTTTTGGTTAAATTTAAAGTAACTATTAAATGTATTTTTAAAATTAGAAAATACTGACAATAAATGAGTTAAGCTTTCAATTCAAGAATCTAGAAAAACAAAATAATTCTAAAGAAAGCAGTAGGAATAAAATAAGACCAGAAATAATTGAATTAAAAAGATAACCTTTGGAGGGCACAGTGGCTCAGGCCTGTTATTCCAGTGCTTTTGAGAGACCAACGAGGGAGGATCCCTGAGGCCAGGAGTTTGAGACCTGCCTGGGCAGCATAACAAGACCTCATCTCTACCAAAAATAAGCAAACAAAAAGAAATAATCCTTTAACAAGATTGATCATGGGGAAAAAAAAGAACATATATATTAGGAACAAAAACTAAAATGGTAAAAACATTTTAAAATTGAACAAATTTATGCCAATGTATTTGAAAAGTTAGATGAAATAATGTTCCAGAAAAATATAAATGAAAAAAAAGTCTCAAGAAGAAATAAAAGACCTGAATAAAACCATTAGTACTGAAGAGATTAAATGGTTAACTTACAAAAGCCTACTTTCTTAACCAATTTCTTTCCTTTTACTTCAAAGACATGAGGACAGAGTTTTACAGGAGGATGTGCAAATCCTTTCCAAGAGTAGGCAGCTCTTACATGAAATATAAAAATTGGAAAGCAAGCAAGACAAATTGGTCCCTACTTGCAAACAACATGATTTCTAGAAAGAATATCTAAGAGAATCCATACACAACCAGAACTAATAGGGGTTCAACAAGGATGTCTGATATAAAACCAATACACAAAATCAATCAAGCCAGGTACAGTAGCTCACACCTATAATCCCAGTCTTTAGAAAGCCAAGGTGGAAGGATCACTTGAGACCAGCCTGGGCAACACAGGGAGACCCCATCTCTATAAAAAATAAAAAAAAATTAGCCAAATATGGCAGCACACGCCTGTAGCCCCACTTACTAGGGAGGATGAGGCAGGAGGATCACTGGAGCCTGGGAGTTCATGGTTACAGAAAGCCATGACTGTGCCACTGCACTCCAACCTAGGCAACAGAGTGAGACTTTGTCACAATAAATAAATTAAAATTTTTTTTAAATAGCATGCCTGTACACCACCAACAACCAATTTAATTAAAATGTAAATAAACAAGATATTAAAACTCAGTATTGCAAAAACGGCAATGTTCCCCAGATTCATTTATAAATCGAAAACAATTTCAATGAAAATCCTGACAGTGTTTTCATGGACAATTGATTTTACTCGGGCCGGGCGCGGTGGCTCAAGCCTGTAATCCCAGCACTTTGGAAGGCTGAGACGGGCGGATCACGAGGTCAGGAGATCGAGACCATCCTGGCTAACACAGTGAAACCCTGTCTCTACTTAAATACAAAAAATTAGCCGGGTGTGTTGGCGGGCGCCTGTAGTCCCAGCTACTCGGGAGGCTGAGGCAGGAGAATGGCGTGAACCCGGGAGGCAGAGCTTGCAGTGAGCTGAGATCAGGCCACTGCACTCCAGCCTGGGCGACAGAGCAAGACTCCGTCTCAAAAAAAAAAAAAAAAGAAAATTGATTTTAAAACTCATACCGAAGAGCAAAGTACCAAGAATAGCTAAAATAGTTTTGAAGAAGAAGAACAAGGTAAGGAAGACGTGGAGCTGACACATGGTTATACAAATGAGAGAGCCGAAAAATCAAACTTGTGCATGACAGAGGTTGCATTACAATTGAAATAGATGAACTATTTGATCTATGATGCAGAAAGCACATGTCTTATCCATATGGAAAAATAAAATTATGTTCCTTACGACATTCACAAAAATAAATTTTATGGGATTAGAGATACGACTCAAAAAAGCAAATTGTAGAAACTGCTAGAAAAAATACAGCAGGCCCTTTTAATGACTTTAGCGGCAGGGAAGGATTATCTTAAAACACAAAAGACAAAGCACAAATAAAGTGAAAAGACAAGCCACAAAGCAGAAAATATCTGTAATGCAAATGACTGGCAAAGAATACCAAGAATATTTAAACAGTAAAAAGCAAACAATCTAACAGAGCAATGGACAAAGATTAAAAAATAGGTAAATCACAGAGAAACCCCAAATGGCCAATAAACATACGAAAACACATTCAACCTTACTTATAATAATAAGAAAAAGGTAAATTACTACAGAATCGAGATATTATTTCAAAGGTTGGCAAAAATTTAAAAGCCTGAGAGTGCCAAAATGGGGACAAAGGGGAAACTCATACTCTGGTGTGAGTATAAATTAAAATAACCACTTGAGTTGAACATGCTTATAGCCTACAATGCAAAACTTCCAATAGAAACTCCTGTTCATATGTAAGAAATGAAGGTGTTACAAGAATATTCACTGAAAAATGGCTTATAACAAAAAATTAGAAATGACTATAAAATTCATCAATAAATGAGTGAATAAATTACCGTATATTTATACAGTAGCATACTCCACTGCAGTTAAAACAAATTACCAGTACACATACCAACATATATATTCTCAAAAACGTAAAACTGAGTTAAAAAATGAGCTACAGAATGATCTCACATATATGCATTTTAGAAACTTGCATCAACATCAAATTTTATGGATACATAAACACTCAGCAACAGTATAAAAATATTCAGGAGAATGAAAAATACCGTATTTATGAGAAGGGTTTCTCTAGGGAGGGAGACAGAAGAGGAATGGGAATATGGAAAGGAACAGAGGAGGTATCAACTGTATCTTTAATATTAGATACATATGTACACAGACAGATATAGATACATATGCCATAATTTCAAGATTTCAAGGTAGTTGAGTTGTGAGTACATGGATATTTATTTTCCATATCTCTATATATTTGAAATATGTTATAAATTTCCTTTATATTAGTAAAAGGAAACATTTTAAAAACTACAGTTGTAGTATTAACATAAATGCAACTCAAAAACAAAATGTTGAGTTAAAGAATTTAGTCAAACATGAGTGAAACAAACATTTTTTTATAACTACATATGTATTGGTAATTGTATCAGCTTTAATGGGAATGAACAACTCCAAATTCACAACGATGGTTGTCTCTCGGGAGCGAATAAGAGGAACAGGATTAGGGAAGGGTACACAGGAAGTTTCAGCTAAATTTATGACTTCTTTTAAAAGTCTGAAACAAATATTGCATTTGCTAAAGCTTACTACTGAATGGCTTTTAAAAAACATATTTCGGCCGGGCTCAAGCCTGTAATCCCAGCACTTTGGGAGGCCAAGACGGGTGGATCACGAGGTCAGGAGATCGAGACCATCCTGGCTAACACAGTGAAACCCCGTCTCTACTAAAAAATACAAAAAACTAGCCGGGCGAGGTGGCGGGCGCCTGTAGTCCCAGCTACTCGGGAGGCTGAGGCAGGAGAATGGCGTGAACCCGGGAGACGGAGCTTGCAGTGAGCTGAGATCCGGCCACTGCACTCCAGCCTGGGCGACAGAGCGAAACTCCGTCTCAGAAAAATAAAATAAAATAAAAAACATATTTCTATGTAAATAATGGTAGCAACAACAATAGACAATAACAAGTAAGAACAGAGCCAACATTTTGAGCACCTATTACGTAGTAGCCACACTTCTCCCATCCAAGGACTAACCAGGCCCGACCCTGCTTAGCTTCCGAGATCAGAAGATATCGAGAGCATTCAGAGTGAAGTGGCCCTAGACTAGTAGCCACACTTCTAAGTATTTACATGCATAATCCTAAAAACAACTCTAGGAGGTAGATTCTATTACTATCCTCATATTATGAGGAACTGAAGCAGAGAGAGGTGAAGTTCATCCAAGGTTATAAAGTTAATTAATGAAAGTAAGAAAAGAAGCTAGGACTCCTACTCCAGCTTACAGTTTAATACCTTTGTTGTTATTATCATTTGTTATTCATTTCTGTATGATGGAAATATTTCTTAGAAAACACCATTAATCCCGCCCCCAACACACACACATATACATTTCAGTGTAGCTCAAACTGGTTCTAAAGATGCTAAAAGAATTCTAGGTATGTCATGAAAAAAGCAGCATCCCAACTACTCTACTGATTTACATGTTTGAGGTTTGGTATTTTTTAAGACCATTATTTCATGGTCAAACATTATTTCTTCAATAGCCCTAAAATAATAATTTATAATCTTAGAAACTGACATGGGGAAGCATAAAATATAACTCAACATCTCTCTCTCAGAAGGAAAACTGGATTATTTACCTTTAGGTCTAAAAACTCATATTAGGAGTTTTTAGTAAGCAGTTCTGGCAAGAAATTGAATGGAATTTCAATTATTCATTTTTTCCTAGTCTCTTAAGTTATGACTTGGTTTGTTTTTAAAAAATCAGTACCTAATATTATACAATGATAAATATCATTTGTATAGGACTATTTATACCAAAATAAAAGGGAAATTGGCATTCTCAGTGATCAAAAATGTACCAGCATTTATTATGTGCTAACCCCATACTCTCTGTAGCAGCAACCATTTCTTAAACGTACATTTCTGTTACCATGTCTTAAAAATGTCTCCTCTTCTCAAGTTATATACCCACATTCTCACTACTATTATCTACAGAATGTCTTCAAAACACAAAAAAAGAAATTCTTCCTTTCAAAGAATTCACTGTATAGTAGTAGGGAAACAGACTAGTAACAAAAGTTATCTGTAATACATAAGTACTTCAATAAAGGTATTTAAAAGTATTAGAGTAACAAAGGTTGGAGGAGATGAAAAGGTGGCTGGTGCACTTTTATAAGAGGAAATCTGGAAAATGATGAACATGAGACACCACATTAGAGTACTCTTTTAAGAAAACTTGTTTTAAAAGAAACGAGAGGCTGGCATGGTGGCTCACACCTGTAATACCAGCATCTGGGGAGGTCCAGGAGGGAGGATTACTTGAGGCCAGGAGTTCAAGACTAGCCTGGGCAATGTAGTGAAACCCCATCTCTTAAAAAAATGAAATAAAAAATGAGCTGGGCATGGTGGTGCACACCTGTAGTCCTAGCTAATTGGGAGGCTGAGGCAGGAGGACTGCCTGAGCTCCTGGAGTTTGAAGCTGCAGTGAGCTGTGATCACGCCATTGCATTCTAGTAAAACCCTGTCTCTAAATAATAATCGTAAATATATAAAAGAAGATAGGGTAATAGTAGAAACACAGATTCTAGAAGTACTAAAGATGGGAGAGAGAAATACTTAGCATTAACTCCTCTGATATATTTTCCTTGACTACATTTATCTAAGACTAAATCCCAGCTGCTCATTTACTACCCATGAGCAAGTCATTGTTAAATTTCAAAGCTTCAAATATGATGCTAGATGTTCAAGAACTCTAAATTACAGAGGGAATCTGAATAAATGATCTCTAAAGTTCTTTCTAGATTTGAAATTCCATAATTCTAAGACTACCAGAGGCTCTGAACTCTAAACTCCAAAGAAATCACAAAATATTCAGTATGTAAAGAAGAAAAATCAAGATCATCAAGAGTTTTTATACTTGCATCTTATTTTTGCAAAACTGCTATTAATAAAACAATTTCTAACCTGAACATCAGTAAAATTCCCATAAAAAGATAGCACATTTTAATAAATGTTGGTAAAGTGCTTCTCCCCCCACAATACTGCACACTTCTGGAAAAAAAATTCACCAATAGAAGTACACTGCTTAAAAGCCCATAGCGTAGACTTGTAAGTCATCTTTTAAAATGAAGATGTCTATCAAATATGTGTATTACATATTTACAACGTATTTATCTCACCCTTAAAATGTTAATGTACAAGTTGAAGATTCATGACATTTCAAAAAACAGCTGATATTAACTCATTATAGTAATATGCTTTTGTTTTATTATCACACATTCTGAAATTTGTAACAAGGTTTCCCTTACCTGATATGGACATGGAATGTGATATTCTCTGCAGCGTTCTTGTATCCATGTTGTTTCCCAGATGCCACGGTAAGCTTGCTCATAAAAGTAGCATCCAATTACAACCAAGAGTGGTACGAGATAAAGAATGCTGAAAACACCAATCCGGATCATAAACTTCACTAATTTATCTTGGTTCTCCTTTTCTAATGGAATCTCAATCCGAACTCTGTTTAGGGATATAATGCCAGCTAAGAGGAGAGAAACCCCAACTACCACATACAGGCAGAGGGGAGCAAGAACAAAATATCTCAATGCATCAACATCGTAGAGGCCAACAAAACACACGCCACTAATATTATCACCTTCAATTTTATTCATCGCTAAAAGGATGATAGTTAGAGTTCCAGGGATGCCCCATGCACTGGCGTGAAACAGCAATGCTTTCTTCTCAATAGCTTCACTACCCCACTTTGGCACAGCTGCTAAAAACCATGTGATGGTAAGAATTACCCACCATACACTGCCAGCCATAGTAAAAAAATAGAGTACCATAAAAAGCATGGTACAGGCTTTATTATGAGATCCTTGTGTCACTGTGGAAGCCTTATATTGTGCAGGGATGGACGCATTGCAGGCTACTCGATCCTCAAGCAAAAATCCAATGAAGAAAATTAAGGATACCATCATGTAGCAGACTGCATAAAATATAATAGGCCTTTCAGGATAACGGAATCTTGTGACATCAATCAAAAAAGTTAAAAAAGTAAACAATGTGGCAGAGAGGCAAATGATTGAAATCAATCCTATGAAATAGCGAGCAAATGATAGTTCTTCTCTCCTGAAGTACATATTTGGACAAGGAGGTGAACAATCACGCACGTGCAGAAAAGAATAACCCAGATCAGGATCAATTTTTAACTCCCGGGGACACCAAAAACCATAGTCTCTCTGCACTGCCACTGGGGCTCCTTCAGTTGGTTCTCCAGCTAAATTCAGATCCACAAGTCGAGGATACGGCTCATCACAATCTGGGAACCTAAAAAACAAAACAACATGAGAACTATTTTTACTTATGGGGAAATCTACCATGATCTAACAATTTGGATTTCCAAATCTGGCACTCACATTATTTATTCCTGGAGAGCCTTATTTATTTATTCCTGGAGAGCAAACGTAATATGTAGAAATAAAGTAAATGGTGATATCTTGTTTGGGGTCCATACATCTAGATTTTTGACAGTTGAGCAAAAAATACTAGTTGTATGTCTTGAGAAAGTATGTTAGCCTCGAGACAAAACAAGGTTGTGTTGCAGATATTTATGCAACTAAGGAGACCATTGTCATGAACTCCCTTCATCTTTAATTTTTTTGCCAATAACTGTTTCTAAGACTTTAGACTCCCAGTAACTAGCTGTTTGCTGTTTTATACACATCAAATAGTTTCTAAGAAACTATCATTAAGTTTGCCAAACACATACATAACCTTATACTGTAGCTGATTAGTATCTTCAAATCTTTTAGATTTTCTAATACAAACCATTTTCTTCACAGATAATTATAAAGCCAAATGACAAAATGTATTGCATTCAAGTATTTATTGGAACACTGCAATATGCCAGGAGTTAAAAAGATAAAAATACAGATCTCTATCCTTGAATCTAGAAGGAGACACATACTTATAAACACAACATAACACAAAATACAGCAGTGTGACACTCTGCTAGCAATTAAAATCTATATAAGGTACAAAAATGATAATGATAAAGACAAATTAATTACATAAGTGGAAGGAATTATGAAAGACTTCACAGAGTAGGTTCCCCAATACAGGATTTTAAATCAGTATTAGCAGTAAGCCAATCAGCATTCTAGTAAGCAAATATAAGCATAGGCATAGATGTCTGAACAGGGTGTGTTTGTTACTGCTGGAACATAGAGTGTGCATGACTTGTGGCAGGAGATGAGACTGGAAAGGTAAGCATGTTGCAGAAATGTGTGTGTGTGTGTGTGTGCGTGTGTAAACATTAACAAAATTTAAAACCATGTAAACACTACAATTTTCCCATGTTACCTGGTACTATCTATGGAAATTATTTGTATACCTAACTGCCAACCCAACATATACACTTAGATATCTAATAAGCACCTCAATCTTCAACCCTTCTGAAAGCAAATTCTTGACTTCTACTCCTCAGGTTTCCCCATATCAATAAGTGGTTATTCTATACTTCTAGCTGCTCAGGCCAAAAACCTTGGGATTATCCTGATGTCCCTTATCTTTCATATACACATCACAATCTACCAGCATTTCCTGTGATTCTACTTAGTGATACATCAGGAAACCGACCTCTTCTCATTTCCTCCCCTCTGGTGCCCAGTCTGAGCCATCAATATTTCTTCCCTGGACTTCCTAGAGGAGCCTCCAATTGATCTCCATTTCCACAAAGCAGCCAAAGTAATCCTTTAAAGATATGCTGCTCCTGTGTTTGTGATCCTCCCTCTCTTCTGCTTAAAACCCTCTAATGGCTTCTCATCTCAGAGTCAAATCCAAATTCCCTACCACAGCTACAGAGACCCTCGGCCCCAGTACTTTTCTGATCTTATTTCCTTCCACTCTCCCTCACTCACTTGGCTCCAACCACTTTGGTGTCCTGTCGTTCTGAGTTTAGGAAGCCTGGTTCCACTTCAGAGTCTCTGTACTTGCTGCTGTTTCCTCTGCCTAGCCTGCTCTGCCCCCAGATATCATCATTTGTTTTCTCACTTCATTCAAGTCCCTGGTCCAAAGCCTCCTTATCAAAAAGGACTTCTCCAAGCACTCTATAGAAAATAGAATCCCTCTGCTCTCCTATATTGCATCCCTATCACCTACCGCATTTGTTCTTATTAGCATTTATTTTCCTGTGACATTGTCTACAATTTTATTTACCTCCACCACTAGAATTTTCACTCCATAAGAACAGGATCTCTGTTTTGTTCACTGCTCATTTTTGGCATCTAGAATAGTGCCTAGCACACCAAAGACATTCAACTGACATCTGTCGAACTAAAGAATGTTGAGTGAATATATTCATATAACCCAAATCCAAGTAATCAGAAAGGTAACGAGGAGCAGTGTAAAAGATAGACTTGAGTGGGGCAAAAATGGGGGCAGGGACACCAGATGTGCCAAAATGAAAGCCAAATAAGGCACTGAGAATGAGACGGACATGAAATTGGTTAGCTAGGCCGGGCGCGGTGGCTCAAGCCTGTAATCCCAGCACTTTGGGAGGCTGAGACGGGCGGATCACGAGGTCAGGAGATCGAGACCATCCTGGCTAAAACGGTGAAACCCTGTCTCTACTAAAAACTACAAAAAACTAGCCGGGCGACGTGGCGGCGCCTGTAGTCCCAGCTACTGGGAGGCTGAGGCAGGAGAATGGCGTGAACCCGGGAGGCGGAGCTTGCAGTGAGCTGAGATCCGGCCACAGCACTCCAGCCTGGGTGACAGAGCGAGACTCCGTCTCAGGAAAAAAAAAAAAAAAAAAAAAGAAATTAGTTAGCTAAAAGCAACAGAATGCATAACTTGAATGTGGGAGTTAAGATCAATGAAGTAGGAACAGAAGATACTTCAAGGGAATAAAAAAGTGAGCCAAGAAGTAAAATCAATTTTACATATGCCAAAACTGAGGTTGCTGAGCCAAACTGAGTCCAGGATTTCCAATGGCTACTGGATATATGTTAGGATTTTCAACAGCTGCTGGATATATGCAGGTTTTGAGCTTTGCAGGGAGAGGCTACAGATTCAGGTTTAGGAATCATCAGTATATAAGTAAGAGTTAAAATAGGTGAGATGAGATTATCCAGTGAGAGCTCCAGAGAACAGGAACAAAACTCTGGGAAGCACCATTATTCAAGGGGCAGAAAAAGGAGGAGGATCCAACAAGGAAATTGAGAAGGAACAGTCTGAGAAATAACAGATCACAATAGTTCTCTTACATGATGGACTGAATCATTTTCAGGAAAGGAGAACAGGCTAAGGTTGGAGGAAATAAAGGTGAGATACAAGTTTAAGTGATACAGATTTGGCACAAGTGCTGAGGAAAATCAATAGAAATTTTTCTGACCAAGACAAGTGGTTACAAATAGAAAATACAACTGCTGTAAAAATCATTAAATATATAGCATAATCAATTTGTAAAAAATTAATCATCTATTTGGAGGTCTAAATAAGTACAGTAAGAGGAATGAGATGAAACTGCTATCAAACACGTTATTTCAAGTGATAGACCACAACATTTAAGCTAAATAAAGAAACAAATGAGATCAGAAAGGGTCTATTTAGGATAAAAAGATACAAATTCTGGGGGTGTCCATGAATTTTTAGAATAGGTGCTGTCTTCGTCCATTTTGTGCTGCTATGACAGAATACCTGAGACTGGGTAATTTATAAAAACCAGGGATTTATTTCTTACAGCTCTAGAGGCTAGGAAGTCCAAGTCAAGGGGGCCTGCATCTGGGAAGGAGGTGCATCCTTGGTGCATCAATCCATGGCAAAAGGGCAAGAGAGCATGGGGGTCCAGGGAGGAAAAGAGGCCAACCTCATCCTTTTATCAGGAACCCACTCTCGTAATAACTAATGCCCTCCTGAGATAATGGCATTAATCCATTCATGAGGGTGGAGTCCTCATGATCTCTTAAAGGTCTCACCTCTCAGCACTGTTGCACTGAGAATTAAGTTTCCAATACATGAACTTTGGGGGACATGAATATTCATGAAACAATCCCCACTGCAGTGGCATTCAGAGGCAGGGCCTGGCCAAGTGCAGTGGCTTAGTTTATAATCCCAGCATTTTAGGAGGCCAAGGCGGGAGGACTGCTTAAGGCCAGGAGTTTGTGACCTCCCTGAGCAACAAAACAAGACCCCATCTCTACGATTTTTTTTCTTTTTTAGTTAGCTGGACATGGCGGCACGCACATGTAATCCCAGCTACTTGGGAGGCTGAGGCAAGAGGACTGATTGAGCCCAGGAGTTTGAGGCTGTAGTGAGCTATGACTGTGCCCCTGCATTCCAGCCCGGGCAACAGAGCGAGACCCTATCTCCAAAGAAGAAAAATGAAGTGAGGTCTTTGGGACAATTAAGGGATTAATGTCCTTATAAAAGAAGCTGCAGAGTGAGCTTGCCCCTCTTGCTCTCCTGCCACTTGGGGATACAGTGTTCCTATCCACCGAAGGATGCAGCAACAAGGTGCCATGCTGGAAGCAGAAAGCAGCCCTCACTAGAAACACAACCTGCCTGTGCCTCTGCCTGAGAAATAAATTTTTATTATTTATCATTTGTCCAGTCTGTGGTATTTTGTTATAGCTGCACAAATGAACCAAGGCAACCAGTATAATAGGTACAAAAGTATGAGAGCTATGGAAGAATAAAAGGTTGCTATGAAAGTTCCCTTTGAGGCTGGGGGCGGTGGCTCATGCCTGTAATCCCAGCACTTTGGGAGGCCAAGGCAGGCAGACCACCTAAAGTCAGGAGTTCAAGACTAGCCTGGCCAACATGGTGAAACCCCATCTATACCAAAAATGCAAAAATTAGCTGGGCATGGTGGCGGGTGCCTGTAAGCCCAGCTCCTCGGGAGACTGAGGTAGGAGAATTGCTTGAACCCAGCAGGTGGAGGTTGCAGTGAGCTGAGATCGCGCCACTGCACTCCAGCCTGGGTGACAGAGTGAGACTCTTTCTCAAAGAAAAAAAGAAATTCCCTTTTCAGAATTTAAGATTTCAAATTTAGGCAATCCCAGGATATAATGAGGACATAAAACAGGTTTAATCCTATCAAAACAAATTTAAAAAATAAAGATTATGAGATTTCTATGCTTATATATAAGCTATTAACATAAAAAGACACCTAAACAATAGGCGTTAAATACAAGAAGCATAAAACAGAGTTCCTACCCAGGCAATTCATAATTGTTTTATTTACGGACTTCTAAAAGAGACTAGAAACACTTTCAGGTGTCTGGAGAGAGAAGAGATGAATGGTTAGATGGGACTAAATAAAAGGGCAGGTAAAATAGGTGGGAAATAGACAAATATGAGAAAGCAGAACATCAATGAATTGACTACAAGAAGCCAATACAGCAGTCGTCATTTAACATTGTAGATAGATTCTTGTAAACTGTGACTTCAAGCAAGACACCATACAGCAGGTCCTTAAAACACACTGTTTTTTTTGCAACGTCATTTTGTTATAACGTTTATAAGAAAACAAATTGGTATCCACGAGGCTAAGGCAGCAGAAGCACTTGAACCTGAGAGGTGAGGTTGCAGTGAACCAAGATCATGCCACTGCACTCCAGCTTGGGAGACAGAGTGAGATTCCAGCTCAAAAAAAAAAAAAGAGAAGAGAAAAGAAAACAAATTGGTTTCATTTAATATCATTCTGCTTAAAGTCACATATTCTGAGAACCTATCAACAACGTTAAGTGAGGACTTACTGTACAGGATTTATTATTTCTTAAGTTTCTCCATCTGTCAAGTAAGAGTTACAAAATCTGCTTTACTTGCCTCCAAGGGCTATTGCCAGACAACAAACAAAATTATTTTTAAATACGAAGGAGAAAAGAAGGTTGTTTATAACAACAAAAACCTGGAAACAACCTAAATGACCATCAGTAGAAAGCTAAATAACTGTAGGATATTAATACAATTGGCCACTATACGGCAATTAAAAGGAATGTACCAGACTTACAGGTTACAGGTACAAACATAGATAGATACATACAAAAATGCTGTGTTGTTTATGGATATGCACATATGTAGTAAGAGTATATAAGCAAACATGGGAATGATTTTAAAACAAATTCAACATAAGGATTATCTCACTCCTGGAGGGGTAAGAAGATAATAAGCTCAAGATGGATAATAAGGAAAAACCTTCAATTCTACCTGTATTGCTTTACTTCTTTAAAAAAATCTGAAGCCAACATTACAAACTGTTAAGATTGGGCAAAGCTCGATAATAATAGATACATAAGTATTCACCTTAATCTTCATCCTTGAAATATTTCAGAATATAAATAGGTAAAACATTGTTATATAATAAATATAGCACATTATTACTAATAATAATGCTCACTCAAATGAAACTTTAAGAATGTCTAATAAATCCTCAAAACTTTAAGACATGCTTATAGTCTATATACTGGATGTAATTTGAAAAGTATTTGACATTTTCTGGATTTGGTATGTTAATACTTGACAGAAAAAAAGAACTGAGAGAACTATCCTACAAGTCTATAGTTAAATCATAAAGGTATTTAAGCTCCCGCAAGGATGAGGTAATAAATGGTTTTCTTCTCTGTATAATTTTTCACAAATAGCACTATTTTCATAATCAGAAAAAAATGTTTTAAAGGGGGAAAAATCAACTGTCTTGATTATGTAATTCTTAAGTCTTTTAAAAACTTCTTCACAGAAATGTTTTCTTTTTCATTTAGTGCTTCCAAATTTCTAAGCAAATAAACAATTCTGAGGCCATAAAACTGCTATTCAAAATTAATGACTAATATGTACACTTCAAAAAACGTTTTTTAAAACAGATGGAAAAGAAGACAAGTAATTTTAAACATATTGCAACATAAGAAATGATCCACGAAAATCTACAATTTTCGCACCTACTGCATTCCATATCTTCAGGCCAAGGAACACCGAACATCTCCATGAGCTTCGAACACTCGCTGTAAGCCCGCTGACACAGCCTACGGCAGGGAAGTGTGACACGTCCATATTCCATACAAATAGGAGCATAGAGTGCACAAAGAAAAGGCCGGAAATCCCGAGAACAATCCAGATTCACCATAGGGTGGAATGGCTAGGGAAAAGTTAACATTGAATAATTAAAGAGCTGTATACAAGTTAAAGCTTTCTATAATATTGCAACATTCTCTTTTTCATTAAAAGAAAATTCTGAGGGTTATTAAAATTTTCTGAAGGGGAGTTTTTGGTTTTTTAAATAAAATTGTCCTAGCCCTACCCTTGAAGATTCTGATTTAGTTAAATGTGAGGTGTATCCCAGAATCTTTATTTTAGGTGATATTAATGAAGAAGCAGGGTTGAGAACCACCGACAATATCCATTTTACAAAGAATACACAAAAGACATGCACCAAATGTTCAAAAGTGTGACTAGATTGGTGATGGGATCACAAGAAATTTTAGTTTTCTTCCTTTAAGTATTTCTTTCTTTCTTTCTCTTTTTTTTTTTTTTTGAGATGGAGTCTCGCTCTGTTGCCCAGGCTGGAGTGCAGTCGGTTGCATGTTCTCGGCTCACTGCAACCTCCACCTCCCACATTCAAGCAATTTTCCTGCCTCAGCCTCCCAAGTGGCTGTGATTATAGGCATGCACCACTACGCCCAGATAATTTTTGTATTTTCAGTAGAGACGAGGTTTACCCATGTTGGCCAGGCTGCTCTCAAACTCCCCACCTCAAGTGATCTGCCCGCCCTGGCGTCCCAAAGCACTGGGATTACAGGTATGAGCCACCACACTTGGCCTCCTTTAAGTATTTCAATTTCTAAATCCTCTTCAATTAACAATTGTCAACAGGAGAGAGAGGACAAGTAATAGGAGAAAAAATGGGAGAAGGAGAGGAAGGTAAGTAGCAACATAGTAGCAATTTAAGCATTGAGGGGGGGGTCTCTCACTTTGGGCTCAAATTTTCTTGATCTTTTTTTTTTTTTTTTTTAAAGACAAGGTCTCGCTAGGCATCTGCCTCCTAGGCTCAAGCAATCCACCCACCTCAGCCTCCTGAGTAGCTGGGACTACAGGCACGCACTACCACACAGGTTAAATTTTGTATTTTTTGTAAAGACAGGGTCTCACCATGTTGCCCAGGCTGGTCTTAAACTCTTGGGCTTAAGCAATCTGTCCACCTCAGCCTTCCAAATGCTGGGATTACAGCACCACGCCTTTTTCACATTTTAAACAGAGCTCTTTATACTGTGAAATCACAAGCTAATGCTCTAAGTTAATATTAAGGGAAAAAAAAAACAGTAGCCCCAAACATAAAACCCAGTAAAATAATCATTTCAACCACAGGAATAGAAAAAATATCCCAAGGATGTGCATCTGTGCTTTTGACTATGGAATATTTTTTGCATTTATTTATATAAAAGTTTGAGTCATTGCTGATTTTGAAGTGGTTAGAGATATTCTTACCACCAGGCCTAGAATGTGGATGAATCAATTTGTTTCTGCACTGATGTATATTATTTTCCAGAGCCTCCTATACATAATACAATTAGAAAATCAAGAGTCACTTAAAGAAACTGATGTCAAAGAACTATAAAACGAATACAGTAACTGATATATAACAAACTATGACTTTCACTTCTAAGAAAGAGTACTCTGTATTACACCAATGTTTCCATCAAGAACAACTTACACAGAGAAAAAAGTTTTAAATTATCTATTTAAAGCCACTGGAGAACTGCTAAAGAACTTCAGATGGAATAAGAATTCAAAGAGCAGGAAAGCACAAACAGGTAGCCTAATACGTACAGCCACTTTTCGAAGCAGGTATTTGTTGAACTGGGCATAAGACAAGAGGCTAGGAATCAAGCTTGGCCTAGGCTGTGCTGGAGAACCCGAGAAACTAGCAGAGCTGTAGGTGGTCTTTTGACAAAATTGGAAATGAAAGAAATAAGATCTAAGTGAGAAGAAGTGGGAAGGATTGAGCCTAACACACAGTCAGTTTTCCCTATGGGTATCTGAAAATTCTAAAGCTACACAGGGAAGGAAGCTAAGAAGCTAAGTAGAAAGGGAACAGAGTGGAGATTCTGGCAGTCTTATCAGTCTAAAGAGACATGAATTACAGTTCAACCTCCACACAGCACCTCAACATACCAAACTTTCTGCTGAGAAGTCCTGAATGACTACACCCTAGTAGCAGAGACAAATCAGAGGGAGAGACCTACCAACACTGCAATGCAGCCTCTAACTCAGCTCAGTTCCTGACTGAATTAAAGTGATCTGCCGGCTGGATACAACAGCTCACAGCTGTAATCTCAGCACTCTGAAAGGCCAAGGCAGGAGGATCACCCGAGCTCAGGAATTTGACACCAGCCTGGGCAAAACAGCAAGACTATCTCTACTATAAAAAAAAAAAAAAAAAAAAAAGCTAGGCATGGTGGCATATGCCTGTAGTCCCAGCTACTTGGGAGGCAGAGGCAGGAGGATCACTTGAGCCCAGGTGTTCAAGGCTGCAGTAAGCTATGATCGAAGCTGCAGTGAGTTACGATCACATCACCACATTCAGCTTGGGAGACAGAGACCCTGTCTCTAAAATAAATAAATAAATAAATAAATAAAACAAATAAATAAAAGTAAAGTGCTAACTGCATTTATCTGCTAAGCAGAAAAGAGGATTAATCTTTTCTATAGTAATATAACCTATCTGGAACCTCACTAATATTTTATAATGTCTAGCACTTAGTAAAAAATTACTGGGCATCTCAAGAGACAGGGTGATATAACTGAAAACCAAAAAAAAAAAAAAAAGTGGTGATCCAGCTCTTAGAGTTAACAGACAAGACTGTATATAACTATGACTATCTTTTTTATCTTCAACAAAAGATAAAAAATTCATCAGAAAATTAGAATTATAATAAAATTAAAATTCTATAATTGAAATTATATTACTGAAATTAAGAACTTATTAGAGATATCAAAAGATAAGACTCGCAGAACAGAAAACAAGGTAAAAGAAAATATTCAAACAGAAAGAAGGTCACAGACCAAAAAATACAGAAAAGAGGGTAAGAAACATGTAAAACACACAAAATAGATCTAACACATGTAAATATAATCTCAAAAGGACAGATCAGTAAGAACGGGGCAGAGGCAAAATCTACAAAGATGATGGCTAAGGATTTTCCAAAACTGATTGAAGACAATCACCTACAGATTTCAGAAGTTCCCCAAACCGCAAGAAGAATAAATACAAAAAAACCTCAGCTAGACATGTCTTATTTACACAGTTGAAAACCAAAGAAAAATACGTTAAGGGCGGTCAGTGGAAAAAGGACATTACCTTCAAGGAAGTGACAGTAACTTTCAGAGTTGACTTCAGAAAACCAGAAAACAATGGAATGGCTTATTTAAAAAGCTGAGAGAAAATAACTGCAAACCTATAATCTCTAGCCAGTAAAAATATTATTTACAAATGAAGGTAAATACACTTCTAGATAGGCAAAAAAGGAAAAATTAGCCATCAGCAAACTGCACTAAAAGAAATGCTTGAAAGTTCATTAGACAGAAGGGAAATGATCTAAGATGAAAATTAAAAATGAATTAAGAGCAACAAAAGGGATGACTGTGGGAAAATATAAATGAATACTCTGTGCCAACAAAAATAATATCATCTTAAAATACATACAAAATGCACGTAAAATTAACATGCATTATAGTAAAGTGGAAAAGGTGGAGGGTCAGAAGAGCACTAATAGGGGAATGGTTGAAGTAACTATTTCTATTAGAATATTATAAGTCAAAAGTACCTATCATAATTTTTAGGGTAAACAATAAAAGAACGCACAACTAACAAAGCAACAGAGAGGGAAACAAACAATAGAGGAAGGTGAGATAAGAGAGAAAAAAAGGATGCAAAATAGTTTGAACAAATTAAAATCAAATAGTAAGACTGCAGATATAAACCCAAGTAGATCAATGAAAATTTCAAAAACCACCAAGAGAAAAGAAAATTATAAAAAATTATTCCATTTAAAAGAGCATCAAAAAGAATAAATACTTAGGAATAAATTTATCCAATGTCACGTAAGACAGAAAACTATAAAATATTGTTGACGGAAACTGAAGACCTAAATAAACAGAAAGACATCCTGTGTTCATGGTTTGGAAGACAATGTTGTTCAGATGGCAATACTCCCAAAAAAGACCTACAGATTCAGTGTAATCCCTTCAAAAATCCCAATGGCCTTCTGTTGTTGCAGAAATGGAAAAGCTGGTCCTAAAATTCATATGGAATTACAAGAGACTCTGAATAGCCAAAACAATCTTGAAGAAGAACCAACTGGTATACTCATATTTTCCAATTTAAAAACGTATCACAAAGCTATTATAGGAATCAAAAGTGTGTACTAGATAAGGGTAGACATATAGTTTAATGGGACAGAATTAGGAGTTCAGAATTAAACCGTCACATGTGTGGCCAATTCATTTTCAACAAAGATGCCAAGACTGTTCAATGGGAAAAAAGTCTCTTCAACAAAATAGTGGAACAAGAGAAAATCCATATGCAAAAGCATAACATTAGTCTCTTACCTTACCTTATATACAAAAATTAACTCAAAATTTATCAAAGGCCTAGGTATAAAAGCAAAATCTATGAAACTCATAGAAGAAAACATAGGGGCAAATCTCCATGACCTTGGATTTAGCAGTGGTTTCTTAGATATGACACCAAAAGCACAAGTTGAAAAGACAAAAATTGCTAAACTGGACTTCAACAAAAATAAAAGCTTTTGTGTACCGAAGGACACTATCAGGAGAGTGAACAGACAACCAACAGAATGGAAGAAAATACTTGATGTTCAAGCCGCTCTAAAATAATAATTGGTTTCAGCTGATGCCAGGGAATGGCATCCTCCCAACAGATAAGAAAAACCTGAAATTGGTGATTAGCAGCTTCCCGATAAGATCTCAGGAGCTGAGGGAGTGGGCTCAAACATGCTCACTAAGAGGCAAAATAGCAGCGTTTTACTAATATATGACCTTCCTCTAGGAAGGCTAGACGAGTAAGGGAAGAAAGCGTCAGGTGACCATGCCTACAACTCCAGTAAACACACTGTACATGCAGCCCCTCCCCAAGTGCTAGCAGGCTACTGCACATGCAAACAGCCCACCCCAAGGGAAGACTCAGGGGAGAAGACCCGGAAGTATGCCAACATATAAAACCATAAGTTAAATCAAACCATGCACCTGATCTCCCAAGTCACCCGCTTGGCCTTCTTCCAAGTGTGCTTTACTTCCTTTCATTCCTGCCCTAAAGCTTTTTACTGAACTTTCACTCCTACCCCAAAACTTGCCTCAGTCTCCCACTCTGCCTTATGCCCCTCAGTCAAATTCTTTCTTCTGAGGAGGCAAGAACTGAGGTTGCTGCAGACCCGTATGGATTCGCTGCCACTGGTAACACACTTTGCTGTGTGATTTGGATACATTCCAATGCTAATATAAGCACTGTTCAAAATGCCTTACACATATTATCTCATTTAACCTTCAAAACAATCCTATAAGGTAAGTACTATTATTATGAACTCATTTTACAATACAGGTGAAGAAAATGAGATAAAGAAAACTAAGTAGCTTTTCCAAGATCACACAACTACAAAGACAGACCCAGGATTAAGTCAAATCTCAGTATTCTTATCCAGAGCCCTTGCATTTAACACATTTGTTGTACTCAAGTCTCTCTAAGCTTCAGTTTCCTCTTCTGTAAAATGGTCTTAATAACTCATAAGTAAAAAGATAAAGTTAGCATACAGAACACAATTAATAAATGATAGCTTGAAAGGGATTGGGGAAAAGGTGCAAGTTAATAGAGCTGTAGCAGGCCTACTTGGTGGGCATGAGGAGGAACCTTGCTAAATTCCCTGTTCTCAACTGCCAAGTGAGACAGTTTTTAAAGTGAAGTTTTTAAAAAAACAAAACACAGATGAATCTCAAAATCATCATGCTGAATGAAAGAAACCAGACATAAAAAAGTAGATACTGCATGATTCTATTTATGCAAAACTCTAGAAAATGGAAACTAATCCATAACGAAAGAAAGCAGATCAGTGTTGCTTGGAGCAGGCAGTAGAGAGTGGGGTGACTACAAAGCAGCACAAGAAAGCTTTTGAGGTGATGGAAATGCTCTGTATCTCGACTGTGGTGATGGTTTCACAGGATCTGTCAAAACTCATCAAACTGAATGTTTTACATGAGGGCAGTTTACTGTACTCACATTATATCTCAATAAAGCTGTTACACAAAAACAAATACAAATATTAATATTTTTCAAATAAGCAAATTGCCCTGATTTTAACCTTAGCAATTTCTGACCTCAGCAAAATCAAAATTAAATGAGGTAGCCTGAACACTAAAAATCTGAGAACAAATGGATAACATAAGAAACACTATGAAAGCTCTATGAAGTACAGAAAAGGAACTTTAGCTAACTGAATTTTAAAAGATTCTTATTGAGTACTTCCCTAAACCATAATACTTTTGTTCACTAAATCAAGACCAGGGTATAGGAAGTTTACAAACTGGAAAGTAACTTTCTAAAATTAAATTTCTGGTTTCTACAACAAAGATGCACTACAGGGAATCTTCCATTCTTTGTTCAAATTCAAATCAACCAAGCCTTTGTGCTACCATTCTCTTTCTTCTTTCAAATTTCCATTCCTGTTACCATAGGAACCTGCTTGCTGACAAGCCTTCAAGCATAGCAACAGCCCAAGCTTAGCAAGGATGTGCAGAGGAGACCCAGTCAAAGGCCAAAATTTGACTCATGAGAATCAGAATTCCAACCTTTGTCACTCTACAAAGGGTCTGGTAACCATAGAAACTGTACCCTATGGGGTTTGGGAGTTTTATGACTAAATTCACTAAATATAAAACCAAATGTGGAATGGTCTTGAAAATTTAAAAATGGCTATTTCAGATCCCTTAGAATGAGAAATTATTCAAAAACAACTTTTTAGAATAACTGTAAGTGACTAAAAATGAGACCTTTTAAAAATCCCCTTTCTGTAACAATAAAATGCCTAATGAGAAAAGGTCCAAACTTTAATAATTATTTTGTAATTAAAAAAAAAAAAAACTCTAGGTTTGTAAAAATGTCTTTAATTTCATAGATTTACTTTCCTGTTCAAATCTTAATTTTTAAAAATGTTCTGTGATAGCATATTAAATACCTTCCAATACTTTTTCAGTGAGTTTTTTACAGAAATTTCTCATTATCAGAGAAGAATATGTATTTTCATAAGTCAAAGCAGAGTTCCCAGAGAGGTCCATAAATCTGACTCTCCTATGGGAAGTAAACTTTTAATATTTCCAATATCATGGACGGTTCTGAATTAAGTCTCAAAAGATAAAGCTTTACAAAACAAATTTCAATGCATTTAATAATTTAAGACAAATCACTTTATAGTGATTTGTCACACAAGAAAATCAATCAAAAATTTCAGAAGCTGCTATTTTTTGTCCTAAAGTCTGAAATGACTAAATGCAATTTACTACTTGTATGTACCTTTTTGAATTTGGAAGTTTAATTCCTGGCTGGTTTCTCGTCACACCAGGCTTCTTAGGCCACTTTGCTAGATGTTTGTTTAGGGAAAACCACCTATTAATATTAACCTTAACAAAAAATAATAAAGAAAGTAAATCTGTTTGATAACGCATGTATTCTAAAGATTAACACCATGAATTCTATAAATGTAATAAAAGTAGTTTCATTTTCTAAAAAGCCTATCCATAAACTGTTAATAATTATTGTTATATGGGGGTACATTATACTATTCTCCTAAAATAAAAACGACAGTAAAAAAATCTGTCTTTCAAGGTTCATTTAAATACCATCTGCGATTTGAAGCCTTCCATGACTCCTTCCACATACGACCATTCTCTCTTTGAATCCCCTTAGCACTTTGCTTTTTTGCGTATTTACCAAGTTCTTCCCTATATTGTACTTATCCAATCAAAATATATTTAATAGATACTAAATCTTAGACCCTGCACCAGGAGCTAAGCAAAAAAGGACAGTTGAAAGTTTTTAAAAATAAAATTTCTTTGCTAGTTTTACTACTTTAAAAGCATAATGTGTTCCTTACAGAAAAACCAGAAAATGTACATGTATCCCAGAACCTAAAGTATAATTAAAAAAAAAAAAAAAATGAAGAACATAAAAAACACAAACAAACTACTAATTCAGGAACAACCACTGTTGGTCCTGGTGAAAATCCCACCAGATCACTCACTCTGAATGAACATGCATATATGTTTTTCAAGCAAACCAGGATGATACTATACTAATGTTTTACTATCCACCTTACTTTCTTTTTTCAACCTAACAATGGATCAAGTACAACAGAATTTTGATAAGCAAAGATAGAGAATATGCATGCAGAAGAAACACGAAAGGCCTAGAGATGAGAAAGTTGTGTTGCTTTCTTTACTTAATTACACCACTTATAAGTAGAAACACATAATGTTGAAGGATTCAAGTCACTTTGACACCCTGCCACCCCCCCAAAAAAAAGAAAAAGAAAAAAAGAAAAGTAAAATACTAGTATTCAAAAGTATATGGTAACCTTGGTACTGGAATTACCATCACCATCTCCACCAACCACAGAATTATTTATAACCCTAGGAAATTAAGAGCTTAGGTATAGCACTAAACCGTAATCAATTACTACTGCCACCTCTAAGGGATTTAGGATTTATAAAGTTCATGAATTAATTCAAACATTTATTTAGCAGTTACTATGTGTGAGGTTCTGGGTCGAGTACTAGGCATACAAAGATGAATAAAGACAAGCTCTACTTTTAAGGGGTTAATTCTAATAGGAGGAATAAAAATGTAAACAATTCCAATATAATAATATACACACAAAAACAGAAGTACATAGAAAACACACTGGTGAGTATGGAGGAGAAAGTCACTAACTTCTAGGCATCCCAGGTTTCACAAGGAAATAACAACCACACCAGGCCTTGAAAATTAAGATATTACCAAATGGGATACTACAAGAGCCTTCCAGGCACAGACAGCATTTACAGACTTGATAGACTTAAGGAATGCTAAATAAGTAGAAGCCAATTTGTGAATGTCTATTATGCTTTGGATTTGATCCTCTAGGCAAGGATTGGCACTGATACTTTATTTTGTGTGTGTGTGAGATGGAGTCTCACTCTGTTACCCAGACTGGATGGAGTACAGTGGCACAATCTCCGCTCCCTGCAACCTCCGCCTCCTAGGTTTAAGCAATTCTCCTGCCTCAGCCTACCAAGTAACTGGGATTACAGGAGCACACCACCACGCCCGGTTTTTTGTTTTTTGTTTTTTTTTTTTGAGACAGAGTCTTGCTTTGTCGCTAAGCTGGAGTGCAATGGCAGGATATTGGCTCACTGCAACCTCCGCCTCCCAGGTTTAAGCTATTCTTCTGCCTCAGCCTCCCAAGTAGCTGGTACTACAGGCACGTGCCACCACGCCCAGCTAATTTTTGTATTTTTAGTAGAGACAGGGTTTCACCATGTTGGCCAGGCTGTCTCGATCTCTTGACCTTGTGATCTGCCCGCCTCGGCCTCCCAAAGTGCTGGGATTACAGGCGTAGATCCACTGCGCCCGGTCAATTTTTGCATTTTTAGTACAGATGGGGTTTCCCCATGTTGGTCAGGCTGGTCTCAAACTCCTGACCTCAGGTGATTCGCCCACTTCAGACTCCCAAAGTGTTGGGATTACAGACATGAGCCACCACACCTTGCCGGTGTTATTTTATTTAATTAATTAATTTATTTATTTTTGAGATGGAGTCTCGCTCCGTCGCCCAGGCTGCAGTGCAGTGGCATGATCTCCGCTCACTGCAACCTGTGCCTCCCAGGTTCAAGCAATTCTCCTGTCTCAGCCCCCTGAGTAGCTGGGACTACAGGTGCCCACCACCACGCCCGGCGAATTTTTGTATTTTTAGTAGAGATGGGGTTTCACCATATTGTTCAGGTTGGTCTCCAACTCCTGACCTCAGGTGATCCGCCCGTCTCGGCCTCCCAAAGTGCTCAGATTATAGGCCTGAGCCACTGCGCCTGGCCCACTGTTATTTTAAAAAGCAATTTTCATTCACATATCTCGTTTGATCTTCATAACCAATTCCATTTTAATGATGGTACATGGATATTATATTGTTACTGTCCACAGTTGATAAGTAGCAAAACCTGGGCTTGAACTGCTTTGTCTCTGAATTTCATACTCTTGCCGGTAGTAAGAACCCTCATGTATCAATAATTATGAAGGTGTTTCTGTCTCTGTAAAGTAGGTGATGAAAATCATTGAGACACCATTTCCCACCTATCATACTGGTTTAAAACAAACAAACATGACAACATATCATTTTGGTAAAGCTGTAGAGAAACAGATACTCTCACACATTATTAGTGGGAATGCAAAATGGTACAACCCCTATAAAGAGGTGTGGCAATATCAAGGAAAGTAACACATACATTTATACTTCTAGGAATCTATCCCAAAAATACACTAGTCAAAATGTGAAAACACACTTGTAAGATTATGTAACAGTAAAAGACCAGAAACACAGTTGTTTCCTGTGTCCATCAACAGGAATTGAACGAGTAATACTGTATATCCAACCCAATGGAGTAAAATTTAACTATAAAAAAATAAGGATCATGTCATACTCATGAAGATAGCTATTTAAAAAACAAAACAAAACAAAACAAAAAAACAGAAAATACCCAGTGTTAGCCAAGATGTGGAGAAACTGGAATCTTGTGTATTACTGGTGGAAATGTAAAATGGTGCCACCATATGGAAAACACTTTGACAGTTTCTTGAAAAATTAAACATGAAATTAACATATGACCCAGCAATTCCACTTCTGACTACAAACCCCAAATAATTTAAAGCAGGAACTCAGATTGTACATTTATGTTCATAGCAACACTATTCACAATACTCCAATGGTAGAAACAACCAAAGGGTCCACTGATGGATAAATGGATAAGCCAAGCATGTTATATACCTACAATGGAATACTATTCAGCCTTAAAAAAAGAAGAAAATTCCAACACATGATACATTGATGAACCTTGAGGATGTTATGCTAACTGAAATAAGCCAGTCACAAAAGGGCAAATACTGTGTGATTCCTCTTATATGAAATACCAGAGGAAAAGAAAGTAAAACGGTAGTTGCCAGGGACTAGGGAGAAGAAAAAATGGGGCCTGATTTGTTATTTAATGAGTGTAGATTTTCAGTTTTGGAAGAAGAGAAAACTCTGGAGATGGAATTGTAATTATGTTACATAACTGTATTATGTATATCTTACCACAATTTTTTAAAATTTTAAAATGAGGAACATCTATAAATGCTACTATGAAATATCCGAAATATATTAAGTGGAAAAAAAAGTAATGGAGGGAAAAAAACATATAACTGTATCAAAAAAGGTGAAAGAATATATATAGATATATATTAAATAAATATTTTATATAAGTGTTATATTTAAGGTTTTTAAATGGAAGGATAAAAACTTTTTAAAAATGGCTACCTTTAGGTGAAAGGAAAAAGAGGTGAGAGAGGGATAGAAACTAGACTTCTCTGAATGTACCCTGAAGTATAACTACAAAATAAATGTCATTCCTCAAAATCAAAATAAAACGTATGAACCTGTGTATTGTGTTTAACCACATGAAGAAAAAATATTTCAGTGACTTAAAACACAATAATTTGACTGTACATCCTTGCTGATATACATCTCTAAAGAACAAAAAGTATAAAGAAATCTTTGTCCCTAAAGGACAAAAAGAAGCATAAAGAAATCTTAAACTGCTTGCTGTAATCATTGTTAGTAATAATATTGCTAATATTATTCTGAAAATCTATAATGTATGTGTATAATAAACTTGAGGATAAGAGAATAGAGAAACAAAAATGAATTTAAAGATGCTAAATAAAATCCATAGCCAGGCATGGTGGTTCACATCTGTAATTCCAGCACTTTGGGAGGCCAAGGCTGGTGGATAGCTTGAGAACAAAAGTTCGGGACCAGACTTGGCAACATGGTGAACCCTGTCTCTACAAACAAACAAACAAACAAACAAACAAAAAACACAAAAATTAGCCAGGCATGGTGGCATGCACCTGTAGTCCCAGCTACTTAGGAGGCTGAGGTAGGAGCGTTAATTGAGCCCGGGAGATTAGGACTGCAGTGAGCCGTGATTGTGCCACTACACTCCAACCCGGGTGACAGAGCAACATCCTGTCTCAAAAACAAAACAACATCCTGCAATAGTACTTGAATTGCAAGTATCAGTATAAACTCATGATTGAATTTCTCTTAAAAAAAAAGTATTCCCTAGCTGTGTTCATGAAAAGGCCTAAAAATGACTTAGTATCAACAGACTTAGCACCCAGATAGTGATCTCTTAATTATCATTTCCAAAATAAAAGGAACCAGTGCTTCCTAGAGAAATTGATGATTCAGGGTTTGATGCGGAATTTTATGAAGTGAGCTTGAACCACACCAGAAAGAAAAGAAACTACTAAACACCACTAGGGTGGTGTCAAAAACACTAAGGAGGGCCAGGCGCAGTGGCTCATGCCTGTAATCCCAATGCTTTGGGAAGCCAAGGCAGGAGGACAGCTTGAGGAAGCCAAGGCAGGAGGACAGCTAGAGTTCAAGACTAGCCTGGGCAACATGGTGAGACCTTGTCTCTACAAAAAAAAAAAAAAAAAGTTCTTTAAAATTAGCCAGGCATGATGGCATGTACCTGTAGTCCCTACTTTGGAGGTTGAGGTAGGCGGATTGTTTGAGCTTAGGAGCTTGAGGCTACAGTGAGCTATGATTGCTCCACTGCACTCCAGCCTGGGTAACAAAGCAAGACTTGGTCTCAAAAATAAAATACTCAGGAGCTGCCATATAGAGGCTCCCACTACCAAACATGGAATATTCTGAGCCTCAATCACTGTGATAGATTTAAAACATCAAATATGTTAAAAAAAAAAAAAAAAATCCTTGAGTTCACAATGAAACTTACACCAAAAACAAAACAAAACAAAAAAAAACCCTCACTGGTCACCTTTGATGGATGGGTGGGAATCAACTAATTATTCTAAAAACTAATAAAGGGGGAACATGGAAGCACTTATCCTTTCTTATATAAACTGTAAAGAAAGTAATCCAATAGTCAATGAGAAGTTTCCAAATATTCCAGCTAAGAAATGAAGAAAGGGTAACAGAATTAGAATATCACCATATTGCAAACCCCTAACAAAACTATGCGTCTAGGAAATCATCAATGGCTGCTAACATTTACAAAAAGAGTAACAACTTAATATTATGTGCTCTTGGCAGGAGTATGTTAGCTACCTATGAAGTATTCCTTCCAAAACAACAATAAAAAACCAAACTGGTGTCAAATCAAGCTTCTACAGTGCCTGTTTACAAAAATAAATGAGACAGAGACATGGTAAACACCACCACAGGGATGCAATCAGCAAAATAAAGACTATGGGAAACTCTATAAGACAAATATATTACAAGAAAAAAGGGGAACAGGAAAGGAAAACCTATAAATTAAAACAGACTTAAGAGACATCAATCGGATGTAATGTATGAACCCTGATTAGAAAAAGCCAATATGAAAAAAAATTGTGGAATATGCAAGAGTAATTTGAACATTAATTTGATACTTGACACTGATAAAGGAATAAAGGTATTGTGTTCACATATTTTCAAAGAGACCTTACTTTTCAGAGATATATACCAAAATATTTGTGGATGAAATTTTGATATTTGGGATTTGCTTCAAGGTGACCCAGAAGGGCGTGCAGTGATAATGAAACAAGACTAGCTACGAGTTGGTAATGTTTAAGGCTGGATGCTGGATACATGGCATTTCATTATATTATTCTATTTGTCTATACTGAAAATTACCATAATAAAGTTTTTTAGTAAAAAGCTCAAATTTGAGTTTGGATAACTGGGAGGCTGATTCAAACATACTTGGTTCTTAATGAACCATAAAAGATACAGGATGTTCAGGCTTTTAAGCTCTGTGTTCCTACTAGGATTATTTCACTGCCAGATTACCATGCTCCCATTATAAGAAAACCTTAAATCATAAAAATATCTTTAATGAGAATGACAAAGGAAAACAGGAAATGGAGGCAAACACAAACCATCCCAGGAGTTTTTCCTCTGACTATCCTATAGAGAGGCCTACTTTGCTCTATATATGGGGTGGGGAGGGGCAAGCAATCAGCCTCCCAAAGAGATTAAAGATTGCTCGTTCCACACACTAACTGAAATTAAAAAACAGGGTGACAGGCAACAAAGAATAATGCTCTGTATTCACACAGCACTTTAACTTTTCAAAATTCTTTAACATAAATGCCACTTATCTCACTTGATCTTAACAATAACCCTATAAAATGGCAGAAGAAAAAATTTACTTCCTATTGGAAATCAACACAAAGAGGTCTCAAACCTAGTTAGTGACAGAATACAAGTCTCCTATCCCTACTCTAGTGCTTCTTACGCTAATCTGTTCCCATCCTAGCCAATCTGGTTCAATTATTCAGCATGTGGAAAAGCCTGCCCAGATCTCTTTTATTACCACTAGAGTCGTAAATACCTGATGATAGATGGCTCAGTAAAGATTGCTACTGACATTTGTTGATTATTGCTCCATGCTGAACAGTTCCCAAAACTTTACTTAGCAATTTGGACAGCTCAAAATGGTTTGGAAGGCTCAGAAGTGGGAATTTTTTTTCCTATCAAAAGCTACTCATACCCAGGGGGAAACGAGAACATCAAGTTAACAACTTAGAAGAATGTAGCATGTGTGTTTGTATATTGATGTGCATGTTTTGGAAGGCAGAGATAAAGAAACAAACATATTAGCAAGAACCTTCTTTTCTAACTTAATGGATTGATACTTACCCATTTAAACATGTCCCAGTCTCAATAAAAGTACAGAGTACGAACCCTGCAGATACAATGTAAGAAATCCAACTTGTTGATTGTGAATAAAATTTAAAATAACCCAGATTCTGTTCCCCTATTTGTGGCTAATCTAGTTTACTGCCCACATACCATTGTGTTCCAGGCACTCATTTTAACTCACAAAACAGTAAAGGAATGGACTCCAACCAGGCGCCGTGGCTCACACCTATAATCAAGCACTCTGGCAGGCCCAAGCAGGTGGATTGCTTCAGCCCAGGAGTTCAAGACCAGCCTGGGCAACATGGCAAAATCTTGTCTCTAAAAAAATACCAAAAAAATAGCCAGGGGTGGTGGCACACACCTGTAGTCCCAGCTACTTGGGAGGCTGAGGCAGGAGGATCACTGAAGCCTGGGAGGTTGAGGCTGTGGTGAGCCATGACGGCACCACAGCACTCCAGTGTGGGCCACAGAGTGAGAACATGTCACAAAAAAAAAAAAAAAAAAAAAAAAACACACACACAAAAAAAGAAAAAAGGAATGGACTTTAGGCAGGCTTAAAGCCTGGGGCCTGCTGAAAGATGCTACACCTAGGAAACTGTCTTTGAATTCATCCAGTCTCACAGCAAACACTCAAGAATGTGCTGGGTTTGCTCCAATTACTTGTGCCTGCTAAGCTGGTTCCTGGATCAGTAGAGGGATGGAGGTGGAGAGAGTCATCAGCAGCACTGAGCAGGCTGTGTTGTCTGTTGAATTTCCACGTCATTTGCTATTAAAGAAATGTTACACTCTCAAACTGTGTTTGATTATTCTTCCAGTCAGTGGCATCACTGTCCTGATACGATAACTATGCAATATGCAACTATTCCCAACATTACTTCAAGTCATTAGAACCTTCTCTTAGAAACTATTACTCACTTAGGTGCTCTCCCTAGAATGTCTGAAATTCAAACAGAGGCAACTCTATTGTCACTGAAATATCTAGACTACCTGTGTATATCTGAGAAGGCAGAGAGGGCCTATCATGCTATCACTATAAATGAATGCCCCATGAACCTACAAGGAGGGATGCAAATTTACTGGAGCAAATACATGGTGTTTCTAGTACTTCCATTTAGATGATTTACAAATGGAATTTGGAATAGAATGAATATTTGCAAATCACCTATTGTGTATGATGCATTGTGCTAGCTACTTTATAAATCTCTTATTTAATCCTAACAGCCCTTCAAGGTATATCATATACTGCCTTTTCACAAATGAAGAAAACAAAGATCAGGAATTTGTTAAGTAACTTGTCCAAAGTCTTAAACCTACTACATGGCAGAGCCAAAAGTTGAACCCAAGTCAGGACAAGCATCTTTATGACCTGCTTCCTATTAACCTATTTGCTTCCCAAAGGAGCTATGATTTAAAATGATACCAGACATAAAAATGTTTCTAATTCAATTTTCTGTGAGAAATCAATAGCTTTAATACATAGCAAAGACTACTATGCCTGGAACCAACTTATTGTATTAAACCAATACCCATTTTTATATATCCTAATCTGATAGTCTATACCAAATCTCTCTCTTCAACCACTTAGACCTTGTGTACTCAGAGGAAAAGCAAAAAATGTTTTGTTCAACATCTACAGCATTTTCAAATATGTGGAATATATAAGATGCCCTCCTTATTTCAAAATATATGAATAATAATCTTACAAATTTTCTCAGACTTAGGTTTCTCGATTTTACTATAAAATGAAGAATTCTAAAACACAGGCTTCCATTTGCTGAAAGTGCTATGGAAACAGGCTGAAGTCTAACGTATCAAACATTCCCTCTAAATTATATTAGGTAGCCTCGCTAATATGAGAATATGAACAAATGGTAAAAGCTATCACTTATAGAGTACCTACTATGTGCCAAGAACTATACATGGATTTTCACTTTGTATCTTACAGAAGTCTCTAAGTTACAAGCAAAGAAACTATGGTGAGAAAGTGGTGAGAAAGTTCATATAACGTGGCCAAAGTATACAGCTAGAAAGTGGTAGAGGTAGAATTCAAACCCAGGTTTGTCTACCTCAAAGTGTATTCTTATTACCACCACTGCTTACTGCCTCCCAGTTCTTATCTGGTATATATATATCCCTGTCCTCAATTCTAAAACCATTATAGATATATATACCCTTATTTAAACCTATTATTAACTATATCAATTAATGTGTCCACAGTTTGCAAATTTGAAATAGTTTCTAAATTAAAATAATTAAGAAATGTCTGAAGAATTACCATTAAAAAAATTCAAATAAGGCAGCAAACTTTCATAAAATTCTGAGAGATCAAGAACAGATAATTTGCATTGACAAAAACTTTTTCACTGCTTGGAAGTTATTCTTAAATTTTAAACTACTGAATGGCTATTATCTCCCATGTTCTGGTATTTCAAATTTCTTTATAAAAGTATAATGTCTAAAATATAACAGTAACATTCACCAAATGTGAATTCTTCAATCTATTAGAGTCTGAAGCAAAACATATAAGTTTTTAAACGTATAAGACATAATTTAAAATAGCATATTGTTTTCCTGTTGTTTATCAAACACATTCATTAGATTGGCTGATGGGACAACACAAGAGTCATTCACTAAGACACGTCAAAGAATAGATCAAGTCTTACCTCCATTGCTAAAGCTGCTGTCTGTTGGTCATAATGATTCAGAAGATTAGGCATGAAGGTAGTATTATAAGGCAAATCTTGGCACATCCTCAAGGTAATAGGTTCACAAGAAAACAAACTGTGCCCACCTATATGCCCCATGAACACAGTCAAGGGCCAAAAAGAGAAGACAATCCAAGTCATAGCCATCCTTCCTGGGTCTGAATGAGATTCGGATGATCAGGCCTACTCAATATGAATTTTAGATATTTATACACCTGCAGGTCTCAGCTCGAAGGTACTTCTTCTATATCTTACTGTTAAGTTCTTCAAACAGTTAAATACTCTTCGCACCGTCAGAGGTTTGTTAGCTTGGTCTCACAAAAGGCGTTTGTTTTTGGTTTCACAATATGGGAAAATGACATCATCTTGTCTCTTCTTTTCATTTTATTACATGGGGCACATTTGGCCAACATATCAAGTTGATCAACCACATTCCCAAACCACAGATTCCATCTTAGGAGAAGAGCTATTTCTTCCTTCGACTGAAATATCTGAAAAGTATTATTTTTAAAAAATGGGAGAAATTAGTCATTTCCTCTCAAAGTATTATGGACTTGACATTAATAATCTTTGATGAGAGATATTATACTGACCTAATAGTTAACAATATGTGGGTACTTTATAAAGATATAATTTTTCTACTTTATCATTTATGCTATAGCTACACTGAAATGATCCTTAAACAGCATTTAAGTGCAAATTTAATTTCTTCCCTCAGTTGCTTATATAACACATGGTTTAACTTCTCATCTATAATGGCAATTTTGCATCAGTCACAATATACAATTGATTCATTTTGAAAAATTCTTACGCTATTGTCCTGAATTTTATTTAAAATATAAATATTATGCTTATAATCTAAATTATTGAACTTAAAATTGTATGTGTTTTAATCTTTAACAGTATATTTTTGCATTAACTGATACAGCAGAAGACATCCGTGAAAGTGGTCTGAAAAATAAGTCAGATACAGATTCAAGTCTCTTGCTAGCTGTGTGAATGTAAACATACCACTTAACTTCTATGCACCCAGAATTTTTCTTCTTGAAAATGATTCCAATACCACCTCACTCACAGGGATGATATGAGTGAATCATAAGACAAGGAACGCAAAGGTACTTTATAAATGGTAAAGCAGTATTAAACATTAGACATTTTAATCACTGAATCAGTTTATACAAATGCTACCTCTATCAACCAATACTGAACTGACATATAGAAGGTTCTAAAATACTAGGAAATTTTCACAATATTACATTATATTTTAGATAGTACAAAAATTTAACAGCACAGATGTAGCACTAAGAAATATTTCAGCAATGAATGGTCATTACACACAGCCATGCTACACAGAGAATAGAAATCATCCCTAAAAAGTCACAGCAGAAATAAGAATAATTCCCAGTTATTGTTTCCATGGAGCTTTAGAATTTCTAACTTGTATGTACTTCTCCAGGGGCAAACATATGTGTAATTCTTAATTGGAGGTGAGAGGGTGTAGGTGGAGTGGAAGGCAGGTCTGGTATGAAAAAGGCATATTCTAAGCTATCACATTTTGATTTGGTTTAGTAACAATGTCAACTTTGCTTTTATTTCAATTTGTTTCATATGCATTGGATAGTTTTATGTTTGTTGTGGAGAGCCTAGGCTGGGAAAAGATGAGAAATTCAGGTTCAGAAATTCTCAAAGCCCCAGATTAACAGCACAACTCAAATACTAGCACCTATAATAACTTAGATCGTGGGACCTGGAACTGCTTTGGCTTAAGCGGGGAAAGAAACTGTCCTTTGTGCATTAACTACCAATGATTGGGAACTCTATGTCCCAAGCTTCAGTTACCAGGCAGAAAACTATTTGGAGAAAGTAAAAAAGTGGCTGAATCTTTCCAATTTCTCCCTCTAGCAGATAGTCTTGACTAACGGAAGGGAAAAGAAAAGTGTATGGTCCCTAGAATTAGGAAACTAAGGTTAAAAGTAAACCCTGCTCAAAAAGCCCCAAAGCCCCTTGTGTTCTACATCAGAAATTTCTGAAACGGATTCTTAGCCTGCCATATTTTTTTTCTCCCCACAAATGTGGAGGTCTGCCTATAGAAAACTGATACTGGGCCAGGCGGGGTGGCTCATGCCTGTAATCCCAGCACTTTGGGAGGCTGAGGCAGGTGGATCACAAGGTCAGGAGTTCAAGACCAGCCTGGCCAACATAGTGAAACCCCCGTCTCTACTAAAAATACAAAAAATTAGCCGGACATGGTGGCAGGCGCCTGTAGTTCCAGATACTCAGGAGGCTGAGGTAGGAGAACTGCTTGAACCTGGGAGGCTCAGGTTGCAGTGAGCTGAGATTGCGCCATTGCACTCCAGCCTGGGTAACAAGAGCGAAACTCTGTCACAAAAAAAAGAAGAGAAAACTGATATTGACCATAGTTAAAAACATATTTATCTTAATTACCATGCAGCACAGTAACAATTATGCATATCATTAAATACGTCAAATAACTGTTGAAAGTTTTATTTGATTGTAGTATTAAAACATCCATGTAAGTTCAGTCTTTGTTGTTTATTGCTTATGCAGCATATTCATCTGCCTGCTACTAAAAAAAAATTAAAGGGAACATTACTCCCTGTTGAATATGTATATAGTAACACCAAGAATTTCAAAAATTTCATTTAAACTAATCTATTTTTCAAGCAGGTAGGGGTTTCAAATCAATCGTGCAAAGAATACTACCACATAAAACCTGAGGAAGAAACTGAGCAATATCTCATTCAGCTTTTAAAACTAGCTGATATGTCCCCCTACACTTCTGCCTACTCCATCTATTTTACCTGGTTTCCTCTTTTATTCCTTTTGCCTCACTTGCAAGTAAAGCATCCTACCTTCTTATAAAAGTGCTTCCTTATGTACTATGACATTCAAATTACCATGTACCAAGATGCTTTTGTAAAACCTACTGTTCAGCTGTGAAAGGACAATAATCTTGATACAAAAAGACTGTAGTTTATGATTATTAGAAGAAGGGAAAAAAACAGCAGTGGATTCAGTGAGACAAAAAGAAAACAGGCAAAGTACAGGTGTTAAAGAATTTTCATTTCCCCCAAAATAGCAGTTCTCTAATCTTAGAGTGTAGCAGACTCATGGATTCCCCCAGAAATCTGAATCCTGGAGAATGATATGCATTCTAATGATTACCTCAGGTTACAAGTGCTCCATGTCAGGTCTTGAGAAATGCTATCCTAGAACAGAATAATTAAAAAGAATAAAGGTATCATTTATATAATTATATACATAAAATGAATTTTAAAAATAAAAGCAGATAGGGGATAACATTTTAATAGAAACATAAGCAAAAGACATAAATTTACAAAAGAAATACAAGTAGCCAAGAAACATATGAAAAGATATTCAACTTCACTAATAAAAAATGCAAATGTGAGATAAGATTTTTGCCAATCAGATGGGAAAAAACAATAATGATAGAACACAGTAAAGGGTGGGAATACAGGGTAAAGAACACCTTCAACATTTCAACATTTTCAAATGCTAATAGTAAACTAGTTGGTACTTTAAAAAAAAAGGGAGGGGGTTACTTATATCAAAAGCCCTTAAAATGTACACAATTTCATCCAGCAAATCTATCTTATAATTTATTCTAAGTAAACACATAAGTACACATGATGCACAACCAAAATATTAGTGTAACACTGTTTATAACAATTAAAAAAAAAAAACCTAAAAGTTGGAAACAACCTGAACGTCTACCAATAAGAAATTGGTTAAATAAATTATGGTATAAACACATGATGGAATATTATATAGTTACTAAAAATGATGAGCATAAACCTGTATTTGTGGATATGGTAAGATAGTAACAATAAATAAAAAATAAAATTTAAAAGCAGTTTACAAAACAGTATATGTATATAGCTCTTTTGTCAGAAAAAATACATGTACATGTAATATAGTAAAACTATTTTGATTGTTTAAAAATAAAATATTAAATGCTTTATGGAATTTTGTTAAAGAACCTATAGTACATTATTTTGTGTATGAAGTAATTAACTCTGCTCAATCTATAAATGTGTCCTGACTAGCTGACAAGAAAAACTACTAGTGAAATGACTGGTTTATTGACTACTAATTAAGCAACAAGCCAAGGAACACATTACTGCTTTACCGTACCGAGTAAGAAAAGCAAATCACTGATGATCAATTTAGTAAGAGTCAAAATCTGATTTTCAATACTAAAAAAAATCAGATAACCAATCAACTGAATCAAATGATATGCACAACTTAAAAACTTAAACATTCCTGGCTGGGCACAGCGGCTCACGCCTGTAATCCAAGCATTTTGGGAGACAAAGGCGGGCGGATCACTTGAGGCCAGGAGTTTGAGACCAGCCTGGCCAACATGGCAAAAACCTGTCTCTACTAAAAATACAAAAAGTAGGTGGCTTGCACCTGTAGTCCCAGCTACTCAGGAAGGGCTGGAGAATTGCTTCAACGTGGGAGGTGGAGGTTGCAGTGAGCAGAGACTGTACTACTGCACTCCAGCCTGGGTGACAAAGTGAGACTCTGTCTCAAAAAGATTAAATAAAATTAAAAAATTAAAACTTTTGATAAACATTCCAAATAATATGTCTTCAATAACATAATGAATTATCTGCTTCTAATCACAATCATGTGAGCATGCCATTTTTCCTAAGGTAAGGTCATCCATGGAAAAGTTGTAAGTTGAAGTTCCAGATTTGCAGGACATAGTAAAGATTCTGGCCAAAGAGATCCTATCCAAACGTAGCAAGTCATTAAATAAAGATTAATAGTTGTTTTGGGCGTTCTTATTGATATTATCTTTTTTTTTTTATTATAAGAAACTGCAGTATATCAACTGGAAAAACAAAGGGGGGACCTACTAGATTAACATAATTGGAGTGAGCAGCTTCAGGGGTGAGGGCCCTGCAAAAAGTGAATGCTATGCAACAGTTGCTCATGCCCTTTAATGGGAAAAGAGACACATTCACTTCTCCATAGAGCAATACAGAATATCTGGAAAGCTGATTTCAGACTAAGTTACTTGGTTAACATTCCATCAGAAAACAAAAAGGACTAGATACTTTAAAGCTCACACATTTCTATTTTTATGAATGTACAACATCAGGAATTTTATATTTTCCAACTATTATTTATCAGGTTTCTTTTGGTGACAAAAAGTCTTTAAAATAAAATAAACTAAGTATTTCTCCTGAAAGATAGCAATAAAGGGAAGGGATTCCAATCTTGGAAGACTATCTTCCCAGGCTGGCTGCAAAATCAGACCCAAAGAACTCGGTGGGAAATGCAGGAGGTGGCAACTGGGAAGAGGAAAGCAGACTGAATCCCAGAAGAAAGGATGATGAGAGAAGTGGGCCCTAAGGGTTTGTTCAAAGGGGTTCTGCAACAAAAGATTATGTTCAGCAACTCTATCCCAATTTACACCTTCTCTACAGATAGGGCTCCATTTCATTATTCTGTTGAGAATTCATTTTCTGGACACCTGATAAATGCAGGTAACATTTTGCATTTCCACTTGAGAAAGATTATCTAAAGGTCGTCTCAAGAAGTAAATGCTGGTTACACAGTGCCTACAGAGGGAACAGGAGGAATATTCTTTGTCTTTTTTCAGGCATGTTTTCAAGAACGCATTGCAAGGATTAGCAATAACTATCTCTAAATAACAGTTTCTTCTCTTAAGAAAATTATTGTCTTGTTAGACAAAATATACACTCAGCGAACACTCATTGCTCAAATGGTACTTTCCTTTTCTTAAAGTCTATATAGTCTTTGGCCCTTTGCCTACTGGTTGCTACAAGAAAGTTTATATAGCTTCATATTTAATTCACAGGACCTAGATTCCTACTAATCTCAGAGAATCTCTTTTCTGAACTTTCCTACTTCATCTAATGTTTAAAGTCCATTTGTCATCATCTACTGATTACAACAAATAACTTAATCTTCCAATGTGTTAAGTGATTAAGGCTTAAAACACACACACACGCACACAGAGGAAAAGTAAATTCATCTAGGTTCAAAATTTAAATGAATGGTAGGCATCAAAGTTCAGTTCAATTTAGAAATTATTAATTACTAAGACTAAAGAAGACAGAAGATCTTTAAAAACTGACATGAAAATAAAACTGAAAAGTTAAGAGACAGATAGATTCTGGACTTTAAAATGGGCTGAAATTTCAGCCCAGCTTCTCTTAAATCTGCTATCAAAAAATTCTCTAATACCAAGCTCCTGCTTTCCACCCCTCTTAACAAGGCTGTATGGTTTGCATGCTTTGACTACGGAATTATTTTAATGAGATAAAATCTGGGGACCAGGATTTGGTTTTCAGGCCCACTAGCCTAGTTATATTCATCTCAAACTTCATGTGCAATACACTCCTTGAATATACCGAACTGTCAATAGTTCCTAACATGATGAACTGGAAAGCAAAAAGAGGAAATTGATTTTTTGACATAGTAGGTAAAACTCTTTCCTAGCCAGTAAGAAGCTGTTACACTTCACTTGTTCCTATCATTATAGAAATATCACTACTGAAAATCTAATTTCTTTCCTCGAGACTCTACCACACATTTTCCTCCAATCTATGCTGAATAATTTATCCAGTATATATTTTCAAAATCATTCTTTTTATTTTTGTGCACAGCTGCAGTTTTAATCATGCATAATTCTAGAATTCTGGGGATAGAAAAAAAAAAAAAACTTCAGGCCAAAACCGCTTAAAGAAGTGGTACGAATTGGTTCCTACTATCTGTCTCTGAAGGAAAAGAAAGTCAACAGCAGCTTAACATCAACACACTCACATAGTCAGAAAAAGTTTTGAATATAAAATCTTAGAGTTTCACTACCAAACTAATATGAAATTTAAGTCTGTTTCCTGGGAAACAGACAACTTATTGGGAGTAAAAATCTCCTCTCTCCTTCCCCAGTGATAAAGCTTTCACTTTGTTCTATACAAAGAAAGAATGTGCACTTTGCTATTAAATTCCCTTAGCCCTCTCTACTTCAAGTATCTCAATCACGGAACTCCCAAGAAATATCCACCTGAATGCTCAAAGCACAAAATAAAGCTCAGAAGCATAGAGTAGCTAGGATGAGGAAACGGCTCATTGTCCTTCTTCTCCTTTTATAAATGGGACGCTTTTACAGATTTAGGAGAAATGGAGATAGACAATTTTAGTAGTGGATGAGGGAAAAAGGATAGGAGGAAAGAGAGGGCAGAATGATAGGCTTTACCCGTAATTTACTTATTTTCCTAACAGTTTCAAACAATGGGGTGGGAGGGGGTATAGTAGAAGGGCTGCCTCTTAGTTATACTTTATCTTCAGCTCTATCCTTCCAGCCCCACCCAGTCAAGCTCTTACACCTCTTTCCTAGGCTCTCCGACTCTGATTTTTTTTTTTTAATCTTTGTGGGTTTTCTTTTTTTCTGGAGGAAAAAGATAGTATTGATTTGTTTAAAAGTAAAGACGGAAAGCATTATCTTCAGGAGCAACCACTTCTTAATAATAGAACTAAGGATTTCTATTCCTTTTCCAGACTAAAATGCAGGAACGGCACCAGCACACCACCAAGGACTAAAGGAGGATGAGAGAAGGAGGTAACATCCCCAGGGGTAGTCAGGTCTTTGTTTTCCTGCTCATATCATACTAGCTTTACAAAGTAACTCAATTCCCATCAATAAGCATTCCCGATCAGAACTACTTCTCTAAGATGAAGCTGTGTCTGAACACTTTCCCATAGCAGTCACTGATGTGGCTGCTCTGCTGTACTACTGCTGCATCTCCCTCAATCCAGACGGGGACCAAAATTCAAAGAGTCATTCTACACTGGGCAAACCGCCGAATCTCCTTCATGGGGCCGATCTCTCTAAATCTAAAGTCTACTCCTCTGCCTCAATTCATGGCACGTGCTTTTGTTCTTAAAAACAAAGCCAAGAAAAGCCCCCTTGGCTTATCTTACAACAGAGGGATCGAACTCAAGACTCCCAGGATGTAAAACACCTCTAGGAAGATGTTTACATGTCTTGAAAGGACACAAGACTCCTTAACCTTGTAGGCTATTTCACAACAACTTGATTTCAGATGCGGACCCTCGGGCATCCAGCAGCGGCCACCCCACGGCAAACCCACAGACCGCGGAGGAGGCAGCCGGGGGAAGCTCGCGGAAGGGAGCAAGGATTTTGCAAACTGACCGGCAGGGAAACTTTCAGACGTGGGCAGGCAAAGGTGGGCCCGAAGCTGACCCGAGCCGGGGCCAGGAGCCCGGCGGCGCGCGCTTCGGGCTGCAGGGAGCCACCGGCGCATTGTCCTCCGCCCACGCCCCCCCGCGCCCAGCGCTGCCGCCGGTTCCGGCCGGGCCCCTCTCCCAGCCGCTCAGGGTCTGGGCCGGGATGGAGGCGGGCGAACCGCGGTCCACACTCGCACAAGTTGCCGAGCGCGGGCTCAGGGCGGACAGGGTTAACCGTCTCCAGGGGCAGCTACCCTCTCAGCCCTCAGCCCCAAAGTAGGCGTCCCCGAGGCCTCCCGCCGCCACCGCGGGCCCGGGCCCCCGCTCTGCCGCCCGCCACAGCCCGGTGCCCAAGGCTTTTGTTGTGGCCGCGATGAGAGGAACGATCCCTAAGGAGGAGGCGCCGGGCTGCTGCTGGCTCCTCGGCGCGAGCTGAGGCGGAGCAGCAGGCAGCCGCGCGGCGCGTTCGCGGGCTCCACACTCGCCGCTCCCTCTCCCGCTGCCCCGGCCCACGGGCCCACACGCTTCAGGGGGCTCACCTCAGACCCCGGCGTCTGGCTCCAAAGCGGTGGGGGCTGCACCGCCAGCCGAGGGCGGCCGCGCGTCCCTCAGGTACCCGGAGCGGCGGAGAACCGCCGGCGCGCGCCTCCCAGCGACAGCGAGCTTTCGCGAGCGCCAGGGCGCGCGGCCCGGGGAGCGAGCGCACGAGCGCGCGCGCACGCACGGGGCAGGCGCACTGAGCACGCTCGGCCGAAAGCTCCCTGCTGGAGCCTGGGCATACCGGGCTGGCCCGGGGCGTCTCGTTGTTCTCTGCCTCTCGCCCTGAGTGACGCCTGGAGCTGCCCTGCTCCGGCGTGCTGGTTCCCAGCCCTGGAGGCGCTAATCTGAGATGCACTCGGGGGCCTCCTGGCCATGCACTCCCTCCCCTGATAACACGCGAGCGCGGAGGTGTGATTGCAGGACCACCTACACCTGGTCTGAGAACCAGAGGTGCCGACCTCCGGACCTGGGAATTTGGGGTGCTCAAGAGGCAGATGCCCGGATGCTGAGGGTGGAATGGGGTGCAGGAGCTCTGGCCTGCTACAGAGCTCCACGCGAAACAGCGTGGCAGACAGGCTACTCGCCCGGGATAGTTCATAGCCTCTTGGCCAAGACCTTTGGAAACAGGTGGAGCTGGTCGTTACTGGTGCGCGCCCCAATTTTTGCTCCTTAGGAAATGTTTCTCCTCTCCTTTTCTACATAAGCGGCTTTAAAGCTGAAAGAATTCTTTAAGATCGTCTAAACTGAACCTCTCATTTTTCAGACGAGGAAAAGAACGCCCCAAAAGGTTAGATGATTTACCTAAAGCCATGCAGCGTTTTAACAACAGGGCCTGGATTCATCCCAACCTAGGGCTGTTTTTCTTTTCACTGCACGGTTTAACAGTTTCTTTCTCTTCTTTTTCGTTCCTCGTGAACCTAGATTGCATGGGCATCATTTTGTTCATTCGGTAGCACATAGAACTTAAAGAAATTGAACGATGTGAATGGACTTAGCACTATCAGAATTGTACACTTAAAAATGTTACAATGGTGCATTTACGTTGTGTGTGTTTTGCAATTATTTTTAGAAAGGCGCTTGATACGTGTTAAGTAAATGTTGAAGAGTATTGAACTTAGACCTAGAGTTTCACATCAGAAGGTGAGCTGTGTGAACAGGCATGATAAATGAGATCTGAAATGACAGTTTCAGTTTCTCTAGTAAGTAAATACTTGTGCAGTAAACAATGTTTAAAATAATATTGATTTTTAGGTTGATTCTAGGCAGGGCAGTGTATCCTCTGGAGCCAGCGGTGCCTCTGTGGAGAGTGAGTGAGGGGGCAGAGAGTGTGGGGGAAATCTGTGTGTGTCAGATCCCTTGTAGCTGGGGAACCTCCGGAGATGCGCTTCGAGGTGCATTTTCATTCAATTTAGCCACCATCCTGTAAAGACTGTCAGGAATGGGACACATCATAGCTCAACAACGGGAGGTGGGAATGACGTAGAAATGATCACCACTGTATCAGCATAACTAAATCTCAGAAAAAGAACATTGATGGGGGGGGGAACACAAGATATGTAAGTGATTATGCCTCTTTAGAAAAAAAAAACAAACTAGCAATACTATACAATGTTTATGAGGGCAAACGTACATATAATAAAAGTGTAAAAATGGACAGAAAGGCTGCACACCAATTTCGTGACAATGACTGCCTCTAGGCAGGCAGGGAAGGGAATGAGACCTAGGAATGAGACACAAGAAGCTTCTCCTGTATCTGTGAAATACACACAAATGTAAGATTTTTTAAAAATCTCCGTGGAGAATCAAGGGTGTTTCTTATGAAAGTGTCCAAACTTTTCTTTATGTTCGAAATGTCCCCCTTAAAAGTAATTAATATTTGGGGCTGAGTGACGTGGTTCAGGCCTGTAATCCCAGCATTTTGGGAAGCTGAGGAGAGAGGATCGCTTGAGCCCGGAGTTGGAGACCAGCCTGGGGAACATAGCAAGATCCTGTCTCTACAAAAATAAAAATTAAAAAATTAGCCTTGGAGGATTGTTTGAGCCCAGTAGTTCAAAGCTGTAGTGAGCTATGGTTGTGCCACTACACTGCGGCCTGGGCAACAAAGCCATCCCTGTCTCTTAAAAATAAATAAATAAATAAAAAGTAATGTTGCAGTGTCAGACATTGAGCTCTATGTGCTCACTGTGAACAAAGACAGTGTGGACGGTGTGGCTCAGGTTCTTTTGGGAGGACAGTAGTCTGATGATAAAGTGCATGACAGGAGGCCCAGAAGGTGTTGGTCTTGCCCAGAAGGCAAGAAGAAAGAAACCTTTTCAGGGATGAAAATATTAAAATCCAACAGGGCTAAAGGAGATGCTCTCTATGATCCCATCTCTCTTTCATTCCATGTTGTAACCACCAATACGAAGTCTTTAATGAGCGGGAACTTCATAGAGAGACACAGCACTCCCGACATTGTTAAAACTGGTCTCTTTCTGGATGAACCCGTTTTGAAACCATAAAAGCTAACTGGTAATGCATGGTAATTTAGTATTGCATCTAAGTACCTCCCCCAGGCCACCCCCTCACCGCCCCTTTCCCCAAGGCTTTGTTTATTCATTTAGGTACAACCTGGTCATGTGGAAAAAATCCCTAGGCTGGAATTCAAACAACCTAGGTTCTAATTTCAGTTTGGCCACTTACTGATCCATTTTAATCCAAGGAAAGCAACAACTTCTATGAGCTTCACTTTTTCTTTTCAAACTGGAGATACACAAATGCTGCCTATTTAAAAACTGTAAAACAGGTCAGGCACAGTGGCTCACGCCTGTAATCCCAGCACTTTGGGAGGCCGAGACGGGCAGATCACCTGAGGTCAGGAGTTTGAAACCAGCCTGTCCAACATGGTGAAACCCTGTCTCCCCCAAAAATACAAAAAAATTAGCCAGGCATGGTGGCAAATGGTTGTAAACCCAGCTACTCAGGAGGCTGAGGCAGGAGAATCGCTTGAACCTGAAAGGCAGAGGTTGCAGTGACCTGAGATCGCACCAATGCACTCCAGCCTGGGCAATAAGAGCAAAACTCCGTCCCCTAAATAATAAAAATAAAAACTATAAAACACAACAGAAACACAGGGTTTGTACATTTAAGTCGGAGGAGAATGCTTTCTTATTGGTTTTGGGAAACAAAGATAGTGAGGAAAGTCTTTTTTGTTGTTGTTTTGTTTTGCTTTTTGTTGTTATTCACTGCTGCTTATAAGACCTGATTTACATTGACCAAAGGACCTCTGTTCCGGAATTTTGAACTTTTTGGTATCCTCCAGCACTTGTTCATAACTCTGTAACAGCTGTTAACTATGTGAGCCTTCCATTAGGTATTTGTATATTGCACTTTCCAGTCTTCCTTTTTAGATTTCTTTTTTATCCTTGTATTCTCATTTTGCTTCTTATTACAAGACAGGTGCTCAATAAATTTAATGAATTGGACGGGATTCTAAGAGTTCCCAAATTTAGTTATTCTTATTAGGGCATGCCATCTGCTGGTTCCCTGGTGTATCTGTCAGTCAGCCTGAATTCTATAATCCAATAAATTGAAATTTGCATTTAAGCATTTGTGTGTCTGTGTGTTGGGCAATTCCTCCTGGCCCCATCCTTCCACTTCCTGTTGCAGGTGTTATTATTTCATTGAACCAGTCTCGAATTCTTCTTCCTCCAACCCTCTGTTTACCTGTTGGCCACTCTTAAAACCTGGCACAGTGGAGCCTGCATTTCGCAGCTCCGGAGTGACCAGGACAATGTGACTGGGCATGCTCTGTAGGTAGGTAGGGCTGATTTGGGACACACTACGTCTTGAATGAAGGTTTTCAACGCTGCTTGTTTCAGGATTCGACGCATCTTCATTCTAGGGTTATATTGAGACATTGCAGTCCCTCCCACGCTCTCGGCCGCCACACTTGTTAATTTTATCCCTGTGCCCAATTTTGTAGCCAGCCCTCCTGGATCTCGCGGCCAATCAAGAGCCCACACATTGTTGCCTAAGAGACCCCGGATGCCAGCGACGGGATTTATAGAAGGTGATTGGGCTTGCTGGAAGCTGGGAGGGGTGAGGGGCTGGAGGGAGTCAGAGAAAAGCTGACCTAATGCAACTGTGGCAACGTCAGCGCTTGAGGCTTGAAGAGGGAGACAAGCTAAAAGAGGTGAGAGCTGTGGGCAGTGCATGAAAAAGATGGAGACTCTCTTTGGAAAGCTCCTGGGTCTCTCATGAGCCTTGTCAGTGCTCCTGGGGATTTCATTGTACCCTCTCATTTGGGCTACAGTGCAACTGCCAGATATTCATACTTGTGAAATTAACAACCCACAGATAATTATATACCTACCAAGCACTAGCTCTTTGCGTTGTATTATAGTTCTTGCTTTTTAAAAACTAGTTAAGCGGACGATGAATTCGTATTTAAATCTACCCATACCCTATTTCTTGATAATTTCCTGATAATAATTTGAGATTCCCTTGTCTGATGATATTACAGTGTATGGGTAAATTCTGTTAGCAGACAGACCCAGTCCTATTCGGCTCAGTGAACTCTGCATATAACCCCAGAGCCCAGTATCATGTTCTGAGTTTCACTCTACATTTCTACAATTCTACAAGGGTTTTGTTTTGGTTTTTGGTTTTTTGGTTGGTTGGTTTTGTTTTTGTTTTTATTTTTTGAGATGGGGTCTTGCTGTGTTGCCCAGGCTGAACTGCAGTGGTGCAATCATAGCTCACTGTAGCCTTGAACTCCTGCGCTCAAGCGATCCTTCCACCTCAGCATCTTGAGTAGCTGGGACTACAGGCACCCACTGCCACACCCACACCTGGCAATTTTTTTTTTTTTTTTTGTAGAGAGAGGATTTGCTGTATTGCCCAGGCTAGTCTGGAATTCCTGGGCTCAAGAGATCCTCCTGCCTCAGCCTCCCAAAATGTGGGGATTATAGGCATGAGCCACCACATCTGGCCTACATTTCTACAGGTTGTGGTGGTGGTGGTGGTGTTTTGTTTTTGAAAATGAGGTCACACTCTGTCCCCCAGGCTGGAGTGCAGTGGCATGATCTTGGCTCACTGCAACCTCTGCCTCCCAGAGCAATCCTTCCACCTCAGCCTCCCGAGTAGCTGGTACTATAGGCACACACTACCACACTCTGCTAATTTTTTGTTTTTGTTTTGTTTTTGGTAGAGATGGGATTTCACTGTGTTGCCCAGGCTGATCTCGAACTCCTGAGCTCAAGTGATTCACCCACCTCAGCCTCCCAAACATTTCTACAAGTTTTAATCCTTAAACTGCTCCCCACTTCCACTGCTGTAGTCACTTTTTCTATTGATTTAACAAATATTGAATACCTATGATGTACTACTGTGATGATTCAGGTGAGCAGTGAGCACCAGAAAACCATATAAACCAATAATCATCAGAGTTGTGTGGCACGTTCTCAGGGTGGCCATGAGTTCAGTGTGTCTGGGCAGAGAGTGCATGAAAGTGGGGCCAGGTGAGGCTGAAAGGGTAGATGGAGGTAAAATCATGGCAGACCTAGACTTCCGTGCAAGGAAGTCTGGATCCTGTAGCCATCAGTGAACCTCTGAAGGTTTAGAGCTGAAAAGTGACATGATCAACTGGTCTTTTAAAAAATACCTAACAGGAGACTGTGAGCTCTATTAAAGCAGACTCTTTGCTTTGTACCCCTAACATCTGCCTTGTAGGTACTTAGTAAGGTGGTTAAATAATGATGACAGTGTGAAGAATGGCTTAAGGCAGGAGATGGTGGCTCATGTCTGTAATCTCAGCACTTTGGGAGGCTGAGGTGGTGGATTGCTTGAGCCCAGAAGTTTGAGACCAGCTTGGGCAACAAAGCAAGACCCTGTCTCTACAAAAAATACAAAAATCTTAGCCAGGAGTGGTGGTGCACACCTGTATTCTCTGCTACTTGGGAGGCTGATATGGAGGATTGCTTGCTTGAGCCCAGAAGGTCAAGGCTATGGTGAGCTGTGATCACACCACTGCCCTCCAGCCTGAGTGACAGGGCAAGATCTTGTCAAAAAAAAAAAAAAAAAATGGCTTAGAAGATCAAATTGGAAGTATGTGGCCAGAGGACCCATCCTTGCTATTGAAAATGAGACTAGAACCATATGTCAAGAACTAGGGTCATAGGCCCTCTTTCTGTATTTTAATTCTAAGAAAAATTAAAGATGAATATTTGGCTGGACGCAGTGGCTCATGCCTGCAATCCCAACACTTTGGGAGGCCAAGATGGGAAGATCACAAGTTCAGGAGTTTGAGACCAGCCTGGCCAACATATTGAAACCCCGTCTCTACTAAAAATACAAAAATTAGCTGGTTATGATGGCGTGCGCCTATAATCCCAGCTACTCGGCAGGCTGAGGCAGGAGGATTGCTTGAACCTGGGATGCAGAGGTCATGGTGAGCCGAGATTGTGCCACTGCACTCCGGCCTGGGCAACAGAGTGCAACTTTGCCCCCCGACCCCCCGCCAAAAAAGAGAAAAAGAAAGAAAAAAATGAATATTCAAAGGTAGTCCTTACAGGGAAGGAGATCACAAAAAAGCAACAGTAAGACATCTGTGGAAGGAGGAGATGACAACTCGCTTTGTTTTGTTAAGTGGGGACAATTATGTTTTATATGTGTTACATAAAAATCTCTGTAGCTGGGCGCAGCGGCTCATGCCTGTGATCTCAGCACTTTGGGAAGCCATGGTGGGCAGATCACTTAAGGTCAGGAGTTCAAGACAAGCCTGACCAACATGGGAAAAACCCCATCTCTACTAAAAATACAAAAATTACCCAGGCGTGGTGGTGCATGCCTGTAATCCCAGCTACTCGGGAGCCTGAGGCAGGAGAATCACCTGAACCTCGGAGGCGGAGGTTGCAGCAAGCAGAGATCGTGCCACTGCACTCCAGCCTGGGCAACAGAGTGAGACTTCATCTCAAAAGAAAAAAAAAAATCTGTCATAATAATAGCAAGTGGTCTGTTCTGTGAACACATATGTGCATGCAAATACACATACTGCCTGTCTTCTGGAATGGAAGGAGGAAAATACTGTAAAAGGATAATAGCAAGAGACAAAGCAGGACATCCACATTGGCCTATATGGCCAAGAGGGCTACTTCCCGGGGCCAGGCCCATCTGCTGAAAACCCATCTATCTTTAAGCTGGTTGAAAGAAAGTCTAATCTAAGTGACATGTAGCTCTGAGGAACCAGGAAAAAGAAAACAACCAGTGCAGGCCCTTGGGGGAGTTACCAAGGAAAGCTACTTGTCTTCATTCAGAAGAACGTGCCTAGGATCAGTCACATCGTTTCCTACACAAACTGGAAAGGAGAGAGTTGTTCAGCATGGAGCAGGGGTAAGCAAAATTTTGTGCGTATGTGCATTTTTCTAGGGGGAGAATTCATAGCTTTCATCATATTCTCCAAGAGCCGTATAGCTCTTAAGAAAGGATTCAAAACAACTCATTTAATTTTTATGTTTTTATTATTTTTTAAAATAATAAAACATTGCTCTTTTTAAAATAATAAAATTGCTCTTTTTAAAATAATAAAAATTGGTCTTGCTCTGTTGCCCAGGCTGGAGTACAGTGGCGCAATCACAGCTTACAAGCAGCCTGAACCTCCTGGGCCCAAGCGATTCTCCCACCTCAGCCCTCTGCCCCTACCCCAAGTAGCTGGGACCACAGGCGTGCACCACTATGCCCAGCTAATTTTCTGGTTTTTTACTTTGTGTAGAGACAAGATTTCACCATGTTGCCCAGTCGGGTCTCAAATTCCTGGGCTCAAGCAGTCTTTCTGCCTCAGCCTCCCAAGTGCTGGGATTACAGGCAACAAAAAAGCTAGTTCAAAAAGAAGAAATGTAGCCCAGACACGGCAGTGGCTCACGCCTGTAATCCCAGCACTTTGGGAGGCTGAGGCGGGTGGATCACCTGAGATCAGGAGTTTGAGACCAGCCTGACCAACATGGTGAAACCCTGTCTCTATTAAAACTATAAAATTAGCTGGGCCTGGTGGCTCATGCCTGTAATCTCAGCTACTAGGGAGGCTAAAGCAGGAGAATCACTTGAACCCAGGAGACGGAGGTTGCAGTGAGCCAAGATAGCACCGTTGCACTCCAGCCTGGGCAACAACAACAAAACTCTTGCAAAAAAAAAAAAAAAGAAGAAGAAGAAGAAGAAGAAACGTAGAAAACAAATAACAACAACAAAAACAAATATATCACTTTTTAGCTGGGCAGAGCTAGGCTCAGAGGCTACACTTTGTATCTATAACTTTTTTTTGGGGGGGGGGGGACAGAGTCTTGTTCTGTCACCCAGGCTAGAGTGCAGTGGTGCGACCTCAGCTCACTGCAACCTCTACCTCCTAGGTTTAAGCAATTCTCCTGCCTCAGCCTCCTGAGTAGCTGGTATTACAGGTGTGCCACCATGCCCAGATAATTTTTGTATTTTTAGTAGAGACGGCGTTTTACCATGTTGGTCAGGCTGGCCTTGAACTCCTGACTTCAGGTGATCCACCTGCCTCAGCCTCCCAAAGTGCTGCGATTACAGGTGTGAGCCACCATGCCGGCTTGCTCATATGTACTTTTATCATTAGCTGCCAGTTAATATTACTGTAATGAAATCATTTCTTTTGGCTTAGTAACTCACCTAAATGTGTCTCAGATAGTTAGCTGTTGAGGCTGAGAAGAACCTGAGTGCTGATCTGAGCGCCCCTCATTCCAGTGGCATATTGGCAGCAGACAACTGCAGGAAGGCATTGTCTTGACACCCAAGGGGGTTTAAAACGTGGGCTTTATCTTCCTGAGAGAGAGTATTACATGTCAAATGAGAACCTCAAAGATCTCAGATAGTGTTTGGGAAAATCCCATACCAGCCAAAAAATAATGATTTAAAAAAATTATCCAAGGCCGGGCACAGTGGCTTGTGCCTATAATCCCAGCACTTTGGAAGGCTGAGGTGGGCAGATCACCTGAGGTCAGCAATTCGAGACCAGCCTGGCCAACATGGTGAAACCCCATTCTGTACTAAAAATACAAAACTTAGCCAGGCATGGTGGCAGGCGCCTGTAGTCCTAGCTACTCGGGAGGCTGAGGCAGGAGAAGCGCTTGAACCTGGGAGGTGGAGGTTGCAGTGAGCCATGTCTGCACCACTCTACTGCAGCCTGGGAAACAGGGCAAGACTCTTTCTCAAAAAATAAAAAATATCCAGTATCTGTTGCTGTGGGGTCATTTGTGGAGCCCATTGATCAGGCAAGCAGGCCCTGGTCCCATTAGCCATCTCTGCTACCTGTCCTTGTGAAACCCACCATCAGAGAGTGGAAAATGCAGAAGCCTGCAACCCTCAGTGTATATATCAGAACTGCTCTCAATCAGCTACTAGGGGAGCTGAGGCAGGAGAATCGCTTGAACCTGGGAAGCGGAGGTTGTGGTGAGCCGAGATTGTGTCACTGCACTCGAGCCTGGGTGACAGAGCAAGACTCCATCTCAAAATAAATAAATCAGTTAATAAAATAAGAATAAGAATAAGCCATTGTCAGCCCAGTTGGCCTAGTTTGGTCTCATGACCATCTCTTGGCTAGGGAAGGACAGGCTACCTTAATTAATTAAACCATCAGTCTCTAAACAATGAGGGAAAAGTAATTCCTCCTGAAAATTAAAGTGCTTTAATCAAAAGGAGGCAGACATATACTGGATAACTAAAAATAGCAAATTTCCCCCAATAAACTCAAATCTGTTCATTTCCAAAGCCTTGGCTTTGTCTCTCCCGCCATGCTACCTCTTTAATACACTCTCAGGCAGGAGTTCTTGTTACTTGGATATCTGGAAGTTAAGAGGGGAGGAGGAGAGTTAATATCACAAGGGACAAGAATGAAGTGTTTCATATTACATGATGATTTTAAATTTAAAATACTTCTCTTCCTGGCCAATATAGTATGTCCTTAGCTAGCGGTGATTCTGGATTTCCCCCCAGAGTCTAGTGAAAATAAAGTGGCATTAAACTGACCTGGGTCTGACTACCAGTTCCACCACTTGCTCTCTGTGTGACCTTGGACAGGGTGACATCAATAAGCCAAATTTTCCTCATGTGTAAAATGAGTTAAAACCCACCACCTTACCAGATAATTGTGCACTTCCATTGAGGAGACATATGAAGTGCTTGACGTATAAGATGCCCCCAATAAATGCTCTTCCCACCCCATTCCCTCTGCCAACATACTACAAAATTATATGGTATTAGTATTGGTTTATTTATTTATTTATTTATTTTGAGGTGGAGTCTCGCTCTGCTGCCCAGGCTGGAGTACGGTGGTGCCATCTTGGCTCACTGCAACCTCCACCTCCCAAGTTCAAGTGACTTTCCTGCCTCAGCCTCCCTAGTAGCTGTGATTACAGGCATGTACCACCACGCCCAGCTTTTTGTTTTGTTTTGTTTTGTTTTTACATTTATTTTTAGTAGAGACAGGGTTTCACCATGTTGGCCAGGCTGGTCTCAAATCCCTGACCCCAAGTGATCTGCCCACTTCGGCCTTCCAAAGTGCTGGGATTACAGGCGTGAGCCATCGTGCCCGGCCGGTATTAGTAATTTTTGTTTTCTGAGGGTTATATGATTCACTTCTTCTGATAGGTGCTGTTTTTCTTATGGAAGGATATCCAGTTGTTTCATGATGGCATTTGCACCTCCAAAAAACATAGATGGTCCCAAAATGCAGACAAAGATGAGCACCTGGACACCCCTAAACCATCAGCTATTGAATGACCGGGTAAGTGACCAGAACTATTTTATCAATTGAATCCATGACTTAAAGGAAAAAAGGTATTAAAATTGTACTTACCAAAATATGAACAGGAATTATTTAGGATTGTGTAATGGATGAACAAAAACCAAAATGAAGATATTCAAAAACTTTTACTGAACCCTTGCTATATGGGCAAAGCTGGCAATAGACACAGAGTCCTTGCCCAAGAAGAAAATGTCTTGGATTTGTTCTTTCGCCCACTGTCACCTTCCTCTCCCACCCCACTTGCCTTTTTTCTTCCATCGCTTGTTCTCCCTAGAACCACCAGAACTGAGAAAGGAGAGAGTGGTCCATGGCATTCCCCAAAACCCGGTTTTCTTGGTATAGTTGAGGTTGCTGGGTAATGCTGCACATTTAATAGGATATATAAAAAGAATGCATTTCAGCTGATTATTCACATTACTCAGATTCTCTTAAGATGTTTATTTTCATGGCCAGGTGCAGTGGCTCATGCTTATAATCCCAGCACTTTGGGAGGCCGAGGAGGGTGGATCATCTGAGGTTAGGGATTCGAGACCAGCCTGGCTAACATGGTGAAACCCTGTTTCTATTAAAAATACAAAAAAAAAAAAAAAAAATAGCTGGGCGTGGTGGTGGGCGCCTGTAATCCCAGCTACTTGAGGGGCTGAGGCAGGAGAATAACTTGAACCTGGGAGGTGGAGGTTGCAGTGAGCCGAGATCACACCATTGCACTCCCACTTGGGCAATAAGAGGAAACTCCATCTCAACAACAACAGCAACAACAACAAAGACATTTATTTTCCACCTGCACTCTGGGAAGGTGCCAGCGGAACACACTAAAGGATCACGGTGGACGGCTGTGGTGTGAGAGTGACCAACCTCTAGGATTTTCTATTCCTGCTTCAGTTAGGGACAAAATTTACCAACAGGTCTGTAAGCTCCAGTGACCAATCGCTGTATACAAGGACCACACCTATTTGGCAGGAAAACACAATCACCATGTATAAAACTGACCTCATCCTCTCGCTCCTACATACCAGTTACTCCCCCGGTGAGAGGCACTACTTTATACCAAGTCACTCAAGCCAGAAATTCTGCTTCTCCCTGTCCAGTCTGGGATTTGATTTTCCCCCAGATTACAAGCTAAAAAGTTAGCCTGTGACTTATGGAATAGAAGACTCTGCTGTTTCACAATAAAAGATGAGATTCTTGGGTCAAAAGCAACTTTACTTACAAGCAGCAAGTGGCATGAACATTATGTTTGCATGGGTTCTGCTAGTCCTCCCCGTCCCACAGGTGTGACGCATAGGGCCCAGATAAATGCTACACATACAGTGGTTTGAACCACAGCTGAGGAACAACGAGCCCAGGGCATCCACTGCTTTTCAAAGTAAGCAGTAAGTAACCTGCTCTTGCTCCCAAAGGGAGACATTACCTCATCCCTCAAGGTTGCCCTACTGCAGACACAACCTGCAAGAATGGCCCAAGTCACGAATGCTCAGGGCCTTGCTTTTTTTTTTTTTTTTTTGAGACAGAGTCTCACTGTGTCACCAGACTGGAGTGCAGTGGTGTGATCTCAGGTCACTACAACCTCCACCTCCCGGTTTCAAGTAATTCTCCTGCCTCAGCCTCCCTAGTAGCTGGGACTACAGGCGCACGCCACCACACCCAGCTAATTTTTGTATTTTTAGTAGAGATGGGGTTTCACCATGTTGGCCAGGATGGTCTCGACTTCTTGACCTCCTGATCTACCTGCCTCAGCCTCCGAAAGTGCTGGGATTACAGGGTGAGCCACCGTGCTCGGCCACGAATACTCAGGCCTGTACATCCTTGGCATGCCAAGATGTTTCAGTGTGAGAGGCACACAGGGAAGTGTCTACCAACGCTCCCTTGCCACCATATGTAATTTGCTTTCCAGTACTCTGAGTCCTCCTCCTGATCTCTCATTCAGGCCTCTCTTCTCCACCCGCCTATCTACTTCCGGCTCCATTCTCAGCTCACAGTCTGCACCCTTTGCCTAGTATACTGCAGTCACCCCCTAACTGGTTTCACTGCCTCTGTCCCTGCTGATCCATCCTCTATTCTGGTCCCAGAGAGATCTTTCTAAGATTCCGATTCTATTATGTGAAACCAGTAATAGGCTCCACTCCCAAGAGTAAATTCCAACACCCCCAGGCATAGCATTGAGGATCTTTCATGGTCTGACCTCAGCCAACTTCCCGGCTCCATCCCTGCCACTGCTCCTTCACATCCGATGCCCAGGCCCAGTTCAGGGCCCCCAGGTGAACCCTGCTGTCCCACACCTCCATGCCTTTGCATATGCTCTCGCCCTCGCCGTTGCCTCCTATCTGAGTCAATTCAAATGTCCTTTCCTCTGTGAAGCATCCCCCTGCGTCCTGCTTCCTTTTCTTTGCTGTCATCATTATTTACTGGCTTTCCCAGTCAACTCCCAGGCATGAAGAGTTGAGATTCTGTCTTTTCTCTGTGTACCCCTAGGAACCTGGTTTGGTTCCTGAAGCATAAGAAATAGAGCCAAGGCTGGGCCTGGTGGCTCACGCTTGTAATCCCAGCACTTTGGGAGGCCAAGGCGAGTGGATCACCTGAGGTCAGGAGTTCAAGACCAGCCTGGCCAACATGGTGAAACCTCGTCTCTACTAAAAAATATAAAAATTAGTTGGGCGTGGTGATGTACCCCTGTAGTCCCAGCTTCTCAGGAGGCTGAGGCAGAAGAATCACTTGAACCGAGGAGGTAGAGGTTGCAGTGAGTCAGGATTGTGCCACTACACTCCAGTGCCTGGGCAACAGAGTGAGACTCTGTCTCAGAAAAAAAAGAAAGAGAGAAAGAGAGAAAGAAAGAAAGGAGGAAGGGAGGGAGGGAGGGAAGGAAGGAAAGGAAGGAAAGGAAAGGAAATTGAATCAGAGTTCAGGTGTACTCCCTGGTACCTCTTTCATTGACTCTTGTCTTCCTGCCTCTTCATCTTTGTGTCCTTAGCCTGGATTTGCCCCTCTGCCCCTCTAAACTCAACAGATGGGCTCATCCCTTGGCAAAGCTGTCATCCAACCTGAACCCTCCTGCTCAGTACTTTGTATTTTTAGTCAAATCAGTTTCTACTGATGAGCAATTTTAGGAAAGGAACAGAAGGGCCAAGGTAGAGATTGGAATAGTGAGAAATAAAATGGAGAGAGACTGAAAAAGAAAAATGATAAAGGAAATGAGGAAAGAGGAAAGAGAATGAAAAAAAAAAAAAATAGAGGGACCTGTAGAAACAAAAGGAAAGGCAGAAAAAAGAGGGAGAGAAAGATTCAGCCTTCATCTAGCCATGAACACCAAACAAATCCATTGAAAAAATTTTGAGAGGCAGGCACAGTGGCTCGCAGCTGTAATCCCAGCACTTTGGGAGGGTGAAGCCAGTGGATCGCTTGAGGCCAAGAGTTTAAGATCAGCCTGTGCAACATAGTGAGACTTCATCTTTATTTAAAAAAAAAAAAAAGTAAAATAAAATATTAGCCTGGCATGGTGGTGCGTGCCTATGGTCCCAGCTACTTGGGAGGCTGAGGCAGGAGGATCGCTTGAACCCAGGAGTTGGAGGTTGGGGTGAGCCACGATTGCACCACTGCACTCCAGCCTGAGTGACAGAGAGACCCTGTCTCTGAAAAAAGAAAGAAAGAAAATCGTTTTTATCCAGCTCAACAGTAATTTACTCAGCACCTGCTTGCAATGGTTGAAACTCTCCCACAGTTTGTATAATAGCTTATCTGGTTCCCCTACCAAAACTTCAGGGTCTCATTTTGAAATCTGTCTTCCCATAGAATTGTGAAGGTTTTACACACATGTGAAAAAGTGACTTGAATTCAAATAGGCGTTCATTGGATTCCTTGATTTTCAGAAATTTTCTTCGAAAAATTATGAATCTTGATCAATTTAGCAGCTGTGGAGAAGAAAAGTGTCTTAGGAGGCAAAAAATTTCCTGAATGCCTCTTGCAGTTCGATTTTTAGAGAAGCTGATTCTGAGATTAGCATGTAGAGTGTTGACTGGAGAGGACTTTCTGGATTAGCACCTGGGAAAGGAAGGAAATAAAAGGAAAAGAAGAGAAAAGGGGCAGATGTGGGATAAAGGAAGAAGTTGGGCTGGAATGCAGTCTCAGTGAGGTCCCCACTGACCCCATAGGACTCCCTGAGGCTGCCATGATGCTTCAGATTGGTTGTAAAGAAATACCTGAGGCTGGGTAATTTATAAAGAAAAGAGGTTTAACTGGCTCACAGTTCTGCAGGCTGTATAGGAAGCACAATGGCATCTGCTTCTGGGACGGCCTCAAGGAGCTTTCCATCGTGGCAGAGGGCAAAGCAGGAGGAGCAGGAGCAGGAGGAAGAGTGAGACAGGGGAGGTCCCACACAGTTTTAAACAACCAGATCTCATGAGAACTTACTCCCGCTGATGACAGTGCTAGGGAGATGGTGTTAAACCATGAGAAACCGCCCCCATAATCCAATCACCTCCCACCAGGCCCCGCTTCCAACATAGGGAATTACAATTTTTTTTTTTTTTTTTTTGAGACAGAATTCACTCTGTTACCCAGGCTGGAGTGCAATGGCGCGATCTAGGCTCACTGCAACCTGTGCCTCCCAGTTCAAGCGATTCTCCTGCCTCAGCCTCCTGAGTAGCAGGGATTGCAGGCGCCCACCACCACACCTGGCTAATTTTCATATTTTTAGTAGAAATGGAGTTTCACCATGGTGGCCAGGCTGATCTCAAACTCCTGACCTCAGTGATCCACTGGCCTTGGCCTTCCAAAGTGCTAGGATTACAGGCGTGAGTCAAGGCGCCCAGCCGGGGATTACAATTTGATACGAGATTTGGTGGGGACAGAGATCCAAACCACATCATTTGTCTTATGTTGTGGCAAGGGGGAAGCAGGAAAGAGGGTCTGGTCTTTATACTTCCACACTGACCGACCATTCAGTGGGCTCCAGCTGCCTACCCACCCCCGCCAGGTCTGACCTTGGGCAAGGCAGCTCTCTAAAGCTTGTGACTGTCACCCAGCAGCCTTCCAACAGGTGGGGAAATAAATCCTTCAGTTCTGGAGGGGAGCGAGTGCATCACAGCACTCATTGGTTCTTTAATAGATTTTTATCCAATTTAACGATCACTTCTCAAGATAATGTGTATTTTATTGTCCTGAACTCCCATTTTATTCCCAAAAAAATCATTTTTTGGTTTAGTTAGGTTATTGTGTGGTGTAAAATTATTTTTAAAAATCTTTTTGTGTATATATACACATAAGTATGTGTACGAATGCACAGAGTCACACACATAGAATTTGTATGTGATTATGCCAAGCTGATGTTTGTTTGTTTGTTTGTTTTTGAGGATCTCACTCTGTCACCCAGGCTGGAGTACAGTGGCACAATCACGGCTCACTGCAGCCTCCACCTCCTGGGCTCAAGTGATTTTTCCTGTCTCATCCTCCCAAGTAGCTAGGACCACCAGGCTCACACCACCATGCCCGGCTAATTTTCTTTTTTTTTTATTTTTAGTAGAGACAAGGTCTCACTATGTTGCTCATGCTGGTCTCAAACTCCTGAGCTCAAGTGAGCCTCTGTTTCAGCCTCCCAAAGCTCTGGGATTACAGGCATCAACCACCATGCCCAGCCATATCAAACTGTTAATACTGGTTTTTCCCGAAGAGTTATATGGGTGTTGGTGGACAGAAGAGGGTCTGTTAGAAGAGAGAGCTTTCATTTTCTTACTTCATACAATGTAGCAGTTTCCAATTTTAAAACAAATTAGAATATAAATATGTATCATATATTATACACACACATATCCGTACATATAAGCAAACAAAGGACGATAACTTCTGGGAATTGAAAACTCTGATTTCAAATCAGCTGTACCAATTTTACCTTCTCTGGGCTTTATCCTCCTTTGTAAAATGAGTGGATTGGATCAGATGACCTTGAAGGTCTCTTCTGGATCTAACATTCTCACTGTGTGAAAGGAATTAAAAATAGATGCCCAAGGAGACAGCCGGCCAAAAGGCATGCAGGCAATCATTTCAAGGGGCTTCCACACTTCTAAATGAGGGTGTTTGTCACCAATGATCAGTGAAATTTTAAGGTCCTGTTTTTTGGTTTTGTTTTAATTTTGTCTTTCTTCTATTCTGTAGTAAAATGTGAAATATGTAACTATCTTAGACTAAAATAAGAGTCATAGGATTTTAACTTCACAGCAGGCTTTAAGCAAAGAGATTGAATTCTCTAAATTCAAATTTAGATGCCTAAAACAAACCCAGCATCACCAGGATAGGCATATTTAACGGATTAGTAAGTTATTCAAGCATTGTAAATTTTGAGTGAAGGAATGTTTTTAAAATGTGTATTTCTTTGCCAACTAGTGTTTTAATTGAAAGTGATCTTTTTTTTTTCATTTTTCTTATATAAGCATACTTTTCACTTTTATTTTTATTTTTATTTTTTTTTGGAAAGTATGCAACCACATAATAAAATTTTAATCAACTGTAGCATAAAAACAGCAAAACATTAAATTCTAAATAAAGTATTCACTTATTCCAGCATAAAAATGTCTTCAACCCCCAAAAATTCTAGGGATCAGTAATTCTGCACACACACACATAGAAAGGTAACTATGAAAGGTGATGGATAGGACAGTTTCCTTGACATTTCATTATGTATGTGTATATCAAAGCATCAAGTCGTATACCTTAAATATACACAGTTTTTAAAAAGAAAAGAAAGTGATCCACATTTCTTTTAGAGTATGGTTCACACATGTTGTACAGTACATGTTTAAAAAAAGTGTTCTGAGAAAAAGCACCCAGTTACCATCAATCGATCATTATTTAGGGGCCCCTAAATATCTCACTCCTACATTGTAATGATGTCACACGGTGAAATATGTAACTACAGTGTCAACAGACTAAAATAACACCCGTGGGATTTTGACTTAACAGCAGGCTCTGAGTAAACTGTGATATAAACAGACTGCAGCATCTTACAAGAAAAGAAGATCCATTTTAATATTTCCATTTGGAAGAAATACCTTGTTTTCCAGCTCTTTAAAATGAAGAACCTGATTGCAAATCTTTGAAATAAAGACTTGCTCCAAACCAGGGTGTATAAGACTATAAGTCCAACTGAGAACCTGACGACAAAATTATCTGCCCAAAATGATACGTCTTGTCAAAGGTAGAGTCAGAACCAGATCTGGCATCTCCTGACTTTCAGTCTAGTGTCTTTCCTCTACCCCTTGTGTCCCATCAGTTTCTGCTTGAGTTTACCTTCCGGTAAAGAGCTGGACTTGCATGGACTCTGCTTAGACTTTGTCTCGTGTTTCAGCCTGTGTAGCACTTCCCAATATCCACCCCATTCCTTTTCTACTACCCTCTTGTTGACTGTCTTTTCCCCTTTAAGTCAGTTTCCTTTTGTTTCCAATGGGCCACACCATCATTGGACACCATGCTTCAACTTCCTCTTGAAGCTCTGTTGTGGTCTCAGGACCTAACCTCTACTTCTTCATGTAGTCAGACCAAAGCATGGACAGAAGTTCATCAAGAATGTAAGGCTGGAAGTCAGACCAAGGATCTGGTGAGGAATCAAGTGCAGTGTTGAGCTGAACACATAGTTTGGACCCAGAGATTTTTAAAATACCTGTTAAATATAACCTCTTTGGTCTTCTGCTTATCCTTTCTAAAATATAGGAATCAAATAAAAAGATCTTTAGGATTCCTTTTAGCTCTAAAATTCGATGACTTCTGAAACTTTCTTCTTGTTGTTAGTCAATCAGCAAAATGGTTTATTGAGGGCCTTCCATGGACTCTGTACTTGAGGGTTCTATGGAGCATGTAAGAGAAAGTGGTTGCAATCTACTTGGGAAGATAAAATTAACAGACACCACTAGAGAGCAAAACAAACACTATAAAGTCTAAGTGAAGCATGAACTATAAATGGAGTAGGAGTTGGGAGGAGAGAAATCCCTGGGCTTCAGAAAAGTGACAACACTTGTTGCACGGGTTGGGCGATGCATGATTGATAGAGAAGAATTCAGACAATATTTGAATCCAGATATTTGCAATCTTCTGTGTTTTACAGATTCTCTTCTACTTCTTTTCATCTAGAAATTCTGAGTTTATCTGTTGCCATTATTTGAGGGTCCTGGTAGCCTAGGTGGCAGTTAGCCACGGGGGAGGATCTTTTGCTGCTTCTTTTATGTGCAAAAAGCATCTGTCTGTGACAGAAGAGATTCCCTGGCCAAGAGCAAAACTGACATTTCACTAGTCCCGAGGTGGTGGCTGAACCAGTTATTTCAATTCCTATTTTGTATGTCCTTGGCAACCGGAGCTTGAGAGTTAAAAAAGGAAGGAAAGCATGATCTGTGAGAAGCATAAAACCAGCTCCTCAACCTCTTCCATAAAAAGAGAAGAAATAGGTCTGAGCCACCTCTCCAAGAGGGAACATTCTTACAGCACTAGAGAATGTAGTGAGTGCCAAGAGGAGGGAAAAACATCAATCCCGATTTTGAAAGCTGACAGAGGGTGTATGGGATAAAGCAAGTGAGACATTCAAATATGTTCATTACTCTCTTTCTCTTCCTCTCTTAATAACCCCCTTCTCTGCCACATGTACCCACATTAGTCTTCCTTTCCTCACTCACTGAAATGTACATATGCACTGATGCTCAGAAAAGCACCTCAACACCAATATATAAAGATACTCACATTGTACTGATACATCCATAAGGATATTCATTCTCACAATCACATTCATTCAATTCAATAAACATAGATACCTGTAACATGCTCTGTAAGCACTCTACTGGAGATGTCAAGATGAATAAGACTTAGTTTCTGTCCTAAATAGTATATTGTAATAAACCTGTACCAACAAATATTCAAGTGGAAGCCTAGAGGTGCACACATACACATTTCTAATCCTACAGATGTGTACGTACTTGTACGCCCACTGATATGTGTATACACTGAAATAGAAAAACGAAACTGGTCATTCACCTGTTTCGTAAATTCTCATACTATTAATACTGAAACATTTCAGATGGGGGAATTTCATGTTCCTGTTTTTTTGTTAGTTTTTTCATCTCCTTTCAAATTCTAAAACTGATTTCCCTTTATAATTCCATTTTTTAAATTTCTTTCCCTTTAAACAACTATTACTTCTTTCTTTTTCTTCTTCTTCTTCTTTTTTTTTTTTTTTTTTTGACAGAGTCTGGCTCTGTCACCTAGGTAAGAAGTACAATGACATGATCATAGCTCACTGCAGCCTCAACTCCCCGAGCTCAAGTGATCCTCCCACTTCAGCCTCAGCTGGGACTACAGGGACATACCACCACACCTCGCTAATTTTTTGTATTTTTTGTAGAGATGGAGTCTCACCATGTTGCTCAGGCTGCTCTTAAACTCCCTAGCTCAAATGATCTGCCTGCCTCAGCCTCCCAAAGTGCTGGGATTACAGGTGTGAGCCACTGTACCCAGCTTTATTAATTCTTCTTTCATATGAATTATTCCACATGTAGAAACTGAAATAAAGAAAGAGAGAAACCTTGCCCAGGGTAAAAATACATAACCTCAGGAGTAAAATCTGTCTTTTTATATTCAGTTGATACAATGAATGTTTATTCACAGATCCCTTAATGATATCTTTCTTGTAATGGGTATTTTGAACTATGATATATGAAATTACCATGTTCTTTTTTACTTATTGTAGGTATTTGAAGAAAGAAGAGCCCTGCTTGGCAAATGGGTAAACATTTAAAATATAGTGTATATTTATATTAAAAACGTAATGTTTTTGCATTATGTTATGTTATCTGTTTTCATCTTTCAGGCTGCTTTTAAAAAATCAGACTGGGTGGCTTATAAATAAGCCACATTTTTTACTCAACTTGGATAGAAAGAAAAAAAAACCCAGACATTTATTTTTCATGGTTCCAGAGGCTTAGGAAGCTCAAGATCAAGGTGCTGGCAGATTCAGTGTCTGCTGAGGCCTCTCTTCGTAGACAGTCACCTCCTCACTGTGTCCTCACGTGGCAGAAGAGGGGGAATGAGTTATCTGTGGTCTCCTTTATAAGGACAATAATCCCCTTCTTGAGGCCCACCCTCATGACCTAATCACTTCACAAAGGCCCCACCTCCTAATCCCATCACACTGGGGGGTTGAGATTTCAACATGAATTTGGGGGTGACATAAACATTCAGTCTGTAGCATTATCACAGAGCCCAGAGAATTCAGCTTGGATTTAAGGGAGTGCTTCCTCATTGCCTGAGAAGCATGACAGGTGCTTTCTGTAAGTATCAGTTAGGATTTGGTCAGGGAAACAGAAATCGTATCTTATTTTAACAGACATAATTAAATGAAAAGGATGGGTTAAGCAAATATTGGAGAACAGAAGAAACAAAAAGGGAATGCTGAGGTTCCAGGGAGATAGAACTGTGGGAATTAGCTACCACCAGCTTTCCTGGTACTGGGAGCTCAGAAGGAAGACCTTCAGCACCATAGGGAAGCCAGATTTCTATGGAATAAAGCAGATGACATCACAGCCAGCTGGTTCTGATACAGCTGGCAAAACATGATGGTTCTAGATGTATGGGAAAAAAAAGCTGGACCTTGGAATCAATGGCTACTGTCAGGGTCAAGAGTTAGGTGATCCTGATAGGAACAGCAACCAAGCAGGAGTAAGTTTCTCTTCCCTCAGTTTCCCTCTAGCACCTTCCGCCTCATTGGCAGCATTTATCAGGGAGCCAGCTGTCAAAGGAGAAATATGGTGATAGAGATCCTGCCTTCTTTTCTTTTTTTGAGACGGAGGTTTGCTCTTGTTGCCCATGCTGGAGTGTAATGGTGCCATCTCAGATCACTGCAACCTCCTCTGCCTCCCGGGTTCAAGTGATTTTCCTGCCTCCGCCTTCTGAGTAGCTGGGATTACAGGCACCCACCACCACGCCTGGCTAGTTTGTTGTATTTTTAGTAGATCTAGAGTTTCACCATGTTGTCCAGGCTGGTCTTAAACTCCTGACCTCAGGTGATCCACCACCCTTTGACCTCCCAAAGTGCTGGGATTACAGGTGTGAACCACATGCCCAACCCAAGAGATCCTGCCTTCTGTGTTCACAAAGTAGAGCACAGAAAGGTGGATTTGGGTCAGGTGCAATGGCTCACAGCTGTAATTCCAGTACTTTGGGAGGCTGAGGGAGGAGGAGAGCTTAAAGCCAGGAGTTTGAGACTAGCCTGGGCAACATAACAAGACCCCATATCTACAAAAATAATAATTTAAAAAATCAGGCAGGCATAGTGGTGCATTCCTATAGTCCCAGCTACTTGGGATGGGTGAGGCAGGAGGATTGCTTGAGCCCAGGAGTTCAAGGCTGTAGTGAGCTGTTGCACTGGTGCACTCCAGCCTGGGCAACAGAGCAAGACCATGTCTCAAAACAAACAAACCCCAAAATAGAAAGATGAATTTGGATCTGAGGGACAATAACTTAGTAACCAGCACGGTTTACCCATTTGGCTACTCAGCATTCATATATACCCTTCTATAGATCCTGACACTTTCATACAAGAACTGTAACAATGTTATGTTTTTACCTAACAAGATACAACTGTCCTTCATCAAAAACTAGGACTTTCTCATCTGTTCCTCAAAAGGAGGGACACAAAGTCTCAATGGCCATCCCTGGATGATGATCAAAATATCCATCTCTGGGCATTTTTTTTTTTTTTTTTTAGATTCTCTATTTTCTTTCTTCAAGAGAATAATCTACAGAGGCAGGGCTGGCTTCTATCCTGTTTTTCGTTGTACATACCTCAATGCTTACCAGGCATTAACAGATATTTTCTAAATCAATAAATAATAGTCTCTTGTTTTTCTCCTTTCCCCAAACAAACTTATTCCTTAAAATCACTAAATCATATGGTAGCCTATGTACCCCTGCAAAAACCCAATGAATGGGGCTTAAGGGAGATATTTCTACTTTTTATTTACATTTCTGTCTCCATTTTAATTTAGATTTTCTTTGTTTGTGTGTTTCATGGACTTCAAGACAGTAACATAAGAAATGCATTTTCGAAAGAAAGAGAGAGAAAGGAAGGAGGGCCGGGGGGAGGAAGGGCGGGAGGGAAGAAGGAGAAATAAAGATACCAGTGTTTTTACTTAGCATTGCTTGGAATTTTCACTGTACGCATCCAGCACTGTCTTAGTTTTAAAGTCTAATCTAGTATTAGAAGTGAAGTCATTTTTTAAAAAAGAATCTAGACAGTGAGAGATAAAATGTAATATGAATTGTATTCAATGATAGACAGTCTGGAAGTGTTTTCATATTTGGCCATAGAATTTGGCAATTTTTGTTCATTTATTTGCACATGGTTCTGTCTAATGTTCTGTACAACAGCAAATAAAACAATCAAGAGAAACTGAAAAGCTCTTCTACTTTGCTGTTTCATGCTACTACTTCTTCCTCTCAAATCTCTGCCCTTCAATCCCTGTTAGAAAAGGCTATTGCCTCCCAAATTGAGAGAGAACACAGCAGGAGAAGTGAAAAGGGAAAGAATCTCAGATTTTCTCTCAGCTTCTGCTCTGTAGCTAGTAGAAATAATAGTAATATTATTACTATTTTTATATTATTAATATTATTACTATAGTAATACCCATTTTAATAAAGTCGATGACATCACTTTTAACTTGCTGGAAACAACCATAATCAGAGTTAGAATTCAACCATAATCAGAGTTAGAATTC
>NC_045440.1:26711747-26739135 GCF_002776525.5 Piliocolobus tephrosceles | reverse complement strand
CAACCATAATCAGAGTTAGAATTCAACCATAATCAGAGTTAGAATTCAAAAGAGAAACAAGGAAAACTATTTTGCAAATTGCATGACAGAAAAATGATTAATATCCAGGATATATAAAGAGTTCCTACAAGTCAATAAGAAAAATACAAATATCCCTACAGAATAATGGGCTAATACAAGAATGAGGAATATTTTAAAAATAAATGAACACTAAGCATATAAAATATGCTCAATTTTACCAAAATCAGAGAAATGCGAATGAAAACAATGAAATGCCCAAATTCTCTCTTCCTTGCCTGTATGGCAAAAATTGAAGAATTAGATAATATATATAACTCTTCATTATAAATATTATATATGTAATATACCCTGTAAGGAAGGATTCGCTAGAGAGCAGGAAGATACTTTTAAACTCACTTGGAGGCAATGTAAAATGGTAAAGACCTTTTAAAGACCATTTGACAGGATCTGTTAAAATTTTAAATGCACGTACCATTTGAGCCTCTATATTTATGTATATTAGAGAAATATTGATTCAGAACATGAAAAGGCATGAAAAAGCATGTACCAAGATATTGCTCCTCCTCCTCCTTTTTCTTTCTTCCTACTGGAAAGGTTGTCGGTAGTAATGATATCAGTAGTAAATTGAGTAAACAGAAAATGCTATATTCATTCTACTATGACTGAATGAGAAGACAATATGCCCTGGAGTTCATTACATATCAGGACATGTGTGGTTACATTTTGTTTATTTATTTATTATTATTATTATTATTTTTTTTTTTTTTTGAGACAGAGTCTCGCTCTGTCACCCAGGCTGGAGTGCATTGGCTCACTGCAACCTCCGCCTCCCAGGTTCAAGCGATTCTCCTGCCTCAGCCTCCTGAGTAGCTGAAATTACAGGCGTGTGCCACCACGCCCAGCTAATTTTTGTATTTTTAGTAGAGACAGCATTTCACCATGTTGGTCAGGCTGGTGTGGAACTCCTGACCTTGTGATCCACCCACCTTGGCCTCTCAAAGTGCTGTTATTACAGTCGTGAGCCACCACGCCCGGCCATTTTGTTTATTTTTTAAACTGCTACATAGTATTCTCTAGGATGGGTATACTCTAATTTATTTCACTGCCTCCAAGTTGATGGAGATATGTGTGTGTGTGTGAATGTATAGAAATGCATGACCATCTTCCAGGCATGGTGGTGTGTGCCTCAAGTCCCAGCTAATCCAGAGACTAAAGCAGGAGAATTTACCTGAGCCCAGGAGTTTGAAGCTGTAGTGCACAATGATCATGCCTGTGAATAGCCACTGCACTCCAGCCTGGGCAACATAGCAAGACCTTGTCTCTGAAAACAATTTTTCTTTTTTTCTGAGACGGGTTTTCGCTCTTGTTGCCCAGGCTGGAGTGCAATGGCGCAATCTTGGCTCACCGCAACCTCCGCCTCCTGGGTTCAAGCCGTTATCCTGCCTCAGCCTCCTGAGTAGCTGGGATTACAGGCATGCGCCACCATGCTCAGCTAATTTTGTAATTTTTTTTCAATAGAGACGGAGTTTCTCCGTATTGGTCAGGCTGGTCTCAAATTCCTGACCTCAGGTGATCCGCCCGCCTCCGCCTCCCAAAGTGCTGGGATTACAGGCATGAGCCACCATGCTCGGCCTTAAAAATTGTGTTTTTTAGTTAGAAAAAAAGGAAATGCATGAACATCAAACTTTTGAACGGTGGTTATCTCTGGGAGATGAAGTGAGATTTGATAGGGAGCAGTGTTAAAGAAGCTTTTCATTTTTTATTCTATTGATTCTATATGTGTCTGCTTGAAACTTTTGTTTTTTTCAAGACCGAATCTTGCTCTGTAGCTAAAGCTTGAGTGCAGTGGCATGATCTCGGCTCACTGCAGCCTCTACCTCCTGGGCTCAAGTGATCCTCCCACCTCAGCCTCCCAAGTAGCTGGGACTACGGGCATAGGCCAACATAGCACATCTTTTTTTTTGTTTGTTTGTTTGTTTTTTTTTTTTTTTAAGAAACGATCTCGCTGTGTTGCCTAGCTGGTTTTGGTCTTGAACTCCTGGGCTCAAGCAATCCTTCCGCCTTGGCCTCTCAAGAGCTGGGACTATAGAGGTGAGCCACCTCGCCCAGCCCTGTTTGAAACTTTTAAGACAAAAATGTATTTACACTTTGTGAAATTAAATTTTTGATAATAGGACTCAGAAACTCAACCAGAAGAGATAATATAACGAATAAACCAACAAAAACAAGCCTCTCTCTTTATCCCCCTCCCACCCTCTTTTTGCCACAAGCCTCTCTTTATCTCCCTCCCACCCTGTTTTTGCCATTCAGTGTGAGGTGGGTGGAACCTGATCACTCCAGCAACCTTCTCACTTCCTGAAACAGCAGCAAGAATCCTTGTAACACCTACTCTAAAAATAGGATGTGCACAGTTATATTGAGTCAAGAAAGCCTTAAAAAAGGCATCCTTCAGGAATGAATCGTGAAGCAAGGTACCCTACGTGATGCTAGAATAGGAGAATAATGGTCCTGACAGTCCCCCAATCTCATACATGAGGTCCCTGGCTACTCAGTAAGGGGTATTTTTGCTTGAGAGGTGACGCAAGAGATGTGGGGGATAATTGAATTCCTGTACAGTTAACCCTTCCATGGATTATGTACTTTTGGGATTATTTCTAGCACCTTCTAAATCCTAAAGGGATTTTCCCCTACTGTTCAGCATTCTTCTGAGTCATCTCCCAACCTTCTTCAGTTGGTAGTTCAAGGAATGTAAATGAGTTTTGTATTAGCCTAAACAAACAATTAGAAAGGAAAATCCCTTGAGGCGAAGAACACCTATCAAAGCCAAACAAATTACCTCTGACCATTGTAATCGGGGAAATAAATGAGGAACCAAAGTAATTATCTTTTTCATCGCTAGAGAAAGTATTTTAATGTTTTCTTTTATAGATTTCTTCAGTATTTTATAATCCTAATGTTCTTTTGTATTTGTGTTAAATCACTCATTCTGCAACGTGAGCCCATTCTCTCCTGAGGGCAGCAGGAAAGTGGATGAGCTAACCTCATTTATTCTAAATGCACTTTCCATCCTTGTCAATGTACAAACATGGTAATTTTATGCGCATTTCTTTTTATAGTTACTTAACCCACATACATATTATTTTTAACATCACTGTGACATTTTCTAATAGTAGCTGCCATGTCTACAATGAGTCATGTACTCTATTAGGAATTTTATACATATATTATTGTATTTAATCCTCTCAACCACCCTACAAGGTAGATGTAATTATCTCTAATGTATAAATAAGGAAATCAAGGCTGACATATTTTTGATGAGTAAAAGAACTAATAGAATATTGGGAGTGAGACAGCAAATTGTCTTATTCTGAAGCCCACCATCAACCCATAATGCCCTGCTTTCCCCTATCATGTTGTTATATTGTGGTTTGTTTAGCTGATCCCCTACTACTACGCATTTTGAGTTATCTTTGATTTTGTGGCAGCCATAAGATCTTATGAAAATTTTTTGTGACCATAATCATCCTGGGTCTCAACGTAGCTCAGCCTCACCAGACTCACATAGCACTGCCCAAATGTCATTTTAGAATGAATTCCAGGCCTGATGTGGTGGCACATCCCAGCCACTCAGGAGGCTGAGGTGGGAGGATCCCTCGAGTCCAGGAGGTTGAGTCTGTAGTGAGCTAGGACTGCACCACTGTACTCCAACCTTGGCGACAGAGTGAGACCCTGTCTCTTAAAAAACAGAATGAAATAAAAAATAAATAAAATGAATTCCAATCTTCATTTTGTCTCTTTCAAAGAAAACAGGAAATCCAGTTCAAAACTCATAGCTATACTCCTCCAATCTTCCTTCACTCCCAAGCTCTCCCACACTAGCTACTGTAGAGGCTACCATCACCTCTGTGACTCCCATCAAGCCAATTTTCCAACTGTTCTCCCTCTCTCTCTTCTCACCTTCTTTTTGGCTCTTTATTTCATAGATCAATTCAGCTTCTGGGGCCAGTTCCTCTGGCCTTAGCCATGCTGGCCTGGTTTCTCTCTACTCATTCTCCTGAGAACCGAAAGAGCTGGGAAGAAAGTCTCCTTTTTTTTTGAGATGGAGTCTTGCTCTGTTGCCCAGGCTGGAGTGCAGTAGCTGGGATTACAGGCACCCACCACCATGCCTGGCTAATTTTTTTTTTAAAGTAGAGATGGGGTTTCACCATGTTAGCCAGGATGGTCTCGATCTCCTGACTTCGTGATCTACCTGTCTCGACCTCCTGAAGTGCTGGGATTACAGGCGTGAGCCACTGCGCCCAGCCAGAAGTCTCCTTTTTATGGGAGTTGGAGATATGGCTTGTATAGAAACGGGGCTAGAAGTCAGGGAACACTCACATATGAATCAGTTTTATTCCTGTGGTCTTCGCAGTTAAAGTTTCTGTTTTTTCATTTTAGGATCTCCCTCCTCCCCACTGCAGTGATAATCTCCAAAGTGAGATTTGTGGGTCATTGAATAAATCTATAATAGTGGATAGTTTTAATTAGGAAGTATTTCTACTGTTATTCTACTGTTAATTTTTTTTTTTTTTTGAAACGGAGTTTTTGCTCTTGTTGCCCAGGCTGGAGTGCGATGGCAGGATCTCGGCTCACTGCAACCTCTGCCTCCCAGGTTCAAGCAGTTCTCCTGCCTGAGACTCCCGAATAGCTGGGATTACAGGCATGTACCACCATGCCCAGCTAATTTTCTGTTTTCAGTAGAGATGGGGTTTCTCCATGTTGGTCAGGCTGGTCTCGAACTCCTGACCTCACATGATCCACCAGCCTCGGCCTCCCAAAGTGCTGGGATTACAGGCGTGAGCCACCGAGCCTCTACTGTTAAAATTTATGGAAGGCCATTGTTTTGGACTGAGCTCCTATACTAGGCCCCAACAGACCAAACTAACCCGGAATGGAGGCACTCTCATGTAATCAAACTGAACTTTGAAAAGGGCCAGTTTAAATTAAAAATGAAAAACAGGACCAAACAAACAAACAAACAAACAAACCCAAAGCAGGAGATTCACAGCCACCAATCTGGAGGGTCCCAGTTTATCTGAACTGGCATAAGAAAGTCCCCTCTGTGTTAATCTTATGAGGAAAGTAACTCTGAAATAATCAATCCACTTTTTGTTCCTTATTTCTACTTTTTTAAAATTTACTTTATTATTATTATTATTCTGTGACAGGGTCTCTCTCTGTTGCCCAGACCAGAGTGCAATGGCATGACCATAGCTCACTGCAGACTCCGCCACCTGGGCTAAAGCAATTCTTCCACCTCAACCTCCCGAGTTTCTGGGACCACAGTTGTACACCACCATACCCAACTAACTTTTTATTCTTTTGTACAGTTGGGGTGTTGCTCAGGCTGGTTTCAAATTCCCGGGCTCAAGAGATTCTCCTACCTCTGCCTCCCAAAGTGCTGAGATTACAGACATGAGCCACCGCACTGGGCCTGTTTCTGCTTTCTTCAACGCTTTTCCGACCCTGAAGCCAACCAACCTCCTCTGCTCAACTCTGAGGACCTGTTATCTGTTCTTTTGATGGGATGCTGCCTGATTCATGAATCGCTAATAAAAGCCAATTAGATTTTTAAACGTAATTTGTTGACTTTTGTTGTTGTTGTTGTTGTTTTTGAGGCGGAGTCTTGCTCTGCCACCCAGGCTGGAGTGCAGTGGCCGGATCTCAGCTCACTGCAAGCTCCGCCTCCCGGGTTCATGCCATTCTCCTGCCTCAGCCTCCCAAGTAGCTGGGACTACAGGCGCCCACCACCTCGCCCGGCTAGTTTTTTGTATTTTTAGTAGAGACGGGGTTTCACCGTGTTAGCCAGCATGGTCTCGATCTCCTGACCTCGTGATCCGCCCGTCTCAGCCTCCCAAAGTGCTGGGATTACAGGCTTGAGCCACCGCGCCCGGCGACATTTTGTTTTTTAACACTACTAATTAAAAAAAAAAATCAAGTTGACCCTTGGGAAGCCAAAAAGAAAAAAAAATGAAATTAAATTTAAAATATATTGTATAACTATAATGAAGTTAACTTGTTGTAAGGCTTGCAAAAAATAAATTTTTCCTTCACATGCCTTTTTAGGTAGTCAGTGTATTTTATGATTACGACTAAAAGACTATAAACAGATTATAAAATTCTGTTTATAGTCAGGTGTGGTGGCTCACGCCTGTAGTCTCAGCACTTTGGGAGTCCAGGGTGGTTGGAACACGAGGTCAGAAGTTCGAGACCAACCTGACCAACATGGTGAAACCTTGTCTCTACTAAAAATACTAAAGTTAGCCAGGTGCGGTGGTGTGTGCCTGTAATCCCAGCTACTCGGGAGGCTGAGGCCAGTGAATCACTTGAACCCACAAAGTGGAGGTTGCAGTGAGCCGAGATTGCGCCACTGCACTCCAGTCTGGGCGACACAGCAAGACTCCATCTCAAAAAAAAAAAAAAATCTGTTTAGAACTGTATCTGAAATGCAATAATATGCAAAAATACAGCCAGCTGAAACTTCCCTATTTTCTCTTCCCAATGGGCCAGGGAAGAAAAGAGATTTAGATTTCCAGTGAAGTGGCTCACTGAGCTGATAGGTGTTCTTTCCTTCCTTTCTTTTGGTTTTGGGCAGTCCCAAGGTGCTCATCCTTGGTCATTCCCTGATCTTGGGTGTTGCTCAGGGCAATCTCTGAGGAAAATTGTGAGGTAGCCAATTGTTGGATGTACCCTGGCTTCCTTTGGCATTCACTTCCTCTCTTCAAGTCCTCCTTTATCAACACATCCTCTCCAATCATATCAGTCATTTACATACTAGTGAGAATTGACCCCAATATACTTTCCTTCTCAGGGATATTTGCTTGTAATACTTTATCTCCAATTGTGAATACAAGGGTTTGTTTCTGGTCCTGCCATTCTAAGCACTGATGGGATAATGCAGAAACTATTTGCGGGGAGGAGCTGCGCCGTTATTTTCCCTTAAAATTGTCTTTTATAAGCAGATATATTTTCAGTTTGTGAATATGGGCAGCTCCCAATTTATTGTTCATATGTGACTGCAAGTTTTGAGGTCAAATGCACTTCTGTGTACACACTTAGGTCATGCACATGCTCCCATATAAATGTGAGAGAAGACAGGTGGCAAAGCATGGAATTTGCTGATTAGGGAAATAAATACTTGATTTGCACTAGAAATAAATTACTAAACTCCCTTTCTGTGCCATTGTCATCTCTTACTTGTAATGAATCTGCTATCAGACCAAACCTGGAGCTTTATACATTTTGCTTTCTTTTGTTTTTCCAGTTTGACAAATGGACAGACTCTCAAAGAAGAAGAATCCTCACAGGCCTGTTGGAGCGCTGCTCGCTGTCCCAGCAAAAGTTCTGCTGTCGAAAGCTTCAAGAGAAAATTCCAGCAGAAGCCCTGGACTTTACAACCAAGCTTCCAAGGGTGTTATCTTTATACATCTTTTCTTTCCTGGACCCCCGGAGCCTTTGTCGTTGTGCACAGGTAAAGGCAAGGAAGGGGTATGTGGTGTTTTCTGAGGACAGCCTTAGGAAACTTGAAACTAGAAGTAGTTAAGGGGAAACACACACATACACACACACATATACACACATACACACAAACACAGATATATACACAAACACACATATACACACAAATGTACACACACACAATACAAATATACACATACACACAATTACACACAAATACATACAAACACAAACACACACACACAAACACAAATATACATACACAAACACATACACATATACACACACATACACACATACAAACATACACATATACACGCACAAATACATATGCACACAAACACAAACACGTGTACACACATACACATACACAGACACACAGATAAACACAAGCACACATACATACACAAACACACATATACACACAAACACACATACACACACACACACAAAACTAAGAAAGAGATGGGAAGATCAGTATGTTCGCACATTTGTATTAACCTTCACCATCTTTGTGTCCAACTCTGTTTAGAACTCAAATGGGGAAAAAAGTATAAGTCACATTAGCATACAACAAAGAAGTATTAGCTAGTTGGGGAATTACATATACACGTAAGAAATGGTTCATCAGCAGGATGGTCTTATACTGTACGGCATTCAGTTGCAATAAAGTCCTCAATTGCACAGTGCAGGTCATTCATAAATAAAAAAGCTCAAAATAAGGACCTAATGAGATATGTACAAAAGAGAATGAGACTGAAAGAGATCCAAGTGGGCAGGTGTGCTCATACAGGCCTTGGAAAAGGAGGTGATTGTTATTATTTTTTTCCTTTACAAGTAATTCCGTCCTGTATTAAAGTGAAGTTAAATTATTTTAGATATAAAACTGGTAGTCATTTTGTTGAGTCTTTTCATAGAGTCTGGAAAGACTGGAAATTACCCGCCAGTGTGCATTCATATATGTGTGACATGTTAACTTGAGTTTTTAAAATTAAGAAAATGAATGCAGGAGGAAAGATGGATCTGAGTGTGGTGGCTCACACCTGTAATACCAGGACTTTGGGAGGCCAAGGTGGGAGGATTGTCTGAGCCTAGGAGATCAAGACTAACCTGGGCAACATAGGGAGACCTCATCTTTAAAAAACATTTTAAAATTAGGTGGGTGTGGTGACGTGTGCCTGTGGTCCCAGCTACTTGGGAGGCTGAAGTGGGAGGATTACTTGAACCCAGAAGGTTGAGGCTTCAGTGAGCTGTGACTGTGCCACTACACTACAGCCTGGGCAACATAGTGAGACTCTGTCTCAAAAAAAAAAATGTATTATTCAATAAATGGTATAGGGACAATTGAGCAACTCTCTGGGAAAAAAAAAATTGAGTAGGATAAAAGACAGATGAAACCAAAGGAAACCATTAAAGTCCTCAAAGAAAACAGGAAAGGATGTCAGTATTCCATCATACCCAGAAGTCTTAAAAGAAAATACACAATTTAAAATCTTGCTTTCTTCATTTTTTGTATCATGAGCAAGAATGAAGAAAGCAGATTTTTTAAACTGTGACTATAAAAATTAAAATATTCTTCACGGAACAGAACACCATAAATAAATCCAAACAGTAGGCAGGGAAAAAAAAATCGATTGCATGCAAGGGCTAATTTCTTTATTTTTTTTTAAAGAGCTATTAAAAAATAAAAAAAAAAAAAAAAAAAAAAAAAAGACCAACAACCCAGGAGAAAAATGAGCAAAGGAAATGAACAAGTAATCTACAGAAAAAGGAATGCAGATGTCTCTAAAATATGTAAGATGCTTAGCCTCATTCTAGCATGCCATCTTTCATGACTCAGATTGAGATTTGTTTTAAATGATAATATTCTATATTGGTGAAGATGTGGGAAAGCAAGAACTTTCATATATTGCTGGTAGATAAATTGATGTAACCACCATTGAGAACCATTGGGCAGTGTTAACATTTCAAATAAAAATTCCCTTTGCCCCAGCAGTTCCACTTCTTGGAATTTGTCTGATGGGTATCCTGCAACATGGTAAAAGCCACACTTGTATAAGAATATTGCACGATAGGCCGGGCGCGGTGGCTCAAGCCTGTAATCCCAGCACTTTGGGAGGCCGAGACAGGCGGATCACGAGGTCAGGAGTTCGAGACCATCCTGGCTAACACGGTGAAACCCTGTCTCTACTAAAAAATACAAAAAGCTAGCCAGGAGAGGTGGCTGGCGCCTGTAGTCCCAGCTACTCGGGAGGCTGAGGCAGGAGAATGGCGTAAACCCGGGAGGCGGAGCTTGCAGTGAGCTGAGATCTGGCCACTGCACTCCAGCCCGGGCGACAGCGAGACTCGGTCTCAAAAAAAAAAAAAAAAAAAAAAAAGAATATTGCACGATTGTCTGTCCTAGCAATAGGTTGGAAACAATGAAAATATCTACCAGGAGGGACTGGGTAAATAAACTGCAACTGTCTCCAAGATATGTCATTGGTAAAAAACAAAACAAAACGAAACAAAACACACACACACAGGTGTAGAACTGTCCTACCACATTTTGAAAAGAATAAAGACTATATACAGCCAGGCACAGTGGCTTGCCTGTAATCCCAGCACTTTGGGAGACCAAGGCTGGCGAATGCTTGAGGCCAAGAGTTTGAGACTGGCCTGGGCATTATGACGAGACCCCCATCTCTACAAATAATACAAAAATTAGCCAGGTGTGGTGGCCCATAACCATAGTCCCAACTACTTGGGAGGCTGAGGTGGGAGGATCGCTGGAGCCCAGGTGTTTAAAGCTGCAGTGAGCCAAGATTGCAGCACTGTACTCTAGAGCCTGGGCAACATAGCAAGACCCTGTCTCTACAAAAGTTAAGAATTAGCCAGGTCAGGCTGGGCGCGGCAGCTTATGCCTGTAATCCCAGCACTTTGGGAGGCTGAGGTGGGCGGATCACAAGATCAGGAGATCGAGACCATCCTGGCTAACACAGTGAAACCCCATCTCTACTAAAAATACAAAAAATTAGCTGGGCGTGGTGGCGGGCACCTGTAGTCCCAGCTACTCGGGAGGCTGAGGCAGGAGAATGGTGTGAACCCGGGAGGTGGAGCTTGCAGTGAGCCGAGATCGAGCCACTGCACTCCAGCCTGGGTGACAGAGTGAGACTCCATCTCAAAAAAAAAAAAAACTTAGCCAGGTCAGCTAGGTGCAGAGGTGACTCACACCTGTAATCCTAGCACTCTAGGAGGCCAAGGTGGGCAGATCACTTGAGGTCAGGAGTTTGAGACCAGCCTGGCCAATATGGTAAAAACTCATCTCTATTATAAATGCAAAAAGTAGCCCTGTATGGTGGTGCACACCTGTACCTGCACCCAGCTACTTAGGGGGCATGAGGCAGGAGGGTTTCTTGAATCTGGGAGGAGGAGGCTGCAGTGAGCTGAGATCATGCCACTGCACTCTAGTCTGGGTCACAAAGTGAGACCCTGTCTCAAAAAAAAAAAAGAAAGAAAGAAAAAATTAGCCAGGTATGGTGGCATGTGCCTAGAGTTCCAACTACTTGAGAGACTAAGTAAGACAGGAGGATTGCTTGAGCCTGGGGGTTGAAGGCTGCAGTAAGCTATGATCATGCCTCTGCACTCCAGCCTGAGCAACAGGGTGAGACCCTGTCTCAAATATATATATATGTTTGTTACTATATGCCTAGAATATTCAAGAATTATTTACCAGAAACTGGTAACAGTGGTCTCATCCAAGGAGAAGAATGGGTGACTGGGGGATAGTGATGGGAGAGGGACTTCCTTTGTTTCTTTGAATTTGGTATTAATATGCACATACCTATTCCAAAAATGATTTTTTTTTTTTTTTTTTGAGATGAAGTCTTGTTCTGTTGCTCAGGCTAGAGTGCAGTGGCACAATCTTAGCTCACTGTAACCTCTGCCTCCCGGGTTCAAGCGATTCTCCTGCCTCAGCCTCTCGAGCAGCTGTGGTTACAGCATGCGCTACCATGTCTGGCTAATTTTTGTGTTTTAGTAGAGACAGGGTTTCACCATGTTGGCTAGGCTGGTCTCAAACTCCTGACCTCAAGTGATCCGCTCACTTTGGCCTCCAGAGGTGCTGGGATTACAGGCGTGAGGCATCACACCTGGCCTGAAATGACTTTTTAAAAGAGCATAGCAATCTGGATGCCCAGTAATAAGGGGGTATCATACAGCCATATATGATGCATTATTATTATTATTATTATTATTATTATTATTATTATTATTATCATTATTTTGAGACAGAGTCTCGCTCTCGTCTCCCAGACTGGAGTGCAATGACTCAATCTCGGCTCACTGCAACCTCCGCCCCGCCAGGTTCAAGCGACTCTCCTGCCTCAGCCTCCCGAGTAGCTGGGATTACAGGCGCGTGTCACCACACCCAGCTAATTTTTGTATTTTTAGGAAAGATGGGGTTTCGCCATGTTGGACAGGCAGATCTGGAACTCCTGACCTCAGGTGATCCATCTGCCTTGGCCTCTCAAAGTGCTGGGATCACAAGCTTGAGCCACTGCACCTGGCCTATGATGCATTATTATGCAACCATTAGTAAACATGTTTTGGAAGAGCAGAGATGCTATAATATTTAAAATGAAAAAATATTTTAAGTTGTATATAGGGTTTCCTGATTTTCTTTTGTATATACTTCAAATAAGGACTGAAAGGAAAAGAACTGTACCAGGTTGTCAGTAATGGTCATCTCTGATTAATGGGATCATGGGTTAAACTTCTCAGAATTTTTCATTTTTCACAAGGATAATATTATTATTAGAAGGAAATGTTATTTGAAATAGCTAATTCTATCTTCTGTATGCACTATAAGTCATAATTTCTTCTCACTACTGATGGTGGGGAAAACACAGACCATCATTCTTCAGCTCGATTTAAAGTAAACCATATAAAGTCATTGCTGTTTTAAAAAGATGGAAGGTTGTGGAGGAACTGTGTCTTGTAGATTTGAAAGCTCTTATTTACCTTTCAATTCTCTTCATTCCTCTCTACCTTTAAACAAACAAACAAAAAAAAACACAAAAAAACAAAAAGTATATTTGCCTTGGTAAGAAAAACAACTTAAGTACTCAGGTCAAAACATGATCTAAAGAGGAGGAGAAACCCTTAGACAGGCGTGGTGCACGCCTGTAGTCCCAGCTACTCGGGAGGCTGAGGCAGGAGAATGGCTTGATCCCGGGAGGCGGAAGTTGCAGTGAGCCAAGATTGCGCCACTGCACTCCAGCCTGGGCAACAAGAACAAAACTGTCTCAAAAAAAAAAAAAAAGAAGAAGGAGAAAAGGAATGAAAATTGAGACTTTTCTCCCCCTTCCCTTTCCCCAAAACTCCATCTCTCCATTGAATTTTGAGTGAATTTACCATATGGAAATGAGGTTGGTGTTGTTTCATTTCTGGGTCAAACAAACTAAATGTGATTTCTGTTGCTGCCTGTAGGGCTCTATCAAATCCCCTTAACTTTTTCCTCCTTCCCTAACTTTTCCTGAATTTATTATTTCTTCTAATTGTGTCCTACTCTTTCCTCAACGTCTCATCTTCTGCACATAAAACAATACTAAACATAGGAGGAACTCAATAAACGGTGAGTGGAAGTGGGGAGGCAGAGAGGGATAGAAAAATAGGTGTATGGACAGCAAGGCCATTACGGAGTGTTCCCTTTTGGGGGTGAAGAGGCACTCAAAAATTATTAATTATTTAATTAATCTTGAAAAAGAGGCCAGTTTTCGGCCGGGCGCGGTGGCTCAAGCCTGTAATCCCAGCACTTTGGGAGGCCGAGACGGGCGGATCACGAGGTCAGGAGATCGAGACCATCCTGGCTAACACGGTGAAACCCCGTCTCTACTAAAAAATACAAAAAACTAGCCGGGTGAGGTGGCGGGCACCTGTAGTCCCAGCTACTCGGGAGGCTGAGGCAGGAGAATGGCGTAAACCCCGGAGGTGGAGCTTGCAGTGAGCTGAGATCCGGCCACTGCACTCCAGCCTGGGTGACAGAGCGAGACTCCGTCTCAAAAAAAAAAAAAAAAAAAAAGAAAAGAAAAGAAAAAGAGGCCAGTTTTCTAAGGGTGAAATTTGGGCTTGAAGGTTATATGTCATCTTTGCAACTCTTACAAAGACACTGAATCCCTTGTTTCAGCTTTATATGTGAACTTGATCCTAGTTTCTGGCAAGACTTATTCAAACCCTTGGGAAATTATTATAAATATTGCTACACATAGTAGGGCTGTCTCCGCCATTTGCTGGATGGGTGGGATTAGCCATAATGCTCTGGAACTGGTATATACAGAATAAATGCTTTATGCTTTGTGGAATCCCAAAGGCTCTATACATCACGTGGTATCAGTGATTATATTCCATTATAAAATTTATATTTAGTGAAATTGAAAGAATGGAGGTGATATGGTTTAGCTATGTCCCCACCCAAGTCTCATCTTGAATTTTAGCTCCCATAATTCTCACGTGTTGTGGGAGGAACCCAGGGGGAGAAAATTGAATCATGGGGGTGGTTTCCCCCATACTATTCTCATGGTAGTGAGTCACTCTTATGAGATCTGATGGTTTTATAAAGGTTTTCCCCTTTTGCTTGGCTTTCATTCCCTCTTACCTGCCACCATGTAAGACGTGACTTTTGCCTTCCACCATGATTGTGAGGCCTCCCCAGCCACATGGAACTACGAGTCCATTAAACCTCTTTCTCTTTATAGATTACCCAGGCTTGGGTATGTCTTTATCAGCAATGTGAAAACGGACTAATGTAGGAAGGAAACGGAAGCACACCATGAAAAGAATAAATAAAGTGCAGACCCAAGTTTATATAATCCTTATACAACTTTTATATGACCTTTAGAAACCTCTGGAAAGTTCCAAAGTCTATCTGAGCCCCAATTTCCTCATTGGCAATATGAGAGTAATAATTGTACTTACTTCCCTAGGTTGCTATGAAGGTAATTAATAGGTGCTCCATAAATATTAATTGACTCTGATTCTAAATCTGAATTAGAATTTAAAGCAAATGATAATTTACTTTAAATCTGCCTGGGTAGGAAACACTTCAGGTAGGAGGTAACCATTTAAGCTATGGTTTGGAGGCAAAGGACAAAAAAAGTTATCTCAGGCCCAGGATGACAGTTCAAAACCTAGAGAAAGTGGGCATATAAACTGAGGGGGTTGTTTAATTTGGTTTTGTTTAATTGTAATTGTTTTTCCAGGTGTGCTGGCATTGGAAGAACCTAGCCGAGCTGGATCAGCTCTGGATGCTGAAATGTTTACGATTTAGCTGGTATATCAATTTCTCTCCAACTCCCTTTGAGCAGGGGATCTGGAAGAAGCACTATATTCAAATGGTGAAAGAACTTCATGTTACCAAGCCTAAGGTGAATTTTAGACAAAAAGCCGCAAGCTTGCAAACATTGACTCTTTGCAAATTCTGGAACTAAGAATAAAGGATCAGATTGGAAATTGGGGAAGGGAGGTAGTTCAAAGGACATATACTATGATTTCAAAATTCTCCTTTCCTGAGATTTGATACTTGTTTTCAAGACATTCATAGTAGTTGAGAGCCCTCATTTGCCACTCCCAAACCACAGTTGCATCCAGGCGGTTAGGACCATGGAACTTTTTTCTCTGTCCAGGTCCCTGGTTTCTGTGTCTCTGACATTGACATCAGACGGTTCTTACGTGGGAACTCTGTGGGTAATGTGAAGTATTTGTTACCTATGGGTCTTCAAGTTTTACTTTACTAATTCAAATTTTCTGTGATTGTACCAGGTGAGCTGAAGTTTATTTTTGTATCGTTTATAAGGAAAAGTTTTCTAATAAATGAGTCATCAGGGAAGGCCTCATGGGCATATTAGAATTCTTAGTTTTTGCTAGGAACTAAGCAATGTAGAGCATTTATGTATATTAATAAAAAGTAAATAATTCAAGAATAATGTTTTCTAGTGGCTTCCCATGCATTCTAACCAATGCTTACATTCATTCGTATAGTCCCAGCTAATGAGATAATTTATGGGAAAATTTTATGAGCTCTTTGTTTATAGTATTATCTATACACATGCAGAGTTGTGCATAATTTTGTACAGTAGATGAGTTCCTGAAAAATTATGTGTAAATTAAATTTTTAAAATGATTTTTATTTTATTTATTTATTTATTTATTTTTTGAGACGGAGTCTCGCTCTGTCGCCCAGGTTGGAGTGCAGTGGCCGGATCTCAGCTCACTGCAAGCTCCGCCTCCCGGGTTTATGCCATTCTCCTGCCTCAGCCTCCGGAGTAGCTGGGACTACAGGCGCCCGCCACCTCGCCTGGCCAGTTTTTTGTGTTTTTTTTTTAGTAGAGATGGGGTTTCACCGTGTTAGCCAGGATGGTCTCGATCTCCTGACCTCGTGATCCGCCCGTCTCAGCCTCCCAAAGTGCTGGGATTACAGGCTTGAGCCACCGCGCCCGGCCGCCGAATTTTTGAAGTTCTCTTGAAAATTCCTGTAGCTCTGACTCCTTTCCTAGTGAGACTTCTCTTGCATCTCATTCTCAGTTAGGAAGCAATAGTGGAAGCTCAGACTGTTCAGGGGCAGAGGAGAGAAAAGTGATTAACCAACTAGTAAAATGAAAAGAAGTTGTGAGTTTTATATATATATAAAAAACTGACTTTGGGGCCAGGCACAGTGGTTTATGCCTATAATCCCAGCACTTTGGGAGGCCATGGCAGGAGGACTGCTTGAGGCCAGGAGTTTGAGACCAGCTTATATAACATAGGAAGACCCTGTCTCTACAGAAAATTTAAAAATTATCTGGGTGCAGTAGCACACTCTTGCAGTTCCAGCTACTTGGGAGGCTGAGTTGGGAGGATCACTTGAGCTCAGAAGGTTGCGGCTGCAGTGTGCTGTGGTTGTGCCACACTCCAGCCTGGGTGATAGTGCAAGACTCTGTCTCAAAAAAAAAAAAAAAAAAAATTAGTTGGGCATGGTGGCATACACCTGTAATCCCAACTACTCAGAAGGCTGAGGCAGGAGGATCACTTGAACCTGGGAGCTGGAGGTTGCAGTGAGCTGAGATCGAGCCACTGTACTACATCCTGGGCGATACAGCAAGACTGTCTCAAAAAAAAAAAAAAAAAAAAAATCAATGTAATTCACGAAATAAAAGAGAAAAAAGTGCATGTTTCAGCAGCACATATACTAAAATTGGAACGATACAGAGAAGACATGCAAATTCATGAAGCAGTCCATTTTTTTTAAAGAAAGAAAAGATATATGATCACTTCAATATATCAAAACAAAAGCATTTAACAAAATTCAACATCTATTCATGATTAGGAAAATTCTCAAAAAGACTCCAGGCGATGTGAACAAAAATTTTGTTTACTTAATACAAATAAGTTATCACAGGTTTCACTATTACCTATTTTGTTAAAGTGTAAGCATTTTGTACTATACAGAATTAAAGATTTTTTACATATGACTACTAGCATTTATGCCTAAAATTTCCCCCAAAGTTATTTTTTATTATCATATATTATTTATTCCCAGCAGTATTAAACTAGACCTCTTCCAGCAAAAACAGATTTAATTCAATATAAGCTCAGGGAAATGAAATGAATGTCCATTCTGAATGAGACTTGCACAAAATACTGAATGCTAAACCTATAATGAGCTATCAGTTTTGTAAATACGAAATGTCTTCTTAATCTGCTTCTAGGTTACAGTCATTCCTTGAATAAACGAATTTCACTCTGTCGCCCAGGCTAGAGTGCAGTGGCACGATCTCGACTCACTGCAACCTCTGCCTCCAGGGTTCAAGCGATTCTCCTGCCTCAGCCTCCCAAGTAGCTGGGATTACAGGCATGCACCACCATGCCTGGCTAATTTTTTTGTCTTTTCAGTAGAGACGGGGTTTCACCATGTTGGCCAGACTGGTCTCGAACTCCTGACCTCACGTGAGCCACCCTCCTCAGCCTCCCAAAGTGCTGGGATTACAGGCATGAGCCATCACGCCCAGCCTGAATAAATATTTATTAAACACTGTTGTGAGCTAGGTGCTAAACATAGAAAGACCCCAACCCTGCTTTCACAGAGCCTAGTCTAGTAGCCCAGGACATAGAAAAATAAACAAATAATTACAACACTGAGTACTAAGCGTTATCCAATAGAATTGTATACAAAGAGCTGTTGAAACAAGGATGAGAAACTAACTGATTATGCTTGGAGGAACTGAGGAATTTCTTGATTTTCACCAACAATGGAAGCAAACTGATTTACCAAGCAAAGCTTCCTTAATCTCTTAATGAACAAAAATTAAGCCCTTAGAGGCTTCTCAACATACCAGCAGTACTTTCCTTAGGCTACAACCACATAAAAACATTATGAATTTCACAGACACAAGACAGGCTTTCAGTTTTGGAGATTAAGCAGAAGTATTCTTTGGGAGTGGTTGAGGTTTTGATAATTGATAAAATTTCTAGTCTACCTCTCTACAACTCAAAGTTGTTTCTATGTGTTAGAGGTCATGAGAGCTGGAGTACTTTTTTGGCGGAATGTGTACTTTTTATGAATAAATTAGCTGCAGTTGTGACAAACTAGACAATGGTACAGTAGAAGAGTAGGTTAGGGAGGTCTTATGTATGGGCTTGAAGCAAGACAGTCCTATATTCAAATTCTGGCCCTCCAACTTACTACTTTTGTAGTAGTGGGCAAATTAATTAGTTTCTTCTATATTCTATTTCCTCTTCTGCAAAACAGAAGTAGTAATGATTACCTTATAGAGTTATTGTGAAGGTTAAACAATATAATGCATGAAAACTGCCTGAGACAGTGCCTGCAACATGGCAAGTACTCCTGGAGTGGTGGCAGCTATAATCATTATCACCATGGTAATGGTATAGGACGTTCAATATATTCTTTGTTTTATTGTTGTTGTTATTATAGGGTGTGGTTTTGTTTTGTTTTGTTTTGTTTGTTTTTTGAGATGGAGTCTCGCTCTTGACACCCAGCCTGGAGTGCAATGGCACGATCTTGGCTCACTGCAACCTCCGCCTTCCAGGTTCAAGTGATTCTCCTGCCTCAGCCTCGCGAATAGCTGGGACTACAGGCACCTGCTACCATGCCCAGCTAATTTTTGTATTTTTAGTAGAGATGGGGTTTACCATGTTGGCCAGGCTGATCTCGAACTCCTGACCTCAGGTGATCCACTTGCCTTGGCCTCCCAAGGTGCTGGGATTACAGACATGAGCTATCACACCCAGCGTATTATGGTGTTTTGAGAACATAATTAACTTTCTTCTTCTAGACACCCCCAAAGGATGGATTTGTAATCGCTGACGTTCAGCTAGTTACAAGCAATTCTCCAGAGGAAAAACAGTCCCCTTTATCAGCTTTTCGGTCCTCTTCCTCTTTAAGAAAGAAGAATAACTCAGGGCAGAAAGCACTTCCACCCTGGCGATCTTCTGATAAGCATCCAACAGATATCATTCGTTTTAATTACCTAGACAACTGTGACCCCTTGGAGACTGTCTGGCAAGGGTAAGAAGCTCCATGCTCTTCGAAACTTCTTTGTTTTTAGAAATAATTTATTGGCATTTCAGTATATGAAGAGATGAAAATAGAACTTACTGTGAAATACAAAAGCTTTTCAGTACATAGAAGCAAAAAGTGATAGAACAGGATACTAACCATTACTAGCAAATTTGCTCTATTGGTTACAGTATGTTTGCATTTTGTAATAGTAAGGATTTAACATTGCTTCTTCTAATTTTTTTTTTGAGAAGTAGTCTAGAGTCTCGCTCTGACGCTCGCCCAGGCTGGAGTGCAGTGGTGCAATCTCAGCTCACTGCAACCTCCACCTCCCAGGTTCAAGCGATTCTCCTGCTTCAGCCTCCCAAGTAGCTGGGACTACAGGCGGCTGCCACCATGCCCAGCTAATTTTTTTTTTTTTTTTTTGAGACGGAGTCTCGCTCTGTCACCCAGGCTGGAGTGCAGTGGCCGGATCTCGGCTCACTACAAGCTCCGCCTCCTGGGTTCACGCCATTCTCCTGCCTCAGCCTCCCGAGTAGCTGGGACTACAGGCGCCCACCATCTCGCCCGGCTAGTTTTTGTATTTTTAGTAGAGACGGGTTTCACCGTGTAGACCAGGATGGTCTCGATCTCCTGACCTCGTGATCCACCCGTCTCGGCCTCCCAAAGTGCTGGGATTACAGGCTTGAGCCACCACGCCCGGCCAATTTTTGTTTTTTTAGTAGAGACAAGGGTTTCACCATGTTGACCAGGTTGGTCTTGAACTCCTGACCTCAGGTGATCCACATGCCTCAGCCTCCCAAAGTGCTGGGATCACAGGCATGAGCCACTGTGCCCGGCCTCTTCTAATATTTTAATATTAAATTGCAATCCAGCACCAAAGGGTTCATTCTAGCCGTTATTCTTTCTGTATTTGTACCTCCCTTTTCTGATGGTAAGAAACCTGACACTTATTAGATTTACTGATTGTATTTTCTATATATATGTATGTATGTATGTATATACACTTATAAATAAATTCTGAAAGTAAAGCTCGGCAAGGTGGCATGTGTCTGTAATCCTAGCACTTTGGGGCCGAGGCAGGAGGATCTCTCGAGCCCAGAAGTTTGAGATGAGCCTGGGCAACACAGCTAGACCCTATCTCAAAAAAAAAAAAAAAAAAAAAAGATAGAGAGATAGAAAGAGAGAAAGAAAACAAAGAAAAAATATTTTTGGTTCTTTGACAAACACACCAGAAATCTCTTCATGAGTATGTTTCAAACCTAGAAACATTCTGTCAGGAGCCAATAGGGCTCTAGTACAATATCTTAAGCTGAAAGTGACTCTTCAGCTCTCCCCAAAGATGTGGAATATGTGAAACAGCCTTGGATCTCTGAGGTTTCCTGGTGGAGCTCCTTTGTTGTTTATTAAAATATTGTACTTGAAAGAAGAAGGCTGGGTGAGTGCGGGGATGGAGGTGCCTCTTTCTTGCTTAAATGTTTCCCTTAGTAAAAGGGCATTACCTTTCACTTCTAGACGAATTAAACACAAATCAAGGACCATTGGATTAGATTTGTGAAGGATTTAGGCCTTTTTAAAAAATTGCTAAGCCTTTAAAAAAATTTTTTTTTTTTTTATTTTTTGTAGAATGGGGTCTCATTATGTTGCCCAGGTTGATCTCTAACTCCCAGACTGAAGTGATCAGACTCAAGTGAACCTCTCACCTCGCCCTCCCAAAGTGCTGGGATTACAGGCATGAGCCACCATGCCTGGCTAGTTGTTAGGTCTTCATAAGTTTTGGTGCCTACTGCTGGCATGATGGACAGCGCCAGCCCAGTATGAACCAGCACACAGGTACAAGAAAGGCTGAGGTATTACTCCAGAGGTCCAATTTCAGAGGCACATAATTGAGATCAGAGTCCTGAGGATGGAGCTAGCCAGAGAGACTGAGCTGGAGTCAGGTTGGTGACAGAAAAATCAAGAGATAGTGCAAAGATTAAACAAATGAAATGGAGCAACCCTGAAGCTCATTTCCCCAAATAGACCTGACACCCTAGACTTTTCACTCTCTTGATAACATCTTTTAGGGCACAAAAGTTTTCAATTTTGATGAAGTCCAATTTGTCTAAATTTTTGGTGTCATATCCAAGAAATCATTGCCAAATCCAATGTCTTGGCAATTTTCCTGTACATTTTCTTCTAAGAGTTTTGTGTTTTAGTTCTGCAGTTTAGGTCTTTGATCCATTTTGAGTTAATTTTTGCATATGGTATGAAGTTGGGGTCCAACTTCATTGTTTTGCATGTAGATATCCTGTTTCCCGAGCACCATTGTTGAAAAGACTGTCCTTTGCCCCACTGAATAGTCTTAGATGAAAGTCAATAGACCATATATGTGAGGGTTTTAACTCTGGGCTCCTTATTCTATTCTATTGTTCTCTGTGTTGGTCTTTACACCAGTATGACACTGTTTTGATTATTGTAGCTCTGTAATAAATTTTAAAACCAGAAAGTGGGAGTCCTCCAATTTTGATCTTCTTTTTGGACATTTATGCAAATCACCCTTCTTTTTTGTTTTTTCTTTTTTTTTTTTTTTTTGAGACAGAGTCTTGCTCTGTCACCCAGGCTAGAGTGCAGTGGCATGATCTCGGCTCACTGCAACCTCTGCCTCCTGGGTTCAAGCCATTCTCCTGCCTCAGCCTCCCTAGTAGCTGGGATTACAGGTACGCACCACCATGCCCAGTTAATTTTCATATTTTTAGTAGGGACAGGGTTTCACCATGTTTGCCAGGCTGGTCTCGAACTCCTGACCTCTTGCTCCACACACCTCAGCCTCCCAAAGTGCTGGGATTACAGGCATGAGCCATCGCGCTTGGCCCATATCAGCCTTCTTTATTGGGCCAAGGGAGCTGAGCTGAGAGGTTGGAGTGAACTCCCAAAAAGATCAGGCCAGGTGTGGTGGCAAATACCTGTAATCCCAGAACTTTTGGTGGCTGAGGCAGAAATATCATCTGAGTCTAGGAGTTTGAGACCAGCCTGGGCAACATAGCAAGAACCTGTCTCTATAAAAATAAAGTAAAATTTGCCAAATGTGATGGTGCATGCCTGTAGTCCCAGCTACTCAGGAGGTTGAAATGGGAAGATTGCTTGAACCCAGGAAGTGGAGGCTGCAGTGAGCCATGGTTGTGCCACTGCACTCCAGCCTGGGTGACGGAGCAAGACCTTGTCTCAAGAAAAAAAAAAACAGAAGTCTACATAGCAATATACATGCATTTGATCTACATGTCACTTCAGCATTTTCTTTTCTTTTGTTTTCTCCATAGATTTCCCCTCTGTCCTTTTCTTTTTTTCCTTGCAATTTGTTTGTTATAGCTATCAGACCATTTGTCCTGGAGAGCTTCTCACATTCTGGCTTTTGTTGATTGCACCGCCCACATGCATCTTAACAGGTTCTTCTGTCCCCCATACCTGGCTATACTGAGAGTCAGACCTAGAGGCTTATGTATATACTGAACAGGGATATGTACTTCCATCACAACGCACATCATTTCTGGTTGTCTCTCTCGTGTTGGTAGCCATGGATACTCATCGCCTAGATCCATTACATCAGGCAAACTTTTCCTGTAAATGGCAAGGCAGGAAATATTTTAGTCTTTGCAGGGCATATGGTCTCTGTCACAGCTGCTCAACTCTGCCATTGTGGCCTGAATATAGTAATAGACCATGTGCAAGAAATAAACATGACTATGTTCTAATAAAACTTTACTTACAGAAACAGGCGGCAGACTGGATTGAGCCTGTGGGGTGTGGTTGGAGGATCCTTACTTTATCTTAATACATACAGGAGTTTTAGAAAACAAATGCTAATATTAAAGCAAGTGATATGATTACTGAAAACAGTTTGACTTCCCTGTCTGTGTTTTTATCTCTCAGATATATTCTATCAAGAATATTCAGACAAATTACTGCATTCAACTCACATGAATAACTCCTTTGTGTGTAGTAATGCCACCAACTCAATAGATAATATATATGTTTCATTTTGCTTTTCAGATTTTAGGTATTTTTCAGTTCATTTTATTTTATGATTTTGAGAAAAATTTAGATGGTTCCAAAATTAAATATACAAAATAAGCTATACTTGGAGAAATCTAACTTTTGGTCCCTGTTCCTCTATATTACCTGTTCCTTTTTTTTCTTTTCTTTCTTTTTTCTTTTGCTTTTTTTTTTTTTTTTTTTTTTTGATTTAGGGTCTCACTCTGTTGCCCAGGCTAGAGTGCAGTAGCGCAGTCATGGCTAACTGCAGCCTGGACCTCCAGGGCTCAAGCGATCCTCCCACCTTAGCCTTCTGAGTCACTGAAACTACAGGCATGCACCACCATGCCCAGCTAAATTTTTTAATTTTTTGTAGAGATAGGGTCTCACCGTGTTGCCCAGGTGGGTCTCAAACTCCTGGACTCAAGTTATCCTTTCCCCTCACTTTCCAGAGAGCTGGGGTTACGGACATGAGTCACCGTGCCCAGCTCTCATTCCCTGTTTTTGATCAGTTCAGATGGGAATCCTACTTGTAGGTAACTGTTTTTCATTTTATGGTTTGATCTTTCCATTTTATTTTATTTTATTTTATTTTTTGAGATGGAGTCTCACTCTGTCGCCCAGGCTGAAGTGCAGTGGTATGATCTCAGCTCACTGTAACCTCTGCTTCCTGGGTTTGAGTGATTCTCCTGCCTCAGCCTCCCAAGTAGCTGGGACTAGAGGTGTGTGCCACCGTGCCCGGCTAATTTTTGTATTTTTAGTAGAGATGGGGTTTCACCATGTTGGCCAGGCTACTCTCGAACTCCTGACCTCAGGTGATCCACCCGCCTTGGCCTCCCAAAGTGCTGGGATTACAGGTGTGAGCCACCCCATCTGGCCATAATCCTTCCATTTTAAAAAGTACAAGTAAATATATATGCACAATATGTAGAGGCAGAGATCTTAATACCTTCTTGAAATGAATGGCAGCACACAGTACATACCGTCTCATCCACCCTTCTTTCTTCATGTAACAGTATATCCTGGAGATCCTTCCACAGTTGAATATAGAAACATCCTGCCTTCCTTTTGCAGCTCATAGTACTGCATTGTGTGGAGATGCCAGAGTTGATTCAACCAGTTCTCTATTGATAGACATTTGGCTTATTTCCAATGGAGACAATCTTTTAAATCACGGGAACAACAAACTCAAACAGACAAATAGCTATGCAAACCATCGAGTTTTAAAAAGATACTTTGTAATTTCTCCACTGCTTTCCAATTTACAGAAGAAAAAAAAGAAATGAAATGACCCCAGATTTCAGCCGACAGTCACATGATAAGAAAAATAAGTTGCAGGACAGAACTAGGCTAAGAAAAGCACAATCAATGGTAAGTATTGTTTATAAAAGATTCGTCACCATAACATTAATGAAAATCTCCAGATCTCTAATCCTGTTTGCAAAATTGAATTCGTTTATTTAATCAGAATCATGGAGTGGGGATTTAAATTCGGGTTTCTGACACTGACTGACAGAGAAGCCATGACCTTGAAGATACACTTTATTTAATCTCTCTGAGCCTCTGTTTTCTCATCTGTTTTTTTTTTTTTAAAAAAAAAAGACTGGATGAACTGATGTGTATGAAATTGCTTTGAAAACTGTGTGATATAAGGGGAATATTTTTGTTTGTTTGTTTAAGACAGAGTCTTGCACTTGTCTCCCTGGCTGGAGTGCAATGGCGTGATTTCGACTCACTGCAACCTCCGCCTCCTGGGTTCAAGTGATTCTCCTGCCTCAGCCTCCCAAGTAGCTGGGATTACAGGTGCCTCCACCATGCCAAGCTAATTTTTGTATTTTTAGTAGAGATGGAGTTTCTCCATGTTGGCCAAACTGGTCTCCAACTGCTGACCTCAGGTGATCCACCTGCCTCGGCCTCCCAAAGTGCTGGGATTACAGGCATGAGCCACTGTGCCTGGCCAAGGGGAGTATTTTTTTTTTTTTTTTTTTTATCAGTGGTTCTTTCTTCTGCGGAGTCCTTTGGGGCAGGGGGAGGTGCTATCAGAAATTGCTATCTCTAAGCGAAGGTTCCCCTGATCTAAGTGCATTTAGGCCAGGCACGGTGGCTCACGCCTTTAATCCCAGTACTATGGGAGACTGAGGCAGGAGGGTCACTTGAGGTCAGGAATTCGAGTGCAGTCTGGGCACCCTGTCTCCACTAACAATACAAAAATTAGCTGGGTGTGGTGGCACATGCCTGTGGGGGTTGCGGGGGAAGCAGGAGGGTGGCTTGAACCTAGGAGGCAGAGGTTGTAGTCAGCCAAGATCGCACCACTGCACTCCAGGCTGAGCAACAGAGTGAGAGTCTCAAAAAAAAAAAAGAAAGAAAGAAAGAAAAGAAAAGAAAAGAAAAAAAGAAAAATGCATTTAAAGTAACTTTGGAAAAAATGAATTAAGAACTTTTCCTTTCCTAATTAAAAAACAGGGAATTGACTACCTAATAAAGCCAGTAATTGTGACTAGGGAGCATTATCATTGCATAGCAGTTTCCCAAATCGTGGCTCCGAAGCCCTGTGGATCTTTCAGCACATTATGCAAGTCTTTGGCACGAAGCAGAAAGGAATAAGGGTGAAATTAAAAGTTCATATATAGTAGTAAGGATTTAGAAAAGAGATGAAGATACACACTCAAGGAAAATTAATATAAAATGGATGTCAGCTGGGAGAGGAAAAAGTACGTACTCAGGAATAAATCACTTTTATAGCTCTGTTTTAAAGCTCTATTACTTTCTGTTTAAATGTACTTTCAAGTGTTATGTTGCAAAAAAAAAACAAAAAAACAAAAAACAGAGAGAGAGATGAGCTTCTTTAAACAGGGCCATCTGAATTCTGTAGGGCCAGTTTTGGGCTGGATGAGGCTTATCATAGACATGTGTACTGATGCCCAAGGGAATGGGGGAGCTTAGAGCAAAGCAGTAAAATTGTCAGTGAAGCCATTAACTGAGAAAAAATAACTTTATGAGGCTTATCACATGAGCCATTATGGTGTGCTTCTGCCTGGTCTCCAGCCCCTGATAGGCAAGGAGTGGAAGAGAAGTCCAAAGGAGAATGGGGAATTTGAAGGACAATAAAAATTAATGGTGATGCATGCTGAGAAATTATCAGCACAAACATTTCTCCTGCTTCGAAAACACAAAACCCAAAGCTAAGCCATCCCCATGGGCTTTTGACATTAACCATCTGTCAAACACTAGCAGGGCTTGCTTAAGTGAAAGCATTCATTATAAATTAAAAAGTTAAGAAGTTGTACTAATTAAGGCTGAAAGGGAAACCAGGGTACTTTAAGCAATGATAGAAGAATTAGCTCTTCATGAACGGGGCTCTTGAGTGTGTCTGTCTATTCTTGTGTTTTTTTGTAAATATACTAATTATAATCACTATTTATGTTTTGTAGTTTTGATAAAGAGTATAAGGCATCATTAAATCCCCCAAAAAGTATGCTGTGATATATGACTCATGCCAGTGATGAGCTTGCCAAAGACAAGCTTGGCTGTTTGGGATACAAAGCAGGTGTGACTCAGTTCCCCTCTCCACAGGATAGTAGTTTGCCCTCATCGGCCTCCTAAGTGATGCAAGATGATTGTGAAAATGAAGAAATAGGCCGGGCGTGGTGGCTCATGCCTGTAATCCCAGCACTTTGGGAGGCCGAGGTGGGCGGATCACAGGGTCAGAAGATTGAGAGCATCCTGGCTAACACGGTGAAACCCTATCTTTACTAAAAATCCAAAAAAAAATTAGCTGGGCGTGGTGGCACACGCTTGTAGTCCCAGCTACTCAGGAGGCTGAGGCAGGAGAATTGCTTGAACCCAGGAGGCAGAGGTTGCAGTGAGCCAAGATCACACTACTGCACTCCAGCCTGGGTGACAGAGCGAGACTACGTCTCAAAAAAAAAAAAAAGAAGAGAAGAGGAAATGGGTACTGAGGAAATCCAATCAGGGGAACAAAGGAAAGTGAGGGTAAAACTCTGGCACCTGCAGCCATAGAGTGAATTTGTTACACTGGACATAGCCCAGGTGTGATTCCAGTGCAGAAAATCATGTATTCATTTGATACAGGAATGTTACCAGAAAGGGGTCTGGATCCAGACCCCAAAAGAGGGTTCTTGGATCTTGTGCAAGTTCATAAAGTGAAAGCAAGTTTATTAAGAAAGTAGGCCGGGCGCGGTGGCTCAAGCCTGTAATCCCAGCACTTTGGGAGGCCGAGACGGGCGGATCACTAGGTCAGGAGATCGAGACCATCCTGGCTAACACGGTGAAACCCCGTCTCTACTAAAAATACAAAAAAAAAAA
>NC_045440.1:26668351-26711647 GCF_002776525.5 Piliocolobus tephrosceles | reverse complement strand
AAAAAAAAAAAAAAAAAAAAAAAGAAAGTAAAGAAATAAAAGAATGGCTACTCCACAGAGCAGCTCCGAGGGCTGCTGGTTGCCGATTTTTATGGCTATTTCTCAATTATATGCTAAACAAGGAGTGGATTATCCATGCCTCCCCCTTTTAGACCATATAGGATAATTTTCTGACGTTGCCATGGCATTTGTAAACGGTCATGGTGCTAATGGGAGTGTAGCAGTGAGGATGACCACAGGTCACTCCTGTCGCCATCTTGGTTTTGGTAGGTTTTGGCCGGCTTTTTTATTGCAACGTGTTTTATCATTAAGGTCTTTATGACCTGTATCTTGTGCTGACCTCCTATCTCATCCTGTGACTTAGAATGCCCTAACCGTCTGGGAATGCAGCCCAGTAGGTTTCAGCCTCATTTTACCCAGCCCCTCTTCAAGATGGAGTTGCTGTGGTTCAAAGACCTTTGACAGAAAGTTCCCCCATCATTTAGACAGGTTTATGGAGGAAGTTTTCAGGAGGACCTAGAGAAGTGGGTGAGCAGGACCAACTTAGGGGAGCACCTTCTAAAGGCAAAGATGAAAGTGACATACCCCAAACGCTGACCCTCAAACCTAGGAGGTTACCTGAGACCTGAACACTTGAAGATTCCTCGCTCCTATTATCAGGAAAGAGGCTTTGTTAAATGGAAAGGGCAGGAAGAGAGAAGATAATGGAAGAATAAAAGAGGACACGTGGCCGGGGGGCCAGTGGCTCATACCTGTCATCCCAGCACTTTGGGAGGCTGAGATGGGAGAATAATTGAGGCCAGGAGCTTGAGACCAGCCTGGGCAACACAGCAAGATCCCATCTCTACAATAAAACATTTTTTAATTAGCTGGGCATGGCAGGGGCATGCGCCTGTAGTTCCAGCTACTCTGGAGGCTGAGGTGGGAGGATCACTTGAGCCTGGGAGTTTGAAGCTGTAGTGAGCCATGATCTCACCACTGCACTCCAGCCTGGGTGACAGAGCGAGACCCTATCTTTAAAAAAAAAAAAAAAGTACAGGTAATATTCCTTAGTTCATCTTTCTGGGGATGTGGCTGTCAGATCACTGACACCAGCCTTCCTTTTTGCCTATCATTACTTAAGCCTTCAGATGTGAGTGCTCTCTCCAAAAACAGAACCATACTAGGGGAAACGGTTTCACATCTTCCACATGTTGTGGTGAGCTTGTCATGTTTCCTATTCGATGAGTTTGAGTTTTCAAAGCCCGCCCCCTTGAAAGTGCACCTGATTTGCTCTTCTGCTTTTGATTCTAAAGCGGACCCCAAGTGCTGCCTTAGTCAGAACCACTTAGTCTAACCATTTTTGGGGGTGAATGATTGATGAATTATGGGCTGGGCAAGGTGGCTTACACATGTAATCCCAGAACTTTGGGAGGCTGAAGCAGGAGGATCACCTGAGGTCAGGTGGCTAACCTGGTGAAACCCCGTCTCTACTAAAAATACAAAAATTAGCTGGGTGTGGTGGTGGGCACCTGTAATCTTAGCTACTTGGGAGGCTGGGGCAAGAGAATCACTTGAACCCAGGAGGCAGAGGTTATAGTGACTTGAGATCACACCATTGCGCTCCAGCCAGGGTGACAGAGCAAGACACTGTCTCAAAAAAAAAAAGAAAAAAGATGGGAATGAAGCTTAGACCTGATTGCTAATCCTTTACAGTTTTGAAGGCTCCTTATGAAAATTATGTAAATGTCAAGACACTCCCATTACAATTAGTTATGAGAACAAGATTCCATATAAAACAAAGCAATTAAAAATATAAACTCCAGCCAGACACAGTGGCTCACGCCTGTAATCTCAACACTTTGAGAGGCCGAGGAGGGCGGATCATGAAGTCAGGAGATGGAGACTGGCCTGGTCAACATGGTGAAACCCTGTCTCTACTAAAAATACAAAAATTAGGCATGGTGGTGCATGCCTGTAATCCCAGCTACTTGGGAGGCTGAGGCAGGAGAATCGCTTTAACCCGGAAGGCAGAGGTTGCAGTGAGTTGAGATCACGCCACTACACTCCAGCCTGGGTGACAGAGCAAGACTGTCTCAAAAAAAAAAAAAATATATATATATATATATATACACACACACACACACATATACTGTGGAGTTTATATATATATATATGTGTGTGTATATATATAAATTCCACAGTGTGTGTATATATATGTATATATACATATATATATATATATAAACTCCACAGTAGTCAGATACCATCTTCATTAAACTTCAAGATTTTCAACCTTGTGTAAAGACATACTATATATTTTTTTTTTTTAATTTTTTTTTTTTTTTTTGAGACAGAGTTTCGCTCTTGTTGCCCAGGCTAGAGTGCAATGGCGCAATCTCGGCTCACTGCAACCTCCACCTCCTGGGTTCAAGCGATTCTCCTGCCTCAGCCTCCCGAGTAGCTGGGACTACAGGCACCTGCCACCACGCTCGGCTAATTTTTGTATTTTTAGTAGAGACGGGATTTCGCCATGTTGGCCAGGCTGGTCTCAAACTCCTGACTTCAGGTGATCCACCCACCTTGGCCTCCCAAAGTGCTAGAATTACAGGCATGAGCCACTGCGCCCAGCCCTATATTTTTAATTTTAACAGAAGTTCCATGTAATTCTTAGGGAAGAAAGGAGCTGTCTTCTTGAGGGAGAGACTGCTAAACTCATAGGGAAGGAGGAGGCCGTGAGAGCAAGGATGTCAGCAGACTCTAGGACTTCAGAGACAGGGAAAACCTGCTCGACTAGAGATCAGAGGAAGAATTTGTCGTTTCTGCTCCTGAAAGGGAAGAGGAGGAGGAGGAGAGGCAGTAGGGCGGAAAGAGGTAGGAGGAGGAGAGAAGCCAAGATTAGGTAGGGGAGAGAGGTGGGAACAGTATTAGATACCACCTGTTCCAATTAAACCTGTTTGCCGTTACTGGGATGTAAATACCTGCCTCCATCTCTGCAGTAAATTCTACTCCATTTACACATGGAAGCAAGATCTTAGAAGTCTAGAAAGCTAAGAAAATGAACACTCCTTAGGACAATTCACAGAAAATAAGGAGATGGGCTTTGAGCTTCCGAGGCCCTGGAATTGGGCTAAGAGAACCCTAGCTGACATCTTGTTTCTTTTGTTTGTTTTTTCTTTATCAAGTATAAGTACAAATACCTCTTGTCTAACACTGAACTTTTACTTGGGAGTTAGGTGTCCTCACTTTCTAGGTCCTGGTTCAGCCATGGATTTCAAAAAGCCTGCCGTTTCAGAGCATTCACTTAAATACAAGTAACAAAAGTCTTTAATTGCCTGCTTACTCTAATTGCCTTAGATTAGACCTTATCTTTTCCTGTGCTCTGCTAATTCCAGCCTCTGAAATTACTTTCTTCACCTCTTTCCAGGGATAACTTTACTCTTAGAGTCCTGATTTTTAAAAGTGCTTCTTCACGCTTTCTCACCTTTTTTCCTTCACTCAAAAGAGGAAAAAAAAGAAAAAAAAAAAACAGGAATATACTCTAAAGTGATTCCTGGATCATATTGTGGAATGAACAATAGTTTAAGAATCAGGAGGCCGGGCGCAGTGGCTCAAGCCTGTAATCCTAGTACTTTGGAAGGCTGAGATGGGCGGATCATGAGGTCAGGAGATCGAGACCATCCTGGCTAACACGGTGAAACCCCGTCTCTACTAAAAAAAAAAAAATACAAAAAACTAGCCGGGCGAGGTGGCGGGCGCCTGTAGTCCCAGCTACTCAGGAGGCTGAGGCAGGAGAATGGCATAAACCCGGGAGGCGGAGCTTGCAGTGAGCTGAGATCCGGCCACTGCACTCCAGCCTGGGGGACAGAGCAAGACTCCGTCTCAAAAAAAAAAAAGAATCAGGAAACCCCAGTTCTAGTTTCAACTCTACCACTAACGAGTAGTCACTCAAATTCCCAGAGTCTTTGTTTCCTCATTTATAAAATGAGAGTTTGCTGGGTGCAGTGGCTGGGTAATCCCAGGGACACAGGAGGCTGAGGTGAAGGATGGTTTGAGGTCAGGAGTTTAAGACCAACCTGGGCAACATAGTGAGACCCTGTCGCTACAAAAAAAAAATAAAATAATTAGCCAGGCGTGGTGTCGCATGCCTGTAGTCCCAGCCACTTGGGAGGCTGAGGTAGGAGGATCACTTGAGCCCAGGAGGTTAAGGGGGCAGTGAGCCATGATTGTGCCACTGCATTCCAGCCTGGATGACAGAGCACTTAAATAAATAATAATAATAGTAGTAATAAAATTAAAAAACACTACATTCCTGAATCCTAATTTTAAACCAATACAAACTATTTTCTGTTTCCAATCTTTTTCTTTGAACTTTAGGAAGTATAATGAACCAAAACAGAAGAATTTATAAAACAGTTTGTGTAGAAGGTTCCTTGCAGGCAGTCTTTAATATACTTCTTATCAAATTCTGATGCACTCCTCAGGTATTTGGGGTTTTTTAAATTTAAATTAGTTTTTTTTTTTTGAGACAGGGTCTCACTCTGTCACTCAGGCTGGAGTGCAGTGGCGTGATCACAGCTCACTGCAGCCTCAACAATTCCCAGGGCTCAGGGGATCCTCCCACCTCAGCGTCACAGGTAGCCGGGACCTATGCACCACCAAGTCTGGCTAATTGTGATTTTTTAGGGGGGTATTTTTTGTAGAGACAGGGTCTCACTGTTTTGCCGGGGCTGGTCCCAAATTCCTGGCCTCAAGCGGTCCTCCTGCCTCAGCTTCCCAAAGTTCTGGGATTACAGGAATGAGCCACTCTGCAACGCCAGGTGTTCATTCTATGACAATGTCTGTTTGGTTTGAATGTGCAGAACCAAAAATATCCATGGGAGATATTTTTAATTATTTCATTCAACCAATGAAATTCCTGGGAATTCCATTTGGAAAGAAGAGTAAGAAAGAATATGGGTTTTGCAGTCAGACCTGGGTTCTTGTACTAAACAGTATGACTTCAGATGTTACTTAACCTCTCTAAGCCTCAGTTGCTTTGTCTGTAAAATGGGAATAATGACACCTACCTAAATCCCAGGTCTATATTAAGCATGTAATACATGTTTGTGCTGTCATTCAGTATCATATTATTTTTCTATTTTCTTTCTTTCTTTCTTTCTTTTTTTTTGAGACAGGGTCTCACTCTATTGCCCAGGCTGGAGTGCAGTGGGGCCATCTCAGCTAACTGCAACCTCTGCCTCCTGGGTTCAAACAATTCTCCTGCCTCAGCCTCCCAAGTAGCTTGGATTACAGCCACTTGCCACCACGCCCAGCTGATTTTTGTATTTTTAGTAGAGATGGGGTTTCACCGTATTGGCCAGACTGGTCTCAAACTCCTGACCTCAAATAGTCCATTTGCCTCAGCCTCCCAAAGTGCTGGGATTACAGGCATGAGCCACCACACCCAGCCTACTTTGCTTTCTAAGGACACAGATTAGGATGCAAATAGCCTAGGTTCAATGCCCATCGTACCACTATTTTGGTAGTCTGGTGATTTTGGCCAAGTTGTGTAACCTCTCTGAGCCTTTTTCCTCATCTGTAAAATGGAGTTAGTAATAAGACTAACTAACGTCACTCAATTGGGAGGAGGATGTAAAGCATTTAACATAGTACCTAGCTCAAAGTTAGTAGTGGTAATAGTAGTAGTAACAGCAGTAAAAATCATACTAAGCCATCACCCAAGCCCACAATGAAAGACAAGAGAAATCTGATGGTGAGCTGCGGCTGACAGATAGATGGAGGAGGGACCTGCCAGGCAGCCAGAAAGCGTTGGTGGGAGGCCCTGGTCCATGGAACAAGAGTCTCCTTTTTGCTTTTTCCTTGATGTTTCCCATTTATCTTCTTCTTCCCCCCTTTGTCTTTTCTCTTCCTTACAGTCAGTTTCTTTTCTTTTCTTTTCTTTATTTTTTAGACAGAGTCTCACTCTGTTGCTCAGGCTGGAATGCAGTGGTGCGATCTTGGCTCACTGCAGCCTCCGCCTCCCAGGTTCAAGCAATTCTCATGCCTCAGCCTCCCAAGTAGCTGGGATTCCAGGTGTGTGCCACCATGCCTGGCTAATTTTTGTACTTTTAGTAGAGCCAGGGTTTCTCCATGTTGCCCAGGCTGATCTCGAGCTACTGGTCTCAAGTGATCTGCCTGCTTCAGCCTCCCAAAGTGCTGGGATTACAGATGTGAGCCACCGCACCTGGCCCTTATAGTCCACTGTGTAAGAAACAGTTGCATCAATAGCTATGTGGAATGTAAGCCGTATATTTTCAGCCCCTGCATGGCCTCCATATAGTCTTGTGCCTGTGTGTGTATTCCTCATCATTGTGGTGGTCCTTGTTTTTTCTTTTTCATTTTAGAGACAGAGTCTCACTCTGTTGCCCATTTTGGAGTGGAGCAGTGCAATCAGAGCTCACTGCAGCCTTGACCTCCTGGGCTCAAGCGATCTTCCTGCCTTAGCCTCCCAAGTAGCTAGAAATACAAATGCACATCACCACAGCTGGCTAATTTTTCAATTTTTTGTAGAGACAGGGTCTCACTATGTTGCCCAGGCTGTTCTTGAACTCCTGGCCAAAAGCAATCCTCCCGCCTTGCCTCCCTGAACACTGGGATGACAGGTGTGGGTCCCTGCACCTAGCCAGTGTTTTGTTTCTTACTCCATGTTCCTAGACTGAAGAGTGCATGTGTGTTGGACTCAGTGCCATGAATTATATGCTATGTGCACTCCACTGCCTGAGAACTACAGTCTTGGTTGTTGTTAATTTTTTATACCTAAGAGATGAAAAAGTCTCCTTGGTAAGAATCCTGGGGGCAAAATCAACTGTCAGGTGAGCCCGCTACTTGGAGTCTTTGCATTTCTCCTTTGCCTGGAAGAGAGCTGAGTTTACTTGTTCTGTCTTGTTGCCTCTTGTTTCATCAAGCTATCCATAATAAATTACTGTGATATTTCCAATGGAAATGATTCTACCTGCTCTCTTCACTGAGCATTTAGACCAATGCCAAATGGCTATTTGTTTTTATTTTAACACAAAATATTTGACACAAATTAACTTCTGTTCAGGACCTACCAGAAGAGAACTGTGTTTGTGATTTACATAATATTATTAGTTATATACATATTTGTTATAACATGCTTTAGTCACTCTTACCGTTGGGGTTTAATATATATGTATGTAGGCTGGATGCAGCAGCTCATGCCCATAATCCCAGCACTTCGGGAGGCTGAGGCAGGGGGATCACTTGAGTCCAGGAGTTTGAGACCAGCCTGGGCAATATAATGAGACCCCCTCAGTCTCTACAAAAAATGAAAGTTAGCTAGGTATGGTGGTACACACCTGTGGTCCCAGCTACTGGGGAGGCTCAGGTTGAGGGGATTGGTTGAGCCTGAGAGGTCGAGACTGCAGTGAGTTATGATTGCACCACTGCACTTCAGCCTGGGTGACAGTGAGACCCTCTCTTAAAAAATATATATATATATATATATCTATATCTATATATATATATAACATAAAATAAGATATATGTATGTACCGTGTGTGTGTGTGTGTTTAGTAATATGGTACTTCACCACAAATTACACTGGAAGTCAATTTTGTAAGACACAGATGTTTTGAAATATCAGTTCACAATGATTACTAACAACCAACCACTCAGACCTTATGGCCTATTTCACCTACTTGGAAGCATGAAAGATATAGTCACATACTCTTGGATTTAAATTTCAAAACACTGGCTCAAGTTGCTTAGCCTTCCTCTGCAGCTAAAAATATTACCCCAAGGTTACTTAAAAGATAAACACAGAGCCAGGCCTATGGATTATTTAAAACTGCGTTGGTTATTTCTTTCTAACACCTTGCCTTTATTTCCGCCAGAAGCAAAAGCTGGGAGTGAAAGGGAATGTTTTGCTCATAGGTGTTGGCCAAATCAGGGGCCCTCTGGAAGGTGTCCAGACAGGACTGAGCAGCTTTCTGGGCTCCTGATCAGACAGGAGACAGCAGGGGTCCTTCTCCAGAATTCCTAGATGGAAAGTCCTTGAAGCAACTCCATCCTGAGGATTAAGCATCCTCTCAACCGGATGAAGCTGGGACTGGGACTAGCATCAGCCTCTTAGTCCTTCTTCTTAGAGGAAGGCTCCCCCAGGGAGGACCTCCTTAACCATCTCCTCTGCACTCAGAGCCTTTGTCTCTACCCATGACCTCAGCCCCCAACCTGTGCTTTAGGCAATTTACAGGGGTAAGTTTAAACTGTGCTTGCACTGCTAAAACCAATAACTTCTGATGTTATGTTTTTCAAACACAATAATCCATATTTATATACAATATTACCACATCACTCTGATGGCAGCAGGAGGCAGCCAAATGCCTGGGCAGATAGGGGTGGATCCCTGGTGAAATCCCACCACCAACCCGTAGACAGTTGAAAGCCTGAAAGCCATGCTACGAATCAAATCCACAGACCTACTGAGAATCTATCCTCCCATTTGGCACGCTTTCCCCTGATTGATCCCCACCCTTCACCTATTTTACAGGTACCTACCCTTTCCTGATTGGTTTTCGACACTGTTGTGCCCACCTTTGAACGGTGCCTTTGCTTTAACCTTTTTTGTGTACTCACAAACCAATCAGCATGCACTCCCCATTCTGAGTCCATAAAAAGCCCTGACCCAGCCACGTGGGGAGAGAGAAACCACCCAACTATGGGGGTGGGGAACCTCCTCACCCCTCTGCATCCCCTCTCCGCTAAAAGCTGCTTTGTCCTCAACAAAAATATCTGCCCTCAGGCCAGGCACGGTGGCTCACACCTATAATCCCAGCACTTTGGGAGGCCGAGGCGGACAGATTGCCTGAGGTCAGGAGTTCAAGACCAGCCTGGCCAACATGGTGAAACCCCATCTCTACTAAAAATATCAAAAAAATTAGCTGGATGTGGTGGCAGGTGACTGTAATCCCAGTTACTCCAGAGGCTGAGGCAGGAGAATCATTTGAACCTGGGAGGCAGAGTTTGTGGTGAGCCAGGATCACGCCATTGCACTCCAGCCTGGGCAAAAACAGTGAAACTCCGTCTCAAAAAAAAAAAAAAAAAAACTGCCCTCATCACCCTTTATTGTCAGCGTGACCTCATTCTTCTTGGATGCTGGACAAGAGCTCAGGACCCACCGAGTGTGGGTACCCAAAAAGGCTGCCACACTGGCCCTTTGCCCTCACTAGTGGAGGGCAGCTGCCCCACGCGACAGGGGCAGGGGACAACTGAGCTGCTAATATACTGCCATCCATTGGGCTATGGACAACGGAACTAAAAGAGCTAATCAGCACACTGACGCCCCCTCTGGGGCTTCAGGGTCATGGGCACCCTTGTCCAGGAGCCACCATGTTCCCTTGAGGTAACATGCCTGGCCGGGCCGCAGGCCCTGCACATGGAGCTTGCTCCTGTGTTGGCGCTTAGAGTGGCCGACTGGGTCCCGCACTCACTCACTCGCATGCTCCCTCCCGCAAGGGGCTGAGCACAGCAGGCTGAGTAGACAGGGTGCCCCTGCTGCAAGTCTGGCAAAGGGGCCAAGAAAAATCCTGCATCGACTACTCAACTGGGAATCATAATAAAATGTTGAGATGGAGATTTTTTTAAAGGGAGGAGGTGAATCTTCTACAAAGTGAAGATTGTCACAAAAAGTGAAGATGTGGTCAGATTCTTTACCACATCACAGGCTTGTGGTGAAGAAGAAATGAATTAATAAATGCATGTTAGCACAATGCCTGGCTGTCAGGTATTTGCAGTTATTACTGTCATTGGTATTCCTAGAAGAGGGACTGGCACAAAGCAGGTGCTGTCATTGTTGTTACTATATTTATCTGTTTTCCATATCCACATACTTCTTTACTTAATGTGTTCACTTAACTGATGCTTGGGTTGATCCAATGGTGTTGTTTGCATCAGTGATCATTTGCGGATGTCTGCAAATAACATGAATAGAGAACAAACAAAAACATCAATCAGGGGCCGGGTGCAGTGGCTCACACCTGTAATCCCAGCACTTTGGGAGGCCAAGGTGGGCGGATCACCTGAGGTCAGGAGTTCAAGACCAGCCTGGCCAACATGGTGAAACCCCGTCTTACCAAAAATACAAAAATTAGCTGGGCGTGGTGGCAGGCGCGTGTAATCCCAGCTACTCAGGAGGCTGAGGCAGGAGAATTGCTTGAGCCCAGGAGGCAGTGGTTGCAGTGAGCTGAGATCGTGCCACTGCACTCCAGCCTGGGCACCAGAGTGAGACTACGTCTCAAAAAAGAAAAAAAAGAAATCAATCAAGGAGTGAAAAACACAGGTCTGTAGACAAGCTAGTATACACAGGCTGTTCCTGTTTCTACCTCTTCTTGGGCCTTAGCCTCCTGTGGGACCCTTTTCTTTCTTGGGCCCCTCACCCTCAATAGCCTCTTGGCATTCTCACCCATTTTTCTGTGCCCAGTAAAATGACATCCAGCCTGAAAATAGGAATTTTCTATCCCCATGTAAAGTTCACTTGCAAGGTGGTTTCAGCCATTGCCCTGAGATGAGAAAGAAGAAGGAAGCATCGGTATGTGTATCATTAATGAACAAGGATTTTACAGGCACTGAACTAGCCCTAGGGAGATAATCATAAGATATAGCCCCTGCCCTCAAGAACTTCCAGGCTACAGGGGAGAGCTTCCAGCCCAGGAAGGCAAAAGTCCCAGGAATCTGGGGCGGGCAGTTGTATTAAGTTTCTTGCCTCTCCCCAGTGGAACTGGAAACCTAGCGGGAAATGTCAGGTTGGAGGTACCTCAGGGACCACAAGTATACGAGTTCAGAAGAGGTCTGAATAGATGGGCCTGGAGCCCTGGGGAATAGCAGGGCGACAGAAACACATCCAGCCTTGGAAGATTCAGGCACTGATTAGCCAGGAAGCAGGCCAAGAACAGAACCCTGGCGAATTCCAATGTCAAACACATTGCCTTGCATTTCTCTTCTATTTCCTTCCCTTTAAAGACACAATAACGGCACATCAGGATATTGTGTAAATACCTCTAGAAAAAAAACAGAAAGCTCAACTGATGAGAAAAATATCTTTGAATTACCTGATCCCATCCCTCTTCATAGGGACAGATGGGGGATTGGAAAATTCTTTTGTTGTTGTTGTTGGTGTTTGTTTTGTTTTGTTTTGTTTGACAAAGTCTCACTCTGTTGCCCAGGCTGGAGTGCAGTGGTGCAGTCTCAGCTCACTGCAACCTCCACCTCCCGAGTTCAAGTGATTCTCCCGTCTCAGCCTCCCAAGTAGCTGGGATTGGAGGAGCGCTCCTCCATTCCCAGCTAATTGGATTTTTTTTTTTTTTTTTTTTTTTTTGGCATTTTTAGTACAGATGGGGTTTCACTATGTTTGCCAGGCTGGTCTTGAATGCCTGACCTTAGGTGATCTGCCCACCTTGGCCTCCCAAAGTGCTGGGATTACAGGCGTGAGCCACCATGCCTGGCCGAAATATTCTTACGATGGTGTTCCAGGGCAGCACTAGGAATGCGGATAGATGGCATGGCCATTGGCAACGTCCACCTACCAAAAAGCAGACAGCTGCAGTGGAGGGACCTGCACGTTCATAAAGGATCATTAATGTTGACGTTGTTTGTAGGAAAAGGACATTGAAAATGGCCCAAATAATCTATTGGTATGGTTCATCTGCTCTACAGCCATTGAAAGACTAGGGAAGTTCTTCGTGTATTGATTTGGGTTGTTTGTTGTTGTTGTTGTTTTGTTTTGTTTTGAGATGGAGTCTCACTCTGTTGCCCAGGCTGGTAGTGCAGTGGTGCGATCTCGGCTCATTGCAACCTCCGCCTCCCAGGTTCAAGCGATTCTCCTACCTCAGCCCCCTGAGTAGCTGGGATTACAGGCGCCCACCACCACGCCCAGCTAATTTTTGTATTTTTAGTAGGAATGGGGTTTCATCATTTTGGCCAGGCTGGTCTTGAACTCCTGACTTCAGGTGATCCACCCACCTCGACCTCTCAAAGTGCTGGGATTACAAGTGTGAGCCACTACGCCCGGCCTCGTGTATTGATTTGTAACAGTCATACACGCGCACACACACACTCCATACATAGCCTCTCACATATATAGTGAGTGTGCTACCAATTGTGTTAAAAAGGAGAGTGGGATGGTACATTTGCATTTTATGTCTACGTTTGCTTACATGCATACACAATATCACTGCAAGTAGACAAAACAAAAAACAAAACAGAAAAACAAAAAAACATAACCCTGGTAATTTTAAGAAAGGGAATTAGGAGGCTCGAGGATGAGGTGGGAGCAGATTTTTCGCTGAATGCTTTTGTACCTTTTGAATATTGAACTATGTAGAAAAGTAACCTATTCAAAAAATAAACAAGCTTAATTATTTTCAGAGAGACAAGCAAAAATAATCCCTGAGAAGCCACAGGAAAATGCCCTTTAGGGAAGATTCTCATGGAGAATAGAGGTGTCATGAAATGTGCCTTGCTGTGTCTCGAGGCGCTCAGAAGTTAAACCATGTGAAACTTGGCCTGAGTTATCCTGCTAAGATGCTTCTTGCTGTGAAGTCTATGTGCTGTGAAGACGGACCTTTCTGGGGGAAGAAGGTGGGGGTGGATTCACAGCCAGGGGAAAAGATCAGAAGGAAAGAAAAGGTTTGGGAGACCCCAACATTGGTATAGAAGAAAGTTCTAGTTATCATTTCAACCAGATAGTCAGGTGCCATAGGGCAGGATCCAGAACTGTAAGATTTTTACCCTTTTATAGAACTTCCCGATGTTTTCTCCCTTAAATCTTGTCTTTTCTCTTGTAATCCTGGACATGAAAGTCTCAAAATGAAGAAGGTCTGTGAGCTTGTGTTCCGGGACCAGTTCCGGGACCACAAGGAATGGTGGCCGGAAGGAGACCATCTTCCCTGAGCCCATCTTGGAGGGAAGAGAAATGCCATAGTCTGGATGGGTGGTGACAGCTACCAAGAGAGGAGAGGAGAGGAGAGCAGGGGAAGCCCTGGGACCTGCCATAGTGAAAAGGGAGGGCTGTGAGGAGCCTGCCTGGACCTGTGTACTGCCCGGGGACTCGGGAGAAAGGGGTTCTGCAAATGCAGTGACAGATAAGCATTACTCGGTAATAGGATTAAATTTGAAACTCTTACAGGTGAGATGTGACTAGCCCATTCTTGTATCACAGAGAGCTAGGCTTTTTCTTCATTCAACAGGTATTATTTTATTTTATTTATTTATATTTTTTGAGATGGAGTTTCACTCTTGTTCCCCAGGCTGGAGTACAATGGTGTGGTCTTGCTTACTGTGACCTCCACCTCCCAGGTTCAAAAGATTCTCCTGCTTCAGTCTCCTGAGTAGCTGGGACTACAGGCACCCACCACCATGCCCAGCTAATTTTTTTCATTTTTAGTAGAGACAGGGTTTCACCATGTTGGCCAGTCTGGTCTCAAACTCCTGATCTCAGGTGATCCGCCCGCCTCGGCCTCCCAAAGTGCTGGGATTACAGGTATGAGCTACTGCACCTGGCCATTCAACAGGTATTATTTTATCTTCATTGTTACTAAAAGAGCATAGAGGAACCTTCCTGTTTATTTTCTTACCTCATGCTGATCTTGAAACGACAATGAAAATGCTTCCACTACAGGGATCTTAATCAACACCAAACACTTCAAACGAGGGAAGATATTTTTACTCCCATCTCTTCCCCCTTTTCCTTTTTGATGCTAACAACTTGCTACTTTAACCCCAGTTTTGCCTACTCTTTCCCAGAAAAAATCAACAAACATGTCTGCACCTACTATAGGCAGACACCTGTCGATTCAATGAAGTGTAAGCTTCCAGCTTTGGCTGGGCACAGTGGGCCTGTAATCCCAGCACTTCGGGAGGCCAAAGCGGGAGGATTGCTTGAGTTCAGGAGTTCAGGACCAGCCTAGGCAACATAGGGAGACCCTCATCTCTACAAAAAAAAAAAAAAAAAAAATGTAAAAATTTAGCCAGGCATCATGGTGCACATCTGTGGTCCCAGCTACTCAGGAGGCTGAGATGGGAGGATTGCTTGAGCCCAGGAGGTCAAGGCTGCAGTGAGCTGTGATTGTGCCACTGAACTCCAGCCTGGGAGACCGAGTGAGACCCTGTCTCAAAAATAAAATAAAATACAGATTTCAGTTTTGCTTGCAGGGAGTTTGCAGTCTCACTGGGGGACAAAGAATTACACTTAGAAGTGAGTACTAATGCTTTAGAGCATACGTTCAACATGAAGCCAGAGAAGTCAATAATAAAGGCTTCGGGAATCCACCTGCTGGAAATATCCTGTGGATGGAGACATGCAAGCTTCTTGCAGGAAGGCAGGCCTGGAAAGAGAGGTTAGACTTACGGGAGGACTACAGAGAGCACTTCCGGCAGGTGTGGAGCTTCTTTGTGGAATGAGAGGGAGCCTGTTAGCTGGAGGGGAGGACCAGGGAGATGTCATCGGTGGATGTCGTTGCTGAGTCAATGAAAGTCTGAAGTAGGATTTTCCCAGACTTACAGAAACCCTGTGTATTGCAAACATACCAGCCACAGTGTTAGAGAGATAACAAGGACTCTGATCAGACTCCTGTGACTTGGCAGCTTAGTATGGAGTAACGGGGGGGCATTGTGCTCAGGGGAGGCTACGGTGTCTGTGTTCAGCCCAGTCCTCTTAGGTCTCTCCTTGCACAGTTGGAACCAAGATAAGGGCAAACTTTGAAGAGTGCCTCACTCTCTCTCCCTTCAAGCTCAACTCGGATTATTTCTTTCTTTTCCTCTCTCCATTCTCTTCACTTTCCTGCTCACGGCCAGATGTCGAGGAGAAATCCCTTCCCACTGTGAGTTTTGGTTGTGATGTCAACCTGTGACATTTGCCTTTTTAGAGAGATCATGCGCATGCCTTGATTAATGGAGAGTGTAAATTAAGGGAACAGGCTGGGCACGGTGGCTCACGCTGGTAATCTCAGCACTTTGGGAGGCAGAGGCGAGAGGATCAAAGAATTCAAGACCAGCCTGGACAACATAGGGAGACCTCATCTCTAAAAATATCTATTTTTAAAAATATTTAATGTTAAAATATGGGAATGATGCCAATAGTCTCATCTAGAAATCCCAAGTTTCTAGCTCCAGCTGTGACGCTTTTTGGCTGTGTGAACTTGGACTGTCACTCAAATTCCTCAGTTTCACTTATCTGCAAAATGAAACTTATTAAGACTATCCTCTCTACTGCATGTGATCTTGAGGTTCAGATGAAATAACATGAGAGCACTTTGTACACTAAAGCCCATATTATTTGTAGCTCAGGGTGAAGACTGCATGGGGGCAGAGGGAAGTGAAGTTGGGAAATCTCAATAAATCCCATTCAGCCCTATACTTTTATAAAATTGTTTTATGTCATTAAAAATAAGTTTAACTAGATAGCTCCCTTGGTGTTTTAATAACTCTCGCTTTCATGATTCCTTTTTCCTTTCTAGATGTCCCTAAGTTCCAGCTGTCCCCTAAAAGTTCCAGCTCATCTCGCCTGGCCTCCCCCTGAGTCAGTGGGACTCCCAGCCACTGCCACCACAGCTGAAATTCTCATGCAGCATCTTCAGAGGCACCCTGGGCCCCAAGCATGACTCATCCAGGTTCCAGAGCCAAAGCGGACTGAACAACATAGAAAGACTTTTATTATAGAAATGACAAGATGCTTTGCACGGCGGAGAGCTGAATTTACTTGGCTCCCATTAGAAACTCTTTCAGCTTAAGTACTTACTGTGGTAGTGAGTCCTACAGTATTTCAGTAAAAAGGAATTCGTGGCATAAATGTGGACAGATTTACGGATGTAGAAACATGATGATAGATATCATGAGGTTAGTGATGGGACATATAACGGCACCATTGGTAGTACCAGGTGGGTGAGGCAGGTCCCAGAAGGATACACGCTCATTCCCAAGGCTGCATGAGCAGTTGAATGGAGGGGCTGTTTACCATGGTATCTTAGTTTGCTAGGGCTGCACCAGAGACCAAGAGCCTTCAACAACAGGAATGTATTTCCTTGCAGTTCTAGAAGCTAGACATCCAGGATCTGGCAGGGCTGGTTTCTCCTGAGGCCTCTCTCTGGGCTTGTAGATGCCATCTTCTCCCTGCATCCTCAAGTGGTCATCCCTCTGTATATGTCTGTGTCTAAATTTCTCCTCCTCCTCCTCCTCTTCTTCCTTCTTCCTCTTCCTCCTTCTTCTTTCTTCTCCTTTCTCCTCCTCCTCCTCCTCCTTCTTCCTCTTCCTCTTCTTCTTCTTCCTCTTCCTCTTCCTCTTCCTCTTCTTTTTTTTTCCTTTTAGAGATGGAATTTCACTCTTGTTGCCCAGGCTGGAGTGCAATGGCACCTCAGCTCACTGCAACCTCTGCCTCTCAGGTTCAAGCAATTCTCCCACCTCAGCCTCTGGAGTAGCTGGGATTACAGGCACCCATCACCATGCCCAGCTAATTTTTTGTATTTTTAGTAGAGATGGGGTTTCGCCATGTTGGCCAGGCTGGTCTCAAACTCCTGACCTCAGGTGATCCACCCACCGCAGCCTCCCATAGTGCTGGGATTACAGGCATGAGCCATGGTGCCTGGCCTTAATTTCTTCTTAAAAGGACGCCAGTCCTGTTGGGTTACCACCCACCCTAACTGCCTCATTTAACCCTAACCACTTCTTTAAACACTCTATCTCCAAATACAGTCACATTCTGGGGTCCCGGGGGTTAAGATTTCAGCATAGAATTTGTGGGAGACATAGTGTAGCCCATAACATATGCTGTGGGCAGAGTTAAGAGAATGAAGAAGGAGCCGGGTGCAGTGGCTCACGCCTGTAATCCTAGCACTCTAGGAGGTTGAGGTGGGCGTATCACTTGAGCCCATGAGTTCAAGACCAGCCTGGGCAACATGGTGAAACCCCATCTCTACCAAAAAAAAAAAAAAAAAAAAGAAGAAGAAGAAAGAAAAGAAAAAAGTAGCTGGACATGGTGGTACATGCCTGTAGTCCCAGCTACTTGGGAGGCTGAGGCACGATGAGAATCACTTGAGCCCGGAAGGCAGAGGTTGCAGTGAGCCAAGAAGGCACCACTGCACTCCAGCCTGGGCGACAAAGTGAGACTCTGTCTCAAAATAAATAAATAAAAAGAGCATGAAGAAGTGCTGGTGAAGTGCCCAGGAACTGGCAACAGCAGAACACTTTATCATCCCTTAGGCTGGAGAGGCAAAGGAGAGAGAGAAGGTAGAGTTCCTGGGATCAGTGAAGAGCTGTAACCACGGAAGAGGGGCCGTCCACCAGGACGTGTGGTGTGGCCGAGCAACACAGCCACATCAAAACTGAGGCCTGGGAGTTGGGTGTGGTGGCTCACACCTGTAATCCCAGCATTTTGGGAGCCCAAGGTGGGAGCACTAGAGCCTAGGAGTTTGAGACTAGCCTGGGCAACATTGTGAGACTCCATCTCTAGAAAACAAAACCAAACAACAACAAAGAAACCCCAAGACCTAGCAGGGAGGGAAGACGGAGAAGACCCCACCTCTCCCTTCCCAGCCTTCCTCACTTTCAATAGCACCTCCCTTTGATTAAACCCATCTGGGTTTGGACGTCCTGGGCCCAAGCCATCCTCCCACCTCAGCCCCCTGAGTAGCTGGGACCACAGGCACATGCCACCTGGCTAATTGTTCTTTGGTTTTTTGTAGAGTCAAGGTCTCCCTACGTTGCTCAGGCTGATCTTGAACTCCTGGCTCAAACTATCCTCCCATCTTGGCCTCATAAATTGTTGGGATTACAGGTGTGAGCCCCTGCACCCAGCCAACATTTGTTTTTCTATCATTCTGCTTTAACTAGATAAGAATCCTAGAGTCTGGGTGCGGTGGCTCACACTTGTAATCCCAGCACTTTGGGAGGCTGAGGCGGGTGGATCACTTGAGGCCAGGAATTTGAGACCAGCCTGGCCAACATGGGGAAACCCCATCTCTACTAAAAATAGAAAAATTAGCCGGGTGTGGTGGCAGGCACCTGTAGTCCCAGCTACTTGTGAGGCTGAGGCAGGTGAATCGCTTGAACCCAGAAGGTGGAGGTTGCAGTGAGCCAAGATTGTGCCACTGCACTCCAACGTGGGTGACAGAGTAAGACTCTGTCTCAAAACAAAACAAAAACACTCACACACACGTTTGCCAAGCTTGTAATGTTGAACACTTGTGTCCTTGCGCTACATACTGTAAATATATACTTTGGCATGGTTTAAGATAGTGGCCTGGCAGTTCCCTGGGTACATACTTGCTTCCCGCTCTATCTGTGTTGTTGGAAAAGACGTGAAATCACTCTTTTTCGTGCCTGCACAATTGGAGAATGTTAACTTTCTTGGTGGTTGCTTTTCTTTTTCCTTTTCTTTACTTTCATTCTCCTTCCCCCTGCCACCCTCACCCCCATCACACACACACCCCCACACACACACCCCGGCCTCCTCCTTCTCCTCCTCCTTTTTTCATTTTTTTCAGCTGGGCTCTCCTACTTGTGTTGCTCAGTTGCTCAGGCTGGTCTCAAACTCCTGGCCTTGAAACTTCTCCCGTCACATCCACTGTCTGGTTGTTGAAAGGGGCATCTCTTGTAAAATGAAAAAGATGAAAAAATAAAGAGAAACACATTAAAAAAAAAAAAAAAGATAGGGGCCTGGGCCGGGCGTGGTGGCTCACGCCTGTAATCTCAGCACTTTGGGAGGCCGAGGCGGGTGGATCACAAGGTCAGGAGATGGAGACCATCCTGGCTAACACAGTGAAACCCCGTGTCTACTAAAAACACAAAAAATTAGGTGGGCGTGCTGGCTGGCTGGCACCTGTAGGAGAGGCTGAGGCAGGAGAATGGCGTGAACCCGGGAGGTGGAGCTTGCGGTGAGCCGAGATCACACCACTGCACTCCAGCCTGGGCGGGCGACAAGGCGAGACTCAGTCTCAAAAAAAAAAAAAAAAAAAAAAAGATAGTGGCCTGGGAGGAAGGCCCCGGACACAGTGGTACTGATGCCCAAATGATAGGTGGGTTCAGTTGATTTGTTTGTCCTATCCAGGGTGAAGCGAATGTGTCTCCCTGAGTTGAGACCTTGTGTTCCTCCCATGTGTCCCAAAAGAAGACAGCTGTCAGGAAGGGCTTCCTCCTGGGTTGCCCCCAGAAGCCAGGGACAGACAGATAAGCTGGGATGGCCTGTAGCTCCGTGCGTCTGACCTCCTTTGTCCCAGTGTATTCTTTGATTATATCATGAGCCTGTCACATTGCAGGCAGATGTTTGAATGGGCCAGACCAGAGTCTGTTCACAGCCCCTTTCAGAATAAGCCATGATCCCCTGGGGCAAGGACATATCAGGAGAAAGAAGGGCGCCTCCAGTGCCAGAGGCTGCATGTTGTGTCTTTTATGTGAGAGATGATCTCTCTCTGTGGCCCAGGCTGAGTGCAGTGGCGCCATCACAGCTTACGGCAGCCTCGACCTCCCAGGCTCCAAGCAGTGCTCCCACCTCAGCCTCCTGAGTAGCTGGGATTACAGGCGTGTGCCACCACACCCAGCTAATTTGTTAATTTTTTGTAGAGATGGGGTTTCCCTATGTTGCCCAGGCTGGTCTTGAACTCCTGGGCCCAAGCAATCTTTCCACCTTGGCCCCGCAAAGTGCTGGGATTCCAGGCATGAGCCCCCGCGCCCGGCCTGCACGTTGTCTTGAGGAGTATTTGGGTTATCTATTTCTGTGTAATAAACCAACCTAAATGCTCTTGCTTGCAAGTCTGTCATTTTCCTCATGAATCTGCGGTTTGGGCTCTGTGGGGAGGTCTTGTCTCTGACCCACACAGCATCCTCCACGTCCTCTCAGCCGAGGGCTGCAGGATCCATGTCCGAGGGGATACAGGGACATGGCTGGAAAGTGGGTGTGTGCCACCCACTGAGAGCTCAGCCGGGACTGAAGGCGGGGCCTCTTTACCTTTCCATGTGGCCTGGGGTTCTCATGGCAGGGGGGCTGGGTTCTAAGGATGAGGGTCCCAAGAGAGAGCCAGATTGACCGGAATCACCTTTGAGGTCCCAGCCTTGGAAGTCTCCTAGTCTCTTCCACCATCTCCAGTTGGCCAGAGGGGCTTGTCCAATTTCAAGCAGAGAGGACACAGACTTGGGAGAGCTGCAAGGTTCTAGAAGAACATGTGAGATGAGAAATAATCTCTTAGACTCTGTGCCCCAGGATGGTTCCCTGGGCAACCCTTGCCATACATTGGACACAGACATGTGAGGTAGGCACATCTTCCATTGTGGTGGGAACCAGGTAATGGTTGGTAAACTGTGTTGATATTCATTCATTCAGCAAAACCTTTTTTTTTTTTTTTTTTTTTGAGACGAAGTCTCGCTCTTGTCCCCAGGCTGGAGTGTGATGGCATGATCTCGGCTCACTGCAACCTCCACCTCCCAGGTTCAAGCGATTCTCCTGCCTCGGCCCCTCCGAGTAGCTGGGATTACAGGCACCTGCCACCATGCTCGGCTAATATTTTGTATTTTTAGTAGAGATGGGGTTTCACCATGTTGGCCAGGCTGGTCTCAAACTCCTGACCTCAGGTGATCCACCCACCTCGGCCTCCCAAAGTGCCGGGATTACAGGCGTGAGCCACTGCGCCTGGCCACATTCAGCTAAACTTTATGAATGCCCTCTTTGCACCAGACTTCATGCAAGTCTCTGGGAATATAGGTGTGAGAAAGAAACTGTTCCTGCCTTCAACGAGGTGATCATAGCTGCGAAGGAGACAGAGCGGCCAGGCTGTGAAAGCTCACAGAAGAAGGAGTAAGCCACTCCACGGCGCATTGCAGAAGTGATGTCCAAGCAGAAACTCCAGATGGGTCAGGCACAGTGACTCACAGCTGTCATCCCAGCACTTTGGGAGGCCGAGGCAGGTGGATCACTTGAGGTCAGCAGTTCAAGATCAGCCTGGCCAACATGGTGAAACCCCGACTCTACTAAAAAAGTACGAAATTTTGCCAGGCGTGGTGGCACGTGCCTGCAGTCCCAGATACTCAGGAGGCTGAGGCACTAGAATTGCTCAAATCCAAGAGGCAGAGGTTACAGTGAGCCGAGATTGCACCACTGCACTCCAGCCTGGGTGACAGAGAAAGACTCTGTCGAAGGAAGGAAGGGAGGGAGGAAAGGAGGGAGGGAGGGAGAAACCTGGGATGGGATGAAGAGTATTTCATAGTAACTAGAAGGTTTGAGTGTACAAGGAGGAGCATTCCACAGAGAGGAAGGAGAGGAATAAAGTAAGCCAAATAAAGTAAAGAGACTCCAGGCCAAACCTGGGTGACCAAGCATCCCGGTTTGCCAGGGCTGTCCTGGCGTTAGCACCACAAGATCCACATCCAGAAAACTTCTTGTCACTGTGAGTGGTCCTTGTAAAATGTCCAGTGCAGCTGGAGCCTAGAGGAGTGGGGCTGAGTTGCAGCAGGGTTGGAAAAGAGAGATAGCTGAAAAAATAGCCAGGAGCCCAAACGGGAAGCCAGGCTGTGCTAAGGAGTTAAGACTTTTATCTCCAACATAGCTGAGCAATCAGGCAGGATTTTAAAGAGGAGAGTGACTTGCTAGGACTTGCATTTGAAAGAGCTCTGGCTTCTGGATAATGCAGGAGAGGGGCAACACTGAAGACCAGCTTGGGGCCATCACAGTTTTCCAGGGAAGAGATGCTGCCGACTTGAACTGAAAGTAGTGGAGGAGGGTGGAGAGAATATAAGGAGGTTGTAGAATGTCTTCAGGAGAAATAGCAGAACTTAGAATTTTCTTGGCTGGGTGTGGTGACTCAGGCCTGTAATCCCAGCACTTTGGGAGGCTGAGGCGGGCATATCATGAAGTCAGGAGATTGAGACCATCCTGGCCAAGATGGTGAAACCCCATCTCTACTAAAAATACAAAAATTAGCTGGGTGTGGTGGCACACACTTATAATCCCAACTACTTGGGAGGCTGAGGCAGAAGAATTGGTTGAACCAGGGAGGCTGAGGTTGCTGTGAGCCGAGATCACGCCACAGTCCTCCAGCCTGGCAACAGAGAAACACGTCATCAAAAAACAAAACAAAACAAAACAAAAAACAGAGAGAGAGACAGAAGGATGCAGACCAAGGGATGGGAGCGTCACCTCCTCAGGACTCTAAGAGGATGGCAGAAGGCTGCTTTCAGAAACAGAGATTTCAAGAGTTTCTTAATCCCTTTGTAACTTGTCCCTACCCTGATTATATTTGCAAAATCCTAAAACCGGAGGACCTTTGTGTGCATGACGGACAGCGGAAGCTATGGAGGCAGTGCCTCTGCCATCAGCCAATTTAGGAAAGGGAGAGTTCGGGGGATGGAACTCAAGAGACAGACAACTGTGGGAAGGGCACTACTGAGAAGACAGGGAACCCGTGAGTTCTGGGGTCCTCGCTCCAAACGACTAGGGAACCCGACAACTAGACCTATGTGGTTGGCCCTCCCAGGTCCAGACAAGCGGAAGCTGGCACCATTAAAAAACCCCAGTGCTGGCTGGGTGAGATGGCTAACACCTGTAATCTCAGCACTTTGGGAGGCCGAGGTGGGTGGATCACTTGAGGTCAGGAGCTCAAGACCAGCCTGGCCAACATGGTGAAACTCCGTTTCTACTAAAAATACAAAAATTAGCTGGGCGTGGTGGTGGGGGGCGCCTGTAATCCTAGCTACTCGGGAAGTTGAGGCAGGAGAATCACTGGAACCCAGGAGGCACAGGTTGCTTTGAGCTGAGATTGCATCACTGCACTCCAGCCTGGGCCACAGAGTGAGACTCTGTCTCCAAAAACAAAAAAACTAAACAAACAAACAAAAAACCCAAAAACCACCAAAAAAAACCCCAGTGCCATCTCAAGTTCCTCTTTAACCAGCCAGGTTTACATTCTGATGTGAATCTCGACTTCTCTCCCCTTCGAAGTCTTGATCTTCCTGTATTCACGTTATATATACTCTGTCCATTTTGCTCAATCTGTCTTCTATCTTATTCTGCATGTATCTTATTCCCCCACTAGGTTGGGAATTCTTCAAAGGATTCCAGTTCCATTCATGCCATATTTCCACATTTTCTTTCACGCAGTAGACACATGATTGGCGTTTGACAGTAGCACTGTCATTGGAATGTCTTTGGAAGATCCAAAATGTGCATTTCTCAGCAGGCTTCTGTAGTCACTGACACCAGCAGAGAAGGAACACAAGAGGGCACTCCTTCCCCTCTTATCTTAGATCAGGGCCCATCACTACTACCCATTTTGTGTCTCAAATTTTCAAACAGGACTGACGTTCATGAAAACACATATTTCGTCACTACTAGGCAGGGGCTCTGGGAAATTTTGAATATACATGCTGACACCCTTAGAGAATCACTCACTATTTCACTCAAGTCTTTGATTCTATTAGAATCATTCAAGCAAATAATCACATTGTCAGATTTTGAACAACTAAAAGTCTAAAGAAACATAACCACTTTAAAAAGTAACCAACTGACCAGGTGCGCTGGCTCACGCCTATAATTCCAGTACTTTGGAAGGCCAAGGCGGGCGGATCACGAAGTTATGACATCAAGACCAGCCTGGTCAACATGGTGAAACTCGTCTCTACTAAAATACAAAAATTAGCTGGGCGTAGTGGCGGCACCCCAGTAGTCCCAGCTACGCAGGAGGCTGAGGCAGGAGAATCAGTTGAACCCGGGAGGCATGCCACTGCACTCCAGCCTAGCAACAGAGCAAGACTCCATTTCAAAAAAAAAAAAAGTAACCAACCACGTCACACCCATTAGGATGGCTGTTATCAACAACAAACAAACACAACAGAAAAACTGTCAAGGAGGTGGAAAAATTAGAACCTTTGTGCATTGCTGGTGGGAATGTAAAATTGTGCAGCTGCAATTGAAAAAAAAAAAATAGTATGGGCTGAGAGCGGTGGCTCACTCCTGTAATCCCAGCACTTTGGGAGGCCAAGGCAGGCAGATCATTTGAGGTCAGGAGTTCAAGACCAGCCTGACTAACATGGTGAAACACCGTCTCTACTACAAATATAGAAAATCAGGGGAGCGTGGTGGTGTGTACCTATAATCCCAGCTACTCATGAGGCTGAGGCAGGAGAATTGCTTGAACCTGGGCGGCGGAGGTTGCAGTGAGCTGAGATCATGCCACTTGCACTCCAGCTTGGGTGACAGAGCGAGATTCTGTCTCAAAAAACAAGCAAAACACAATATGACGCTCCTCAAGAAACTAAACAGAATGTCCATGTGATCCAGTCATCACACATCTGGGGAAATACACAAAAGGACTGAAAGCAGGGGCTCAAACAGATACTTGTGCACCCATGTTCACAGCAGCATTCTTCACAGTAGCCCAGAGGTGGAAGCAGCCCAAGGGACCACTGAGAGATGAATGGAGAAGCAAAATGTGGTCCATCCATACCATGGAATATTATTCAGCCTTAAAAAGGAAGGAAATTCTGACCCATGCTGCAACATGGATGAATCTTGAGGACATTACACTGAGTGAAATAAGCCAGATACAAAAAGGAAGGTGAATCTTTTTTTTTTTTTTTTTGAGACAGAGTCTGTCTCTGTTGCCCAGGCTGGAGTGCAGTGGCATGATCTCGGCTCACTGCAGCCTCTGCCTCCCAGGTTCAAGCGATTCTCCTGCCTCAGCCTCCCAAGTAGCTGAGACTACAGGCACCCTCCACCACATCCAGCTAATTTTTGTATTTTTAGTAGAGATGGGGCTTCACCCTGTTGGCCAGGCTGGTCTTGAACTCCTGACCTCAAGTGATCTGCCTGCCTCGGTCTCCCAAAGTGCTGGGATGACAGATGTGAGCCACCACACCCGGCTACAGGAGGTGAATCTTGACCTAAGCCTGGAAGCAAGAAGGGTGACGCTTGGATAGACACAGAGGAGGAGGTAACAGTAGTAGCAAGAAGACAAAGGGAGGAAAAAGTTTGCTACCAGAGCCTTTGTGGGTTCCTGCATACAGAAGTGATATGACAAAAGAAATATTTTTAGAAGATTCGTGGGATATAGGATAGATCTGAGGGGGGGAAACTGTAGGTAGATAAATGCCTTTAGATGCTGCAGCAATAATTTGGAGACTAGATTAAGGACAGTGGTATTGATGAAAATAAACGGATGGATTAGGCTGGACAAGGTGGCTCATGTCTGTAATCCCAGCACTTTGGGAGGCCGAAGCAAGCGACTGCTTGAGGTAAAGAGTTCGACACCAGTCTGGCCTACATGGCAATACCCATCCCTACAAAAAATACAAAGAGAAAAAGAAAAAAAAATTAGCCGAGGATGGTGGCACACGCCTGTAATCCCAGCTACTCGGGAGGCTAAGGCATGAGAATTGCTTGAGCCTGGGAGGTGGAGGTTGCAGTTGGCCAATATCATGACACTGCTCTCCAGCCTGGGTGACAGAGTGAGACTCCATCTCAAAAATGAAATGGATGGATTAAAATGATGGACCTTGGTGAAAAAAACAAAACAAAACAAAACAGGGTGGGGGTTGGAGGGTGAGTCAAGGAAGTAGAGTCCAAATTGATTACCAAGGGTCGATAAAGGCTCTAGCCCAGACTCCTGGAAGGCTGGTGCCGAAACTCTCCATACAGCGTCTACATTCCAATTGCTGCATGTTGTTAAACAAAGTAAATATAATCCGACAGGTTTTTCCAAATATCCTATGAGTGACTTGAAGACTTTCATAAAATATTAAAGTTTTAGTCTTTGATCCTTTTGTTTCTTTTCTGAGTCACTCCCTTCTTTAAAGAAGGATACATTTATCTCCTCTTTCCCTACAGCCTTGCAATGGGGTGATTCTTCTGTGCCCATGAGAAAACCAAGCTGTTGAAGTAAAGATGTTCTGCTGTGGACAAATCTTTATGATTTATTTGTCGCTTGTTCATTCATTTTGTCATCTACAAGGCTAGTAGAGGAAATGCACTGGCATTAATGGGGCACATATTAGAAATGTAGAAACTTGGTCCCCACCCCAAGCCTAATGAGTCAAAATCCCCATGATTTCTTTTTCTTTTTTTTTTTTGAGACAGACTCTTGCTTGGAGTGCAGTGGCGTGATCTCGGCTCACTGCAACCTCTGCCTCCCAGGTTCAAGCGATTCTCCTGCCTCAGTCTCCCAAGTGACTGAGATTACAGGTGCACACCACCCACCCGGCTAAGTTTTGTATTTTTAGTAGAGATGGGGGTTTCACCATGTTTGTCAGGCTGGTCTCGAACTCCTGACCTTGTGATCCACCAGCCTCGGCCTCCCAAAGTGCTGGGATTACAGGTGTGAGCCACTGCATCCGGCCTATTTCTTTAAAGATATGGAATGCTTCATGTATTGGCGTGTCATCCTCCCACGGGGGCCATGCTAATCTCTGTATCATTTCTATTGTAGTATATGTGCTGCTGAGGCAAGTGCAGGGTCTGCATGTTTAATAAGCTCTCCCTCCATTCGTACGCACATTAAAGCTTATAAAGTAGGAAACCCTGTCCTACAAAACGAAGTCTGAACTCCTAACAAAGTTCTCCAACAGCTTTTCAATCTTATTTTATCTTACTCCAACACTTGAACTCTGCTTCCAACGCAATTCAGAAAGGGAAGTATCCTTGCATTGACAAGTAGAAGAACTGAGTTTTTTTAAATTTTATTTTATATTTTATTTTGAGAGAGTCTCGCTCTGTCACCCAGGCTGGAGTGCAGCAGCGCGATCTTGGCTTACTGCAACCTCCGCCCCTCGGATTCAAGCGATTCCCCTGCCTCAGCCTCCAGAGTAGCTGGGATGACAGGCATGCACCACCAGCCCAGTTAATGTTTTGTGTTTTTAGCAGAGAATGGGTTTCATCCTCTTGGTCAGGCTGGTCTGGAACTCTTGGCCTCAGGTGATCCACCCACCTTTGTCTCTGAAAGTGCTGGAATTACAGGTGTGAGCCACAGCGCCCTGCCCGGTCAGAAGAATGAGTTAACTACAGCTGTGCACACAAGAAAGTAAGAATCCACTGGGCAGTACTTGATTAAGTGCCAGATGACTAGCAGAGGCAAGACATGCTCTGAGTTAGAAGGAGTCGTCATGATTTTTGAAGTTTTCACCAAGTAGAGAGTTAATTTGGTCTTTTAAGGCTGGGGAGGTTTCTGCAGACAGGAGTAGGGGGAGAGTGCCAGGGACAAGGAGTGGTTTATGCAAAGCAAACAAATAAGAAAGCAAAAATGAACAGAGATTAGACAACTTTGCTATCAAGGGGAGTAGCTGCGATCTGGCTGGGAAAACTGTGAATAAGAGGCCAAGTATTTGTTCGGGAGGGCAGTGTTTTCTCTTATTCATGATAAAATTTCGATATATTGAATTCCATCACAAAACAAACAGAAACGCTTTTTAAGAAAATGGCTATATAATTGATTGACGTGCATTGTAAAAGTCACAACCACCCATATGTGCCCATGAGAAAACCAATCTATCAAAGTAAATATGATCTGCTATGGCCAAATCTTTATGATTTATTTGCTGCTTATTCATTGATTTTGTCCCCTACAAGAGTAGCAGACGAAAGCTTGGATTTACTACTACAGAAAAACAAGTACATATAGGGAAAAATATTTACAAATTGAGAAAGTCCTATCCACTAACTTTTGTTTTCTCTATGAATTGGGAAAAGGTCAAGGTTATCTGATACAAGGGCAGAGCGTTTTGGTTCAGCTCATAGACGACAGTCTTCCCAGGGAACATGGATTAAGTCCTGCAGTGGACCGTGGGAAGGAAGGTCTTGACAGGATAAAATGTGCTTTTAGGCAGATTACTCCGGTCACCCTATACAGGATGGGTTGGTAAACGGAGCAAGGAGAGACAGGAAGACCAGTTAGGAGATTGCAGCAGTAAACAGTAGTAATCCAGGCTTGAGTTGGTGCAAGAAGATCTTGAGTTTACACAATACTCTAGGTATACAAATTATTTTCATAGACACTACTTAAAATGATTACACGAGGTAGGTAGAGTCTTTTTTTTTTTTTTTTTTAATTTGGAGGTTTAATGAAAAAGGTAGCTATGTGAGAGGCATTTTAAAAAGAATTAGCAGGACTTTGTGTTAGGGTGGTGGGGAAGTGGGCAGGGGAGGGATGGAAGAGGAATCAAAGATGATACTAAAGTGTTTAAGCCCTGGTGACTGGGGGAACGTCGCTGCTATTGACCGAAGTCTAGAGGGAAAGCTGGTGTGGACGGGGGATTGTGATGGTGAATTTTATTCTTTCTTTTCATTCTGAAATAATTTCAAATTGACAGGAAATTAGCTGAAAGAGTCGAACAAAATAACTCCCCTATTCTCTGCCCAGAGACTCATCGCCTTTCGTCTGTGGCCTCTATGACAATCTTTTTTTTTTTTTTTTTTTCCTGGGATGGAGTCTCGCACTGTCACCCAGGCTGGAGTGCAGTGGCGCGATCTCGGCTCACTGCAATCTCCACCTCCAGGTGATTCTCCTGCCTCAGTCTCCCAAGTAGCTGGGACAACAGGCAGGCACCCACCACCACATCCGGCTAATTTTTGGATTTTTAGTAGAGACGAGGTTTCACCATGTTGGCCAGACTGGTCTCGAACTCCTGACCTCAAGTGATCTGCCCGCCTCGGCCTTCCAAAGTGCAGGGATTACAGACATGAGCCACTGTGCCCAGACTTCAGTGACATTCTTTACAGCACAACAATCACACGTTGGACACAGTTGCTCTGCTGAGTCTACTTCTACCTGGGGAGCTCCTCAAGTTTCCTTGGTTCTCAAGGTCTTGACTTTTTTGAATATTACAGGTCATTCTGTAGGCTGTCCCTCAAATTGGGTTTGTCCAGCGTTTCCTCATAAGACCTGGGTCCTGCATCTTTAACAGGAACATGGCAGAAGTCACGCTGCCACTCCTCATTGGGTTTCACCAGGTGGCACGCAATGTCAACTTATCTCTTTATCTGTGGGTTCACGTTCATGATTTGATTAGGATGATGTGTGCCTGGTCTCACCATGGTAAAATTACTTCTAAGGGCTAATTACTGAAATATTTTGTGAGAAGATGCTTTGAAAGGCTGCTGGCAAGCCTGGCTTCGGGAGTGTTCCACCTGCAGAGCCGCAAAGCATCCTGACTTAGAAGGGTCCCAGGGTCAGTTTACTTTTTGCTCAGAAAGGAAGGGGGCAGGGAAGGCAGGAAAGAAAGAAGACTGATAAAAAGGGAAGAATGAAGGGAGGGAAGGAAAGGAGAGGGAAGGAGTGAGGAAGGAAGAAAGGAAGGAGGAAAGAAGGGAGGGAGGGGGGAGGAAGGGAGGAAAGGAAGGAAACGTCAGGCACGGTAGCTCATGCTTGTCATCCAGCACTTTGGGAGGCTGAAGTGGATCACTTGAGTCCAGGAGTTCGAGACCAGCCTGGACAACATAGGAGGGCCCAATTTCTACAAAAAAAAAAAAAAAAAAAAAAAAAAGCCGGGGTGAGGGGTGGTGGCGGCACGCATCTGTCGTCCCAGCTACTCAGGAGGCTGAGGGAGGAGAATCTCTTGAGCTTGGGAGGTCGAGGCTGCAGTGAATCACGATCATGCTACCACACTCCAGCCTGGGCGACAGAGTGAGACCCTGTTTCTATTTATTTATTTGAGGCAGCGTCTGCCTCTGCTATCCAGGCTGGAATGCAGTGGTTCCATCTCTGCTCAATTTCATTTTTCACTGAGCCCTGCAAATGACGCAGCAGCGGGCCCAGGATAATAGAGCAAGAGTCAACTCTTCTTGCCTTTGGGGATATTTCGTGGTGACAGTGAGAGGGCAGGATCTTGTCCTACGGTCAAAGTGGAAGTAAACTTGGATTTCGCCTCAGGCATGTGTGTCTGCAGGGCAGAGTGCAGGGCCAGCAGGAATGGGTTTACAGATAGAGGTGAAAGATGGGCCGAACGCCTTTGGTGGATCAGACTTAGACAAAGCTGAGGTAGAAAAACAGTGGGGCTGGCCGGGCGCGGTTGCTCATGCCTGTAATCCCAGCCCTTTAGGAGGCTGAGGCGGGAGGATCACTTCAGCCCAGGTTTTTTAAAAAATTAGTTGGGTGTGGTGGTGCGCATGTGTAGTCCCAGCTACTCAGGAGGCTGGGGCAGCTGGATTGCTTGAACCTGGGAGCTTGGGGCTGCAGTGCGCCGTCATCACGCCACCGCCCCTCAGCCTGGGCGACACTCTGTCTCAAAAAAAAAAAAAAAAAAAGAAAAAAGAAAGAAAGAAAAAGAAAAAAAAACGAAAGAAAGAAAAAGGAAAACACAGCTGGGGCAAGGAGGAGGCCGCAGCAGGCCGAGGACGAGTCACGCGCCCAAAGAAAACCGGGTGCAGTGCTCAGCGCTCAGGCCGGCCCAGGGATCAGGCCCCGGAGACGCCGTGGGGACGCCGTGCCAGGGCGCGCGCCAAGGGATCAGGCCGGGCAGCCTCCCCCGCTGTCCACACCGACGCCAGCGCGCGCGCTCGGCTTGGCTCCCCACGATCCCCGGCGGAGCAGGACTACGGGACAAAGGGGCCGGTCCAGCAGTCGGGAGCGAGACCCGAGCACTGGGGCCGCAGGCACAGCCTGCTGGGCTCCCAGATCACGACCCACCCCCTCGCCTGATCCCTGTGCATAGCTGGCGGCCGGCAGCCAGCGGCCTGGGCGGCTGGGGGCGCCCTGCCCCGTCTTCCCTGCAGGCGGCGCGCAGGGGTGGGGCGGAGGCCTTCGTGGGCCCGGGCACGTCCCAGCCGCGCCTTCCCGGCCCCGCGCCCAGGGGGTTGAGCCGGCGGGGAGACACCACCCCCTCCCTCCCAGGCCCGGGCGCTTCCGCCGGCCGCAGCAGGGGTTGAGGACCGAGGAGGAGGGGGACGCCAGGCTGCGGCGGCGGGTTGTCGCCGCCTCGCGGGCAGGGACGGGGAGCGCCAACGCAGCCTTTCCAAGAACTCGCCCCGCGCTGCAGAGCGGCGGCCGGGCCCCAGCGAGCCCGAGGACAGACGCCGCCCGACAGCCTTGTCCGCGCTCGCCGTTGGGGGAGCAGCACGGAAACCCGACGCCTCCGCTCCCTGGCCTGTGGCCTCTCGAATCTTCCCGGCGGCGGCCCGCGCTGGGGCTGCGCGCCTGGAGCGCCCTGCGTCACCTGCAGAATATTCAGGAAGGGGCCTGGAGGAAATCAACCTTATGCAAAGGATTGAGAAGGAAACCGAGGAGATTGGAGGTCGTTTTCAACCTCCCGCCGCGTTATAATCAAAGTAATATGTGCTTAGTGTATACACTATGGCAAATACAGAAAACTGTAAATAATTAGACCCCCCCCCCCCCAAAAAAAACCCCTGCAGAAAAGCACCCATAATTCCACCACCCCGAAGCAAACACTTTACGTAGTGGGCTATTTCTTCACGTTTTGCCCTATTTCTCTTTACAGACTTGATCGTTCTGTGCAAGTCATTAGTGTCTTGCTTTTTGTACTTAATATCTTAGAAACATTTCTCACTTCCTTAAACACATCATAAATATGTTTGATGGTTCGATGTTAACATTGTACAGCTGTACCAAAATGCAATCATTTTCCTTTTTTTTAAAGGATCAAATGATACAAATACTTTTAAAGTTCTTTTTTTTAAGATAGGGTTTCTTATCCACCACCTAGTTTTATATATACATATAATATAAATATATATGTAATATATAAATATTATATATATTTTCAGACGGAGTCTTGCTCTGTCACCCAGGCTAGAGTGCAGTGGCCCAATCTCTGCCCCCTCCCTGGAGTTCAAGTGATTCTCCTGCCTCAGCCTCCCAAGTAGCTGGGACTACAGGCGTGTGCCACTGTGCCTGGCTAATTTTTGTATTTTTAGTAGAGATGGGGTTTCACTATGTTGGCCAGGCTGGTCCCAAACTCCTGACTTCAAGTGATTCACCTGCCTCAGCCTGGGATTACAGGCCTGAGCCACTGCGCCTGGTCTGGTCATAACGTTATGGATGATTTGCTCTGGTCACTCTGCTAGTTGTGTCCCCAAGGCTAGGACAGTGCTCTTTCTTGTAGAACAGGCAGCCTCTAGTCACTGGCTGTTTCTTCTGGTTCTAGCTTCAGAGACAGCTCCTGTGGCTGATGGGAGCAGATTACATACCAGCCCCTGCAGGCCAAGCCCAGGCTTCTGCCCCTTGGCTTCTCAGAATGGTTGCTCCTTTTTATTTTGTTTTGTTTTGTTTTGTTTTGAGACAGGGTCTTGCTCTGTCACTCAGGTTGGAATGCAATGGCACAATCACAGCTCACTGCAGCCTTGACCTCCTGGGCTCAAGAGATCCTTCAGTCTCAGCCTCCCAACTAGCTGGGACCACAGGCACCACCACACCACACTAATTTAAAAAAAAAAAAAATGGTAGAGATGGTGTCTCACTATGTGGCCCAGGCTGGTCTCAAACTCCAAGACTCAAGCCATTCTCCTGCCTCAGCCTCCCAAAGTGTTGGGAATACAGGCATGAAGCCACTGCACCCAGCCTGATAAATTGTCCTTCTGATGGATTTTCATAGGCTGAACATCTGACCCTTTGTAGTGTGACAGGGACAGAGCGGTAAAAGGCTGCCTTCGAAGAAGCCAGACTCTACCATGCAGAGGACGTGAGCCTCCCTTTGCTGGTCTATGTCTCAAGCCTTCCTTATTAAGCTGGCAAAAGCCTTATTTTATTGTTTTCTTTTTCTTTTTCTTTTCTTGTTTTTTGAGACAGGGTCTCATTCTGTTACCCAGGCTGAACTACAGTGGCACAAGCACGGCTCATTGTAGCCTTGACCTCCTGGGCTCAGGTGACCCTCCCACCTCACTCTCTTGAGTAGCTGGGACTACAGTCATGTGTCATCATGCTGGGCTAATTTTTTGTATTTTTTGTAGAGACAAGGTTTCGCCATGTTGCCCAGGCTGGTCTCGAACTCCTGAGCTCAAACAATCCTCCTGCCTCGGCCTCCCAAAGTGCAGAAATTACAGATGTGGGCCACCATGCCTGGCCTATTGTGTTTTTTAATGACTTAAAATGTATTTTAAAAATTACCAGAAGCATATAGCATATTCACACTTTTACAAGTCATCGTCAAGTTTTTAAAGAAAATAGTATTGTTTGTGTTGTATTTTTATGTAATTTCTATATTGTTTCAATTCTCCAATTTGCTTACCTGCCCTTAAAAGAAATTAAAGTAGAATATACACAAATCACAATGTACACTTTGATGATTTTTTTCAAACTGAAGACACCTAGTTATTTGCATTCAGATCAAGAAACATTTCCAGCACCCCATACACAAGGGCACCTTGTAGAGAGCATTATGTTCTTGCTTTCTTCTCTCTTTTCAGAAATTTACCTGATGTGAAAATTGATTTTTGTTTGATTTAAAGTCCCCAGGTTTCTAGCATGCAGAATGTGTACAACGGAAGAAACATTTCCTTCTTTCCTTCCTACTCTGATGAGGCTAAGTTAAAATTAAGTGCAAAATTTTGACCTCTTAGGAGAAAGCTTGAGGGAAGATGCATAGATTCATAGATATTTAAAGCTGGAAGAGACTCTAAAAAGAAGAGGTTATGACTAAGGTGTCGTACCTCCTGAGTGGCAGATCTGGGACTTGAGTCCAGGCCTTCTAACAACCAACCATTATTCTCTCCTTTGCTAATGTTATGTAAATAGCCATAACCCAGGGTGGAAGGAGGTACTAGGAAGAGAGACTTCAGGAAGATTTCCTGCAGACCACGGAACAATGACAGGGTGGCCAACTGTGAACAAGGATACATACAGGTGGTTCCCTGCTTCCATTCTCCTGGAAAGAACCATGCTGCTTTTTTTTTTTTTTTGAGACAGAGTCTGTTGCCCAGGCTGGAGTGCAGTGGCGTGATCTCAGCTCAATGCAACCTCCACCTCTCGGGTTCAAGCAATTCTCCTACCTCAGCCTCCCAAGTAGCTGGCATACAGGTGCACGCTGCCACGCCCTGCTAATTTTTTGTATTGTAGTAGAGACAGGGTTTCACCATGTTGTCCAGGCTGGTCGCAAACTCCTGAGCTCAGGCAATCCGTCCACCTCAACCTCCCGAAGTGCTGGGATTACAGGCGTGAGCCACCGCCCCCAGCCCCTGCTGCCTTTTGGTTGCTTCCTGATATAGCCTCTAACAGTTTCCAAATTGTGTGTCGAGGTGCCCTAGGGTGCTGCCGCAAATTCACAGGGGGCACGTTAAGATATTTTAATTTATTTTTTTGAGACAGAGTCTCACTCTGTTGCCCAGGCTGGCATTCAGTGGCATGATCTCAGCTCACTGCAACCTCCACCTTCTGGGTTCAAGCGATTCTCCTGCTTCAGCCTCCCCAAGTAGCTGGAACTACAGGAGTGTACCACCATGCCAGGCTAATGTTTGTATTTTTAGTGGTGATGGGGTTTCACCATATTGGCCAGGTAGGTCTTGAACTCCTGGCCTCAAGTGATCCACCCACCTCAGCCTCCCGAAGTGCTGGGATTACAGGCGGGAGCCACTGCGCCCGGCCTCATCAGGATATTTTAAATGCTGCAGAGGGACACAGTGATACCTGCCATCTGTCACACACTGCATGAACTGTTAGTCAAAGGCAATGCATAGTTTCAACATTACATTGCATTACATTCCTTTCAGTGGCTTGACAGAATTGGGTTTTGTCAGATACTGTGTTAAAAAGCAAGCACTGCACATGAAAATGGATGGGAAATAGGAAATGAGGGTGATTGTGTGCATCTGATTCTAAGGTTTGGGAAATTGTGCAGTGCTCAACAGGTGTACTCATCCTGTTAGAAAGAAATTGCAGTCATTTAAGAATAAAATAGGCTGGGCACGGTGGCTCACACCTGTAATCCCAGCACTTTGGGAGGCCGAGGTGGGCGGATCACCTGAAGTCAGGAGTTTGAGACCAGTCTGGCCAACATGGTGAAACCCCATCTCTACTAAAAATACGAAAATTAGCCAGGCGTGGTGGCACACTCCTGTAATACCAGCTACTTGGGAAGCTGAGGCAGGAGAATCACTTGAACCCAAAAGGCAGAGGTTGCAGTGAGCCAAGATTGTGCCATTGCACTCCAGCCTGGAGGACAAGAGCAAAACTTTGTCTCAAAAAATAAATAAATAAATAAATAAAAATAAAAATAAAAAAGAATAAGATAAAGGCCAGGTGCAGTGGCTCACACCTGTCATCCCAGGACTTTAGGAGGCCGAGGGGGGTGTGGATCACCTGAGGTCAGCAGTTCGAGACTAGCCTGGCCAACATGGTGAAATCTCATCTCTATTAAAAATACAAAATTAGCAGGGCGTGGAGGCATGTGCCTGTAATCCCAGCTACTCAGGAGGCTGAGACAGGAGAATCAGTTGAACCCGGGAGGTGGAGGTTGCAGTGAGCTGAGATCTTGCCATTGCACTCCAGCCTGGACAAAAAGAGCGACACTCCATCTCAAAATAAGTAAGTAAATAAATAAATAAATAAATAAATAAAATAAAATAAACACATCAGGCTGGGCGTGGTGGCTCACGCCTGTAATCCCAGCATTTTGGGAGGCTGAGGAGGGCAGATCACGAGATCAGGAGATCAAGACCATCCTGGCTAACATGGTGAAACCCCATCTCTACTAAAAAATACAAAAAATTAGCTGAGCGTGGTGGCGGGTGCCTGTAGTCCCACCTACTGGGGAGGCTGAGGCAGGAGAATGGCGTGAACCTGGGAGGTGGAACTTGCTGTTGGCTGAGATCGTGCCACTGCACCTCCAGCCTAGGTGGCAGAGCAAGACTCTGTCTCAAAACAATTTAAAAAATAAAAAATAATAAAAACATCAATTTCCTTCAATTGCTATGTATTGTCTTTGCAAATAATTACTAAATTGTTAAGACATGAATACCTATTAAGTTGTTTGGACCTACGTACTTAACAATCCGTTAGGTATTTCTTTTGACCTAGGGGCTCTGTGAACCTTTGCCTTTGGAGTAAGGCTAGGTGAGATCAGGTTCAAGTTACTGCAGCATCTCTAGTATTATGTGTCAACTGGATGTTAAGCTGGTAGACCAGAGTCCAGGATGATTTTATCCAGATACAGAAACTAAGTCTCAGCAAGTAACTTGATAGAGGTCATCTACCTTCAGCAGATTCATGTTTCATGAGGCCCAAGGCTTATGCAATCGTTGGAGCCCTCTTTCAGGACAATAATGCAAAATTTGGGATTTGAAAATTGGGCAGCAGGCTTGCAAGGGGCCTGTGTAAAGTGAGGGGGCCTTGAAGCTTCAGGTCCATCAGAGTCATGAGCCTCTGCTACCAGCTAGTAAGTAGTGGAAATGGAAATTCAAACCCAGCTTTGTCTGACTTCAAGGAACCTGGCATTGAGACCCCAATTCCTGTGTCTTCTCATGGGATGGTTTCGAGAAGCGATTGAAGAGGGCTTTGGTGTCAAAGCTCAGTTTGTTTGAATTCTGGCTTCACCACTTCCTAGCTGTGTGTGCTGGGAAAGTTACCGACCCTTTTTGGGGATTACTGAGGCAATACCACCCACTCCCCACAAGAGTGTCAGGATTAAATGAGATAATACTGCAGGTGAAAGTGTCTACAGACACACCAACCATGTTAATCTCCCTCCCCTTCCTCTGCTCCCAACAAGTATCATCTGTATATGGAGGCAAAATAAACATAGACAAGTTAGCTGGTAGAGTTTCCTTTGTGTGGGGGTAAATTCAGTAAATGCATATATATGGCAAGCAACTGTCTGCAAAAGATGCAAATCAGATCACATTGGCAGACCTTTGCCTGGTGTCTTGTCTTGGTTCAGTGCCTAGCCGTGTCTATATACAGGGCTTCCTCATTGCCCATAGATGAAGGTAGAAACTCCTTATCCTGGCATTTGCAATTTCCCACAATCTGGCCTCAACCTAATCCTCCAACATTTTGTCTTACTATGGTCCAGTGCAAACCCCTCCTGTTTTCCCACTGACCCTTACCCATTCACCATGGCCTCAGCAAAAAGCTACCTCCACTCCCTGGACTTCTGTTTCCTGAATCCCAAATTCTACCCATCCTTCAGGGTAAGTTCAAGTTCTCTTTTGCAGTGAGCATTTTCTGCCCAATCCTAGCCCCTGGGGAATCCAGTCCTCTCAACTTGAGCCACACCTACCATATATACCATGCATTCAAATCTTAACCACACACTGCCTCATTTAGTTCTGCAAGTTTTAGGGAGTTTGTTTTTCCTTCCAATTGCACTGTAAGTACAGAGCGGTGTCAAGGAAATAACATCAGGTTGAAAGCAGAGACTTGGCCTCTGTTTCTAACTTGTCGTATAACCCCAGGCAAATATCTTTCCTTGATTCCTTTAACTCTGAAGTGAAAGAGTTGGATAAGGGAATTCTAAAATTCGTTAAAATTAGGTTCTTCACAGGGTGATACATATAAAAGCTCAGCCTGAGCAACACAGAGAGACCCTGTCTCTAAAAAAACAAAATTTTAAATTAGCTGGATGTAGTGGCTTATGCCTATAGTCCTAGTTACTCGGGAGGCTGAGGTGGGAGGATTGCTTGAGCCCAGGAGGTTGAGGCTGCAGTGAGCTATAATTGCACCACTGTACTCCAGCCTGGTTGGCAGAGCAAGAACCTGTCTCAAAAACCAATAACTCAATAAAATAAAATCTCATTGAACAAATATTCAAACATTTGTTGATGACTTACACCCCAAGCACTGAGCTAGGTGCTAAAGGATGAATAACGGTAAACAAAACACGGTGTCTGCTCTCAGGAAACATATAGTGCAAGGGAAGACTAGACACACATACTCACTTGTGGATCAGGAGCTCAGAGACCAGGAGATGACAGAGTACCCATCCACATTGTATCTGTGAGTTACTTTGTCTCCTCATTCCACTGCCTGGTCTCTGAACCCCATATTTCCCCATTTCAGCACCACATCATGCACACCTGTGTCAAGAGAGCTACCCTGCCCTCCAACCCTCCATTCACTCTGCTGCTAATCTTGAAGTCAGTCCTAAAGCTCAGGTGAGGGAGGGATCAGGAAGAGTGGTAGGGACACTAAGAACATAGCACAGAATGATTGCTTTGACGGCTTTATTAGAGGCCAAATGCTGCCTGCACACTTTACCTACATTTGCTCATTCAAGCCCAACAACATATCTAAGCCATAGTTACTATCACTATCCCAGGTTTACGAATGAGGAACCGGAGGCAGAGATAAGTCAAATGACTTGTCCGAGAGAACAAGTAGGTGGAGGAGCTGGTTTGGAATCCAGGGTAGCCTGGCTCCATAGTTCAATGCCTCCCTGAAATGACTGCTTCTCTTGCAGTGAAGGTTTAGTGAAGGTTCTCCAGCTTCCTTTTCCACCAGCTCTGATCTATTTCCTGGAGCTACCTTGAGACAGATAGAAGGTAAGGGGCATTTTCCCTGGGAGGGAAGATCTGGAGAGTGTTAACTGGATGACAATAGCTGGATACTGCCAGTTTCTGGGTAGTCATCTTGATGCAAGGCAGGTGAACCCCAAAGAGGGGCTTAGCCCGTGAGGGTTCTTGGCTTTGCTCAGGAAAGAACTCAACAGTCAGCTGGTAGTAGAGTAGAAGGTAACAGCTTTACTGAGGTGGCAGTGTTACAACTCCAGCAGCGTTACAGCCCCTCAACTGCTCCTGCAGAGCGGGGCTACCCCGTAGGCAGTGTGCAGAGAGTAGCAGCTCAGGCTGCAGATTTACACCTACTTTCAATTACATGTAACAGATTAAGGGGTGGTTTATGCAGAAATGTCTAGGAGAAGGGTGATAACTTTTGGGTTGTTGGGTCATTGCCACGGAAAGGGGCAGTCATTCTGGGGTGTTGCCATGGCAATGATACACTGACATGGTGGGCGTGTCTTTCCCACTTCACTGGTGGGAAAGCTGCTTCCTCTCTGTCCCTGTTTTAGTTAGTGCTCAGTTTGGTTCAGTGTCCAAACCCAACCTCTGGAGTTGAGTCCTGCTTTCTACCTCCATTTGCCCCTGAATTACACAAAGAGATCAGGGTAGAAAGAAGCTCTTGTCAACAGGAGTTCTGAGTTCCAGTCTTAGTTCAGATCTAGAAAATTTTTCCACCTTTCCTTTCTTAAAATATCAGTTTTATTCAGGAATAATTTAGATAAAACACAATTTACCAACTTCAAGTGCACATTTCAGTGATTGTTGACAACTGTATATAGCCCTGTGACCACCACAACAATCAAAATATAAAACAGTTCTATCATCCCCCAAATTTCCTCTTGTCCCTTTCTAGTCAATCCCCTCCTTCTGACCCTGTCCCCTGGTAACCTCTGATCTGCTCACTACCCTTAGTTTTGTCATTTCCGGAATTTCACAGAAATTGAATCATTACAGTATGTCTGGCTTTTTTCACACAGCTAATAGTTTATGTATTTTTATTTTAAATTTATTTGAGAGACAGGGTCTCACTCTGTCACCGAGGTTGAAGTGCAGTGGTGAGATCACAGCTCCCTGCAGCTTTGACCTTCTGTGTTCAAGTGATCCTCCCACCTCAGCCTCTCCAGCTGGAACAACAGGACTGCACCACCATGCCTGGCTAATTTTTTTTATTTGTGAAGAGATGCGGGTTGGGCGGGACGGGTCTCACTATGTTGTCCAGGCTGGTCTCAAACTCCTGGCCTCAAGTGATCTTCTACCTTGGCCTCCCCAAGTGCTGGGATTACAATGGTGGGCCACTGTGCTGGGTCCACTAGAGCGAATACTTCTGAGGTTCCTCCCAGGTAGTGTCTGCACTAATAAAGAAAGAAAAAAGTTTATTTCTTTTTATTGAGTAGCGTCCCATTTCATGGATATATTGCAATTTGTTTATTCACTCTCCTGTTCATGGATATTGTGATGACTTTCTGGTTGGCTGTGACGCATGCAGAAGTCTTAGTGTGGGCATCTGTTTTAATTTCTCTTGGATAATACCTAGGAGTGGGACTGTTGTGTGGTCGATGTATGGTGCACACTGAAATCCTTCCAGCTTTCTGAACCTCAAGTTTCCCCACCTTTAGAGAAGACAGCAGGACGAGCACAGGGTTAGGTGAGCTCCATTCCAGGAACGGAGAGGCGTGGGAGTCCCTACAATGTAGGCCCGTGTGTGCAGGAGGCAAGAGGGCGGGGTGTTTATGCAGCAGGAGCCTGTGTGTTCAGGGGGCTTGAAATGTCGGGTTCTGTGGACACAGGCAGGAAACTTAAGAGGCTCTGCTGAGCAGGGACCTGGGGAAGAGGTGGGAGCCCTGCAGCCGGACAGCGCCCGGAGGCTGTGCTTGCAGAAGGAGCAACCGCGGCAAAGTCGTCGGGGAGCCCATTGGGGCCCTCGCCGGGCGAAGAGGCCAGAGCCAATTCCCAGCTGGACCCGAGGAGGGGCAGGGGCGGGGGCGGGAGAACCGGGCCCCAGGCAGGCTGCAGGGAGCTGGAGGAGGCTAAGCCAGACCCTCGCCCCGCCCCTTCCCCTGCTTTCCCCTCCCCCTCCGCTGCTTTCCTCTCCCCCCTCTCCTTTCCCCTGCCCTCCTTCTCTCCTCCTTCTCCCCTCTCCTCCCTACTCCCTTTCCCTCCTTCCCCGCCCCTCCTCCTCCCTCCCTCCCTCCTTCCCTCTTCGCCGCCGCCGCGAAGGCCCCGCCCACAACACGAGTCACGTGCGCGGCACGCACCCTCCCTCGGCTCGGGCTCTGGCCGCGGAGTCCCGCGGGAGGAGGGTCGGGGCTGGCTGGGCACTCGGCACAGGCCCGTGCCGGGACCTCGCCGCGAGTAGGCGGACGCCTGGAAGGGACAGACTGCACGGGGCGGGGCCTGTCGCGAAGGGCGGGGCCTGTTGCCAGGGCTGGCGCAGGAAACGGGCCGAGGGGCGGGGCTGCCGACTGCCGGCTGGGGCGCTGTTTACTCCTGGCGGGGGAGCTTTAACCCGCGGGCGCGGGGCGGCCAGGAAAACGCGGCGCCGGAGCCGCGGCCCGGGAGCCGGAGGTGGGGCGGGAGCCGGAGGTGGGGCGGGAGGGAGGGGCTGGCTGAAGACACCCTGGACGGCTGGGCTTTTATTTTTCTTATTTTATTTAAAAGATGTCTAGCCTGCTTTCCTTGCCGCCCCCCACGCCACACACACAGACACGCGTGCGTGCGCGCGCACTCTCACATACACCTCCGAGTGCGCGCACACGCACATATACACGCGCGCACACACGACACATACGTACACACACGCGTGAACGCACAGGCGCACTCACACATGCACAAATACACGCGCACACGGATACGCGCGCGCGCGCACACACAAGCACATACACTCGAGTGCACTCACGTGCGCATACACGCGTGTGCATGTACACACGCGTCACACGTACTCACGCGCACATAACTGAGTGCACCCACTCATATACACGCGTGCACACACACGTACACACATGCGCACACACACGCGCGCACACGCGGTAAGTGATTGCTGGAGGCTGCGTGCACGCAGCGCTCTGGGCCCGGAGCAGCGCGTCCGGGCATCGCCGCCTGGGAGGTGGAGATCTGGCACGTGTGGTCCCTGAGGGTGTCTCTGCCACTTCTCCTAATCCAGGAAATGACTCGGTGGCAGCATCGCCCTATGGTTTGTGTGCCTGCACGAGACTCCAGTCACGCACTGAGCTGATCTGAGTCTGTACTCTAGGCAGTCCGGCCTCCTATGCTTCATGTTCTAATTTATGCAATCGATGCAAGAGTTTTCCGTAAACCGTGGAGCGCTCCACGAGGGTATCTGCATGAACACTGAGGACAGCAGGCTCTGTTGCAGTGCCTTCTTCCACGAAGTCAGTTTTCCACTGTCTGAGAAATCCAGAGTAGAGAGGCGCTGTGACACGTAATTTGGTAATGTCCTAACTACTACCCAGGTAACTGTTTTGCACCTGAGGAACGGAGGCTGAGAAAGGCAAAGCGGGTTTGTCCGAGGTCGCACAGCTAGTGAAAGTGCACATGTCCTTTGACTCTCAAAGGTGTTCCTTACCCCTCGTATAATGGACATATGTGATTTTCTCCGTGCCGCGTCCCTTCCTATGGGACCTCACTCCTCTATTCCCTGTGGTTTTATTTGGGCTGACCACCTTAGGATTCCATCTCTCTGGCAACAGCGGTCTAAAGGGTGAGCATTTTCTCTGAACAGAATCAATTACAGTCTTTCCCTGGAACTAATATATGAATGTGCGAGAGAAAAATTTGTTTTCTGCTGGTGTTGCTAAATTAAGGATGTCATAACTGGGAGCTGCCAGCAGCTCCCAAGTGTGCGAGGGAAGCTCATTTTTGAGGGCTGGAGGCTCTTTTGAAGTTGGAAATAATGGGACTGATATGAAGGAGCAAACCAGAAATGAGATATTTAGAGAACAGACCCTACCAACTTGGTTTAAACCCAGGGTCTCGCTGTGCCTGGGGCTAGTTATACTCCTGAGTTTCCCAGTTAAGGAAGCTAACAAGTTCATTTTTTTTGCTTAAGCTAGCATGAATTGAGTTCCTGTCACTTGTCTCCAAAAAGAGGCCTGACTAATAAGTTTGGCACAGTGGTATTTATTTATCCCTCAAAGAATAATGGAAATTGGGTGCTGGCCACAGCTATCACTTCTTAAGTGTTCCACTTCCTAGAATGAGTCATAGCAAGTGCGAGTCCCGTGAAAATCTAATTCTTCCTCAGTATTATCGCTTTTCTACACAGAAAACAATTCAACAGGTCCGAGTTAGAGACTGGACAGATAACACTTGACCTTGGAATATGGTGATGGTCTGGATTGTGCAGAGGCTAAGACTGAGATTGTTGAGGTGAGAGTACTAGAAGGTTTTTAGCAACATGGGGAAAGACAAGGAGAGAGAGAAAGAAAATAAAGGAATAAAGGGGGAGGGAAGGAAGGAAGGAAGGAAAGGAAGAAAGAAAGACTGATAGAATAATAACTATTCTCACCAGGCATGGTGGCTCACACCTGTAATCTGGCACTTTGGGAGGTCGAGAAGGGCAGATCACTTGAGGTCAGGAGTTTGAGACCAGCCTGGCCAACATGGTGAAACCCCATCTGTGCTAGAAATACAAATATTAGCCGTGCGTGGTGGTGGGTGCCTGTAGTCCCAGCTACTTGGGAGGCTGAGGCAGGAGAATGGCTTAGACCCGGGAGGCCAGGATTGCAGTGAGCCGAGATCATGCCACAGCACTCCAGCCTAGGCAATATAGCAAGACTCCCTCTCTAATAATAATAATAATAATAATAATAATAATAATAATAATAATAATA
>NC_045440.1:26612450-26668341 GCF_002776525.5 Piliocolobus tephrosceles | reverse complement strand
AATAATAATAATAATAATAATAATAATAATAATAATAATAATAATAACAACAACAACAACAACAACAACAACCTATCAGTTGGTTAAAGCTGAAGGATGGAAAAGGTGAGAGGGTCAGTTTTAAAGAAGCAGTTAGAGGACAGAACATGAACTGCAAGGAGCGGGGGCATTTGGAGTCACAGAATCTTAGAGACAGAGTCCCTGACAAATCATTCTCCTTCCTCCTGAACAATTCCAGTGATGGACAGCTGGGTAGGTCACCAAGCAAAAGGTGGTCAGTGGTCCATGGAGAGCAGGGAGAGATGGTCTTTTCATATCCTTTGCCAGTCATGGCCATTCTAGGGGTCTGGGGATAAAATTATAGAGGTCCTATACGTATTCTTGGGAGCACATCAGGTAAACTGAGACTAGTCTGATATTGTCACCATGAAAAGAAAAAAATTAGATATTCTCCCACGGCAGACAGGGGACAGATTCCTTGCTGGCTGTGTCAGCTGCTAGGCCTTTGACAAACTGGAGAGTTGGGAAGTTAGGAGCAGACTGTATTTCTCTACTTGATGAAGAAAAGAAAGGAAAGGAGTAGTTAGGAAATGAGAACAAGGTTGAGGACAGGAGAAGAGAGAAGGAGGAGAGAGAAACAGCAGCTATGGGCAGTAGGATTTTGGGGGGAGAAATTTAGAAAGAGGATTTTTGAAAGCTTCTTGTGTGTTGTGCAATTAAATTCCTCCTTGGCTTCCTCCTATAAGAATGTCAACAAAGACATATTATTTTAAAGGCTTTTTTCGATTTGATTTGTTTTTTCTCCTGGCTGTGTCATCCAGACGTCACAAATCTGTCCTCAGTATTTCACAACCTTTCCAGCTAACCAAAGGTGCTATAGCATCTTATCTCCTGTGCCTTTCCCCAATATATACAGGACAATGAATACTTTCATTTATCAAATGGTGGGTTAGCACGTTGGGAATGGAGTGGATGGATGCTAAAATACATGATAGGAATAATTTTCCGGTCATTTGGCTGTTAGTATTCATTCGAAGGAGCCTGGCAACTCATTGACTAGTGAATTTCTAAGTGTCTCTTTTGAGGTGATTAGTTTGGATCAAGAGATAAGCCACAAAGGAAGAAGGGAAATATCAGAGGAACAACAACCTAGAATGGTCTAGAAGTGGATTGAGATCTAGTTTCTATATGGGACAGATCTTCACTCCTACCTTGGGTGCTGAATTACCAAACACCCAGATGCTAGTCATTTCTCGTGCCTTCAGGAATCACTGACAGTTTGTCAGCAGTGATTTGAGAAGCAATCAATTGCAGTATAAGAGGGAGAAGGCTGGGATTTGTAAATCAACAGCATATAAGTGAGAAGATTGTGAGATGGGCCATCTCTAAGACAAGCATTGGAAAATCAGAGTGCTCCCAGGTGGATAATATAAAAGGGTAATTGAACAGGATTTTAATAATTCACAAGACTTCTGCTCCAATGTATTATAAGGATTACTAGGGCAAGATGTGGCCTAACATCAGATGAACTGCAGGTTAGAAGAATCGTTAACTATATATCTTATCAAGGTAAGACTCTGGGTTTTATGGGTAAATATTGTATTGATTCTCTCCAAAAAAAACTAAAGATAAGTCTCATTCTTGGCTGGGTGCGGTGGCTTAGGCCTATAATCCCAGCACTTTGGGAGGCCAAGGCAGGTGGATCACTTGAGGTCAGGAGTTTGAGACCAGCCTGGCCAACACGGTGAAACCCTGTCTATACTAAAAATACAAAAAAAAATTTAGCTGGCATGGAGGCATATGCCTGTAATCCCAGCTACTCAAGAGGCTAAGACAGGGGAATTGCTTGAACCTGGGAAGCAGTGGTTGCAGTTAGCTGAGATTGTGCTATTGCATCCAGCCTGGAAGACAAAGAGAGATTTCATCTAAAAAAAAATAAAAATAAAAAAAAAAGTGTCATTCTTCCTCACCTAAATGAATTTAGGTATGCCTATGAAACGAGGAGAAACTTTTTGCCAGTAAATAAATGATTTAAACTTGGTGTCTTAGTCTGTTTTATGTTGTTGTGAAGGAATACCACAGACTGGGTGATTTATAATGAACAGAAATTTATTTCCTCACAGTTCTGGAGGTTGGGAAGTCCAAAATCAAGGTATAGGCATCTGGCAAGGACCTTCTTACTACATCACAATATGGTGGAAGGGCAAAGAGAGGGCAAGAGAGAAAGAGAGGCCAAACTCATCCTTTTATAAGGAACCCACTGTCATAATAAGGGCATTAATCCATTCAGGAGGATGGTACACTATGACCCAAACATCTTCCTTTAGCCCCCACCTCCCTACACTGCTGTACTGGTGATCAAGTGAACTTTGGGAGACACATTCAAAACACAGCACTTAGAAAAATTAAACTTGAAGGAGAATCTAGGTGTCAGACCTTGCTATCTATACTGAAATTCAAGAGGGAATTTCTTTTTTTTTTATTTTTGAGATGAAGTCTTGCCCTGTTGCTCAGGTTGGAGTGTGGTGACATGATCTCGGCTCACTGAAACCTCAACCTCCCAGGTTCAAGCGATTCTCCTGCCTCAGCCTCCCGAGTAACTGGGGTTATACGTCCCTGTCACCACACCTGGCTAATTTTTGTATTTTTTGATAGAGATGGGGTTTCACCATGTTGGCCAGGCTGGTCTCGAACTCCTGACCTCAAGTGTTCTGCCCACCTTGGCCTCCAAAAGTGCTAGGATTATAGGCGTGAGCCACCTCGGCTGGCTCAAGAGGGAATTTCATGCTGTGTGTCAACCCACTTGTGCTCTCAGTGTCTTACAGACCAGTCTTGTGAAGTTGGTTATCCCACTGGGGAGTGATGGAGGCTCATCTCTGATGGATGTAAGAAACTGTGCTGACTGTGAATACAATAAGATATCTGGTACAAACAGCATCCGCTATTCAATTCTGAAGGGCCAGAAGTTGTCATAAAATGATTGACACCATTTAAAATGCTTTTAGAAACAGCCTTTTATATTTGGGGTTTTATCTGATTGGCAAATGGGGTTATGGACTTTTGTTTTTTAATCTTTTCATTTTGCTTGTCAAGATGTTGTTCAGTTGATCAACCCCACATCCTGGGCAATTGTTAGTTAGCACATTGCTCTTGTGGCCCTGTGGAAATAATATAATAATTATATATAATATTATATATAATAATAATAATAATTGTTTCCCAGTGCTTCATGGCTTTGCCATTCCACAGTATGTAAGATCACCCTGTGCGTTTTGTCAAGATCTGTGATATTTCTGCGTGATCGTTGTCTCAAGATCTGGGCCATTTTTGATCATCTGGGCAGGCTGGGTTGCAGAAGGCACATCTGCTTTGGGTAGCAGTTTGCTGCTACAGAAGGATAAGGAAGAAGACTGGAATGCTCATGAGGGGCTGGCGACCAGAATGGAATACATTTGAGAGATGATGACGTTTAACAGCTGAACCAAAATGAAACTCTGGTAAGTTCACTAAAGAAAAGGCCACCAGCCCCCTTCTGTGGAGGGCTAGCGGTGATACTGGCAAGGGACGGAAGTGGTCCTTAAGAGCCAAGTCATAACAGTAAACACACTGCAGAAAAATAACCTCTGTGTGTGTGTATGACAGGGTCTCACTCTGTCATCTAGGCTGGAGTGCAGTGGCATGATCATGGTTCACTGCAGCTTCGACCTCCTGGGCTCAAGTGATCCTCCCACCTCAGTTTCCCACCTCAGCCTCCCAAGCAGCTGGGACCACAGGCATACATGACCATGTCCAGCTATTTTTTTTTTTTTTTTTTTTTGAGACAGGGTCTCACTCTGTTTCCCAGGCTGGAGTGTGGAGGTGCCTCAACTTCCCAGGCCCAAGCAATCCTCCTACCTCAGCCTCCCGAGTAGCTGGGACCACAGGCCTGTGCCACCACACCCAGCTAGGCTTTATTTTTTATTTTATAGAGACAGGGTCCCCTTATGTTACCCAGGCTGATCCCAAACTCCTGGGCTCAAGTGATCCTCCCACCTTGGCCTCCCAAAGTGCTGGGATTACAGACATGAGCCACTGCACCTGACCTAGTAAAATAACTGTTACATGTTGATTGGGACCAAAGAGGAGTATCAGGGGTGAGTATTCCCAACGTGCACCTTCCTGCCAATTCTTCTCTTCTTCTTTTTTATTTTTCTTCTTTTCTTTCTTTCTTTCTTTCTTTCTTTCTTTTTTTTTTTTTTTTTTTTGAGACAGTCTCACTCTGTTGCCCAGGCTGGAGTGCAGTGGTACAATCTTGGCTCACTGCAACCTCTGCCTCATGGATTCAAGTGATTCTCCTGCCTCAGCCTCCCAAGTAGCTGGGATTACAGATGTGTGCCACCATGCCCAGATAATTTTTGTGTTTTTAGTAGAGACAGAGTTTCACCATGTTGGCCAGGCTGGTCTCCAACTCCTCATCTCAAGTGATCTGCCCGCCTGGCCTCCCAAAGTGCTAGGATTACAGGTGTGAGCCACCACGCCTGGCCCAATTCTTTGCTTCTTATTGGCTATTTTACTTCTGCTCTATCTCTCTTCCTCCTCTTTTGGGAGCTCCCAGTAAGTTTCTCTGGTACTATTTGTTATCCAAGGGGCCAGATAACTTCAGGCTTCTCCTTGGAGTCATCTCGTAAGTCTAAGGTTGTTGGTGCTCTGCCATATTGTTTAATATTATTATTGTTGTTGTTATTATTACAATTTTTTTTTTTGAGATGGAATTTTACTCTTGTTGCCCAGGCTGGAGTGCAATGGTGCTATCTTGGCTAACTGCAACCTTCACCTTCCGGGTTCAAGCGATTCTCCTGCCTTAGCCTCCCATGTAGCTGGGATTACACGTGTCTGCTACCATGCCCAGCTAAGTTTTTATATTTTTAGTAGAGACAGGGTTTCACCATGTTGGCCAGGCAGGTCTCAAATTCCTGATCTCAGGTGATCCACCCGCCTCAGCCTCCCAAAGTGCTGGGATTACAGGTGTGAACCACCGTACCCGGCCATTTAATGTTATTTATTTCTTTCACAGCTCTGTTATCTCCCTTATAAGTGGGAAAAACTGGCCACTGAATTTAGCCTCTGTTAAGAACCTTCTATGAGAAGAGGATTCCTGCAGAGGCTGTAGTGTGGCACCCTAAGCGAGAGGTTCTCCCAGTGAGATTGAGGACTACTCAAATTCTATCTGTTGAGATGAATTGGTGTTTTCACCACGTGGTATGTTCCTGGACCTGGTCTGCTTCAGAGGGAGAGCTATGTCTAGATTTTTTGTTTTTTCTTTTTTTTCTTTGCTGCTTCTTCTTCTTCTTCTTCTTTTTTTTTTTTTTTTTGAGATGGAATCTCTCTCTATTGCCTAGGCTAGAGTACAGTGCCACAATTTCAGCTCACTGCAGCCTCTGCCTCCTGGGTTCAAGCCATTCTCTTGCCTCAGCCTCCTGAGTAGATGGGACTACAGGCATGCACCATCACGCCTGGCTAATTTTTATATTTTTGGTAGAGACGAGGTTTTGTCAGGTTGACCAGGATGGTCTCAAACTCCTGACCTCAAGTGATCTGCCCGCCTCAACCTCCCAAAGTGCTGGGATTATGGGCATGAGCCACCATGGCTGGCCATGTCTAGATATTCTTTAACCTGTGTATAAATCTTTTCCTTGGGTTCCCACTCCTCCTGTCTTAGTTACGAGCTCCTCCCTGGGGGCACAAGGTAGGATGAAGCCTCAGCTGATTCACCCTCAAAATGGTTCTGTTCTGGATTTTATCATCATGGCCTGAGCAGTGAGATAAACATAATTTTAATCCCCACTTTTAATGCACTCACTAGAAAGCAGACAGGGTTGTTCCAGAATGGATTTCCTGTGTCATAGAAACCACAGAAGCATAAAAGGGAAAAACCAGATGTGTACACTGAGCCTGCCCAGGCTTACACATTCCTTCATACCAAGAGTCGTAGGGCCTTATGTTCCCTGTTCCCAAAGCCAGCTCATTTTCCCCCTTTTTGAATGTGGACATTTGCTCAAATTCACTGAGTTTCAGAGCTAGGAGGAAGGAGACACAGATCTGGGTGTTTATGTGTTGGGGTGTATCTGTGGCCATCTTTACACATATGGGGGCTTGGTGTGAAAATGTCATTGTGCAGATCAAAGCAAGAAACCTCAGGGATACCCTTAACCTTTGAACACCTATTTGCAACCTATCCATCCTTTCTCTTCAATGGAATGCAAATCCCACTTCTTCCAGAAAAGCCTTACAGATTGAGCAGATCAGAGAGAAGATGCCATTGACCCCAGGGCACACTCGCCCCACCACTTTCTCTTAAAATTCCTGACTCTCGTGCTTCTTACAGTGAAAATACTTCCAGTGGGTGCTAGGCCTGTTTTTGTCCACTAAGATACATTGTAATTTCCTCAATCAAAAGAAAAGCACAAAGTATGCCACATATACAACATTAACAGTATTATTCTTTTCACTTGAAACTCACAGCCTGGTTTGAGATTGTGGTATGAAAGCTTTGTTTAGAACTGTGGATCACAAGCCAGGTGTGGTGGCTCAGACTGTAATCTCAGCACTTCGCAGGGGCAGAGGCAGGTGGATCACTTGAGGCCAGGAGTTCGAGACCAGCCTGGCCAACAAGGCGAAAACCCATCTCTACTAAAAAATACAAAAATTAGCCAGGCACTTGGGGTGCATGCCTGTAATCCCAGCTACTTGGGAGGCTGAGGCAGGAGAATTGCTTGAACCGGGGAGTAGAGGCTGCAGTGAGCTGAGATCATGTCACCGCACTCCAGTCTGCAGTGAGACTCTGGAGTTTAGACAGAGCGAGACTGTTTCATAAAAGAACTATGGATCACAGAGGTAATGTGGTCCCTAGTCTAAGTGAATGAGAAGCATAGCGGCGAAGAATTTAGTATCTGGCATCCTGATGGGCAACTTTTTGGAAGTCTAACCAGACCCTTGATTCATGATTATTTATTGAGTGTCTAGTATATGCCAGACACTATTGTAGAAGCTGCAGATATAGCAGTAAGTAAAAGCAAAGTCTCTACTCTTATTGAATTTGTAGTTGACTGAATGAGACAGACTATCAGGCCGTGATGAGTGCAAAGAAGAGAAAAAAGGCCAGGCAAAGGGGCAGCTCAGTGGTGGTGGTATAGTTATGTATCTTACAGTGAGTGCATTGGAGCAGGGACCTGAATCAAATGATGGAACAAGTTCCATGGGTATCTGGAGGAAGATCATTCTAGCCCAAGGAACAGACTTGGAAAGGCTGAGTTAGGAGTGGGGCTGAGGGAGAGTAAGGGGGCCAGTGTGGCTGGAGCTTCAGGAGCCAGGGAAGAGCGGTGGGGTGGTAGGACTGGAGGACTGATTGGGACAAAGATCACGTAGGGTCTTGCAGTGAGTGAGATGGGAAGCTGTTGGAGTTTTGAGCAGAAGAGTGATATAATCTGACTTAGGGTATTTTTTAATTTTTAATTTTTAATTTATTATTATTATTATTTTTTAGACAGTCTCACTGTCACCCAGGCTGGAGTGCAGTGCATGATCTTGGCTCACTGCAACTTCTGCCTCCCGGTTTCAAGCAATTCTCCTGCCTCAGCCTCCTGAGTAGCTGGGATTACAGGCGTGCACCACCACGCCCAGCTAATTTTTGTATTTTTAGTAGAAGTGGGGTTTCACCTTGTTGGCCAGGCTGGTTTCGAACTCCTGGCCTCAAGTGATTCGCCCGCCTTGGCCTCCCAAAATACTAGGATTACTGGCGTGAGCCACTGTGCCCAGCCTGACTTAGGTTTCAAAAGAATCTTTGTGGCTGCTGGGATGTTGAATAGACTGTAGGAAGGCAATAGAGAAAGCAGGGAGACCAGGGGGAGCCCATTGTGGAAGGCCAGGCTAGAGAGATGGTGGCTGGACCAGGGAAGTTGTGCTGGAAATGCTGGAACGTTAATTAATTCTGGATGTATTTCACTAGAACCAATAGGATTTTCTGATGGATTAGATATGGAGTATAAGAAAATTTAAAAAAATTTTAAAAAAAGGAGTTAAGGATGATTCCAAGTTTTTGTTTGTTTCCTGAGCAACTAGAAGAAGGGAACTGCAATTTACTGATATGGGAAGGAGCAGATTTTAAAGGGAAATCAGAAGTCTAGTTTTGGACACGGTGCATTTGAGATCTGATTAGACATCCAAGTGGAGATGCCAAGTAGGTAACTGGTGTTAAGAGTCTGGAGCTCAGGAAACCAAGTTAGGTATAAATCAAGCCTCTGGTGGAGCCTGAAGCCTCAGTTCATTCTGCTGGCCTCATCTGCTCTAAATATATGGGCAAGAGGTCTTCAGTATCCCAGGAATCTGCTGAGCATCTGAGGCATGCTTTGAACCAGGGATCACCTGCACCATGGAATAACTCTCATCTGTCCTGCATATGCAACCGGCGATTCCTTTTTAACAAATGCTTATTCAGTACCTACTACAGGCCAGGTGTGGTGGCTCATGACTGTAATCCCAACACTTTGGGAGGCCAAGGTGGGAGGAACACTTGAGCCCAGGAGTTTGAGACCTGGGCAACATAGTGATACTGTCTCTACAAAAATTTTTCTAAAACATTAGCTGGGTGTGCTGGCATGTGCCTGTAGTCCCAGCTACCCAGAGGCTGAGGTGGGAGGATTGGTTGAGCCCAGAATTTGGAGGCTGCAGTGAGCTATGATGGTGCCTACTGCACTCCAGGACTGGTGACAGAGTGAAACCCTGTTTCACACTCAAAGAAAAGTGCCTACTACATGCCAGCCACTGTACTAGGTGTTGGGTATACAATGGAAAACAGGACATACTCTCTGTACTCACAAAATATTTAGTCTTTTGAGGCATTAGGACAAGAAAATGGAGATTTCAGTGCAATGAGTCACAGTGCTTTGGACACATGGGAGGGGCACCTAGTTTCAGTCTTGGAGGCCCGTGAAAGCATTTCAGAGAAAATGCTATCTAGGTTGACCCCTGAAGGATGAGCAGAGATAGCCAAGTAAGGAGGTCAGAGGGTAGGGTAGAGAGTGTTCTAGGCAGAGAAAACAGCATGTAACGAGCAGAAAAAGTCTGTTCAGGCAAAGAACAGAAGATCAGTTGGGAGTCTGGAGTGCCATGTGAGGTGTAGAGGCAGAGGGGCAGGTAGAGGCTGGAGATGTCACTGGAAGGCACATCATGAAGGACCTTAATGCGCAACATTGGGACTTTATTATCAAAGCCATTGAAAGATTTTGAGGAGTTTTAAGCAGAGGCAAGAGGTTGAGGAAATAGAGTGGATTGGAAGGAGGCAAGCCTGGAAGCAGTTACATCCCGGAGTTGGGAGTGTGGCAATCTCAGACTCTTACTGCTCTAAAATAGCACCTATAAATGAGTCCTTAGCATATGAAGCAGGGAAGGGAGGTCGGGCCTGGGTCTGCTGTGCTTAATCTCAGCTAATGGAAGATACTCTCCAAAGAGCTAATTACTTAATGGAAATAAGGCAGAAGATAACTACATTCTTTTTTTTTTTTTTTAAAAGACAGGGTCAGCTGGATGTGGTGGCTCATGCCTGTAATCCCAGCGCTTTGAGAGGCCGAGGTGGGTGGATCACCTGAAGTCAGGAGTTCGAGACCAGCCTGGCCAACATGGTGAAACCCTGTCTCTACTAAAAATACAAAAATAAACCAGGCATGGTGGCACGTGCCTGTAGTCCTAGCTACTCAGGAGGCTGAGGCAGGAGAATTGCTTGAATTCGGGAGGGAGAGGTTGCAGTGAGCCGAGACTGCATCATTGCACTCCAGCCTGGGTAACAAGAACAAGAATCCGTCTAAAAAAAAAAGAGAGAGAGAGAGAGACAGGGTCTCATTCTGTCACCCAGGCTGGAGTACAGTGGTTTCAGTCATAGCCCACCACAGCCTTCAACTCCTGGGCTCAAGTGATTCTTCCACCTCAGCCTCCAGGTAGCTGGGACTAGAGGTATGTGTCCCCATGCCTAGCTAATTTGTAATTTTTTTTTTTTTTTTTTTTGTAGAGACAGGGTCTCCCTATGTTTCCCAGGCTGGTCTTGAACTCCTGGCCTCAAGTGATCCTACTGCCTCAACCTCCTACAGTGCTGGGATTATGGGCATGAGCCAATATACCCAGCCTGCCTACATTTTAATAGGGGGGCCAGGGTGTGGGAGAAAGCAGGGTGAAGGGCAGTTCTGAGATAGGACAGCCGTCCAGGAAGGGCAAGCCTTAGTCATTTATAGGGGAAGGGAGAAGAAGACGGGATGAGACTGGAAACCAAAAAGTGATTGTCTTTGTAAGTACGTCTTGTTTTGTGTGATGTGAGTTTTGTGCAGTGTGTATTTAGGTGAGGGCCCGGATTCTGTGTGAAGGTGCTGAGAGCTGGGTGTGTGTGTGTTGGGAATGGATGTTTGTATTGGGATGATTTCTCTGCATCTGTGTTAATGTGCAAAACTCTGGAATGCATACTGTGCAAGTACCTACCTGCAGTAAAGAGATATGCATCCAATTTATGCAGAGAGAGAGAGCATATGTCCTTTGAAGGCCTGTGTTTGCAAGACACAGTCTTAAACATAACAAGTTCTCAAACAGAACAATTCTGTTGAAATGTAGAGACTATTTTGGCTCACTTTGCATGTAACATGCACTCATGTATTTGTCAAAGGAATGAGTGTTTTGGTTTTATTAAAGTGCAATCATTTAAAGAAATATATAAGTTTGGTTAAAAGCTTAAACTAGATGTTTAGGAAGAATAAATTGGCTGGGCACAGTGGCTTATGTCTATAATCCCAGCACTTTGGGAGGCTGAGGCCAGAGGATTGCTTGAACCCAGGAGTTAGAAACCAGCCTGGGCAACATAGTCAGACTCTTGTCTCTCAAAAAATAAAAAAGTTAGCGGGGCATGGTGGTCCGTGCTTATAGTCCCACCTACTTAGGAGGCTGAGGTGGGAGGATCGTTTAAGCCCATGCTGTAGTGATCTGTAATCCACCACTGCACACCAGCCTCAGTGACAGAGTGAGGCCCTGTCTCAAAAACAAAGAAACAAAAACTAAAGAATAAATTCACAACCAGGTACCGACATCCATTGATGAATCTTAGCACTTTAAATCCTGTTATGGAGTTTACATACCAGTCCGACCTCGTGTAAGAAACATTAACTATTTCATTTCACTCAATAAACATTTCCTGAACACCTTAGTCCCAAAGGCAAGCCCTGGGTTGTTGCTGCGGGACTCATTTCCCTTTCCTCTGAACCACTTTACTCCGGGTGTTGTAATTAGAGCTTAATTATATGTTATCTTGTATTGTTCCCTAATTGTTGCATGTGCATTAATCCACTTCCTCAGAGGCTGTATAGTCCTTGGGGGCAGGGACTATATATTATATTATAAACCTCAGGATAGGTGAGGAATTTAGCAGAGACGTAAATATATAGAAGTAAGTAAACACCCACTGTTTGAAGAAAAATGAAAACAAGAATATAAAACTATTCATGAACTGTAGTAACATGTGACATACAAAAATACCTTAAAAATAAGAGAGGATACATTGTTAACTAACTAAACTATTCCTTTTTTTTTTTTTTGGAGAGAAGAGGTCTTGCTGTTGCCCAGGCTGGTCTCGAACTCCTGGCCTCCAATGAACCTCCCACATCGGCCTCCCAAAGTGATAGGATTACAGGCATGAGCCACCACGCATGGCCTAAATATTCCTTGAATAATTAAATACAAAATTTCAATCTGCATTTTCATATTAATGTAATTGCGGTGATCCCCTCAACGTTTTGTTCTTCTTCTTAGTGCAAACCAGAAATGTTTCCTTGAGGGTGAGAGTTAAAGGGTAGAACCAGTCTTTGCTGAATTACAGGGTAGCACGATTATTCTATAGCGGGACTTAATGACAATACCAGCATTTTTTTTTGGACTATACAATTCTTTGTTGTGGGGGGCTGTCTTGTGCACAGTAGGATGTTTAGCAGCCTCCTTGGCCTAGATGCCAGTAGCACCCCTCTCCCAATTGTGACAATCAAAAATGTCTCCAGACATTGCTGTCTCATCACCCCCAACTGAGAGCCAGTGTCCTATAGGAATTTTGGTTCTAGTTAGATAATTTTCTTATTTCACAAATGGTGGGAGATGGAGGAAGGGAAAGAATACTTATTTGCTATGAGCTAGACACTCTTATCTATGTTATTCCATCTTGCAGATGAAGAAGCTGGGGTACAGAGAGTGGAAGAACCTGCTGGAGATCATAAAATGAATTTAGCTCAGTCAGGACTGCAAGCCGGTTTGTCTGACTACAAAGACTTTAGCCCTTTTCCCGGACACTCCCACTGCCTCTTTGCCAGAAAAACAGCACACCTCAAACCCAAGGTGAAATGCAAATTCAAAAATTATGTCCAAAACATATTTTAAAACGTTTTTTGGGGAGAGGAATTACTGCCTTTGGAGTCATTAAATTTGCTTGAATATAAATATCCAACACCATAATATAGACACGGGGCCCCCTCACCACCGTTGTGGCGCTGGTCTTATCTCTGAAAAACACAGAACAACACAATGAAACAACTTCAATTCTCCTTGTTACAAATTATCCAAAAGCCAGAGCCTAACGGTGCCAAAAGCAACCGGTCTTGTTTACGTAAGGCTTGAAGGCTAATAGTTAACTTTCTCCCATTTATTTCCAGCAACAGTAAATAACGCCTCACTTTACACCGACAGAGGAGTGAGATGTCATGAAATGGGGAAGAAAACATTGAGTCCAAAGGAAAATGGGAGGGCGCTTTCCAGCTTCCTCCCTCTGGCGCGGGCATGGGCGCTTGGGGCGGCCGGGGCTGCGCCGCCTGGGTCCCCCCGGCCCCAGCTGAGCTCCAGTCCACGGCACCCCAGCTCTCTGGCTCCCTTCCCGCCCTGGGTCGAGCCCGGCCCCTCTCGGAGAAGCCTGTCCCAGAGTCAGGCCTGGAAAAACAACAGCGAGAGAAACTTTGGCTCGGTGCGAAAAGCCAAGCCTCAAGTTTGGCTCGGGGCTGCAGCTGCCGGTTCCGATCGGGGGGCGGGGCGGGGTGTGTATGTGTGTGTGGGTGGGGGGGGGGTCAGCACTCGGTCAGGTTCAAGTGCGCATGTGCGAGAGGAGTCGCTCGGGCACTTATTGAGCGCCGACTGTCTACGAGCGGCCGGGGGTGTGTAGCCCAGGCGCGCTGGGGGTGTGCTGGGCGGGTGCGGGGACGCGGGGGCGCCGGGGCGCGGGGGGCGGGCGGGGGTGTGTCCCAAGTGTAGCTGCTGGGCGCCTGCTGGCAGGCGGGCGTGCTGCTCCGCTCCCTTCCCGGGCGGGAATCCGGGCCGGGTTGTGGCCGCGGCCGCGTACGTGAGCGCAGTGTCCCGGGGAGGAGGGCAGGCCGGCCAGGTGGGCGCCAACCGAGCCTCGGCGGGCGGCCGGAGCGGAGCCGGGCCGCGGGCCGCGCCGGGAGGGCGGGCAGGGCCGCGGCCGCTGCAGCCCGGAGCTGAGCTAGCCGTCCGAGCCGAACCGTCCGAGCCGGCGAAGCAGGGCGCGCGCTGCCGCTCGTGGCGGGCTGAGGTGAGCTACGCGGGGACCTAGCGGCGAGGCAGCCGGGGACGGGGACGGCCGCGAACTTCCCACGCCCCGCGCGCCCGCGGCTGTCGGGCCAGCGGCCTGGGGGGTCCGGGGGTCTGGGAGGCCGAGGCCGCGGCGGGCGGGGCGCGGGGCGCTGCGGCAGGGCCGGGGTGGCGGGTGGGGGTGGCTGCCGCTCCCGCGCGTCGCCTTGTTTACCTCGCCCGCCGCCGGCGTCCCCTCTCGGAGCCCCCTCCCGACTTCGGGCGGTCGGGACTTGCTCCTCGGAGGGACACGGACCGGCCCGTCTGCCCCTCCCCGGCCCTTTCCGGCGGGGCAGCCCGCCCGGCCCTCCCGCGCCCCGCGCGTTCCTGCCGGTTCCTGCCCACTCCAGCCGGCGCGCGAGGCCAGGCTGCGGGACGGGCGGGACAGGGGGACACACCCTCCGCCCGCGGGCGACCCGCGCCCCTCCCGCCCTGGCGGCCACCGCCCCCTCTGCCCGCGCGCTCTCGCCCGGTCTCGCCTCCCCCGGCGCCCCTGGCCCTCCCCGGCGGTGGCACTGTGGGCTCACGCGGGTGCCTGGGCTGGGGGGGCCTGCACAGGGAGTTTGTCTTGTGCAAACAATTTCCAAGGCAGCGTTTTCTTCCCTGCCTGGGAGTGCAGGGCTCAGCGCCTTCACTTTGGAACTGACTCAGAGACCTAAAGAAGCCCACCTGGCCAGCGGGAAGGGGTGGCCGCCGCCTCCTGGTTTTGCGCAGCCCTGGCCAGTTCCCGGTGGCCTTGGAGGACTTCCACCGGGCAGGCGTTCCCATGATGCCAGGCTGCCAGGCGCGGGGGATTCTTGCAGGCCGGCGCTGCTTTCCTTAGAACCCCCTTTCTAGAAAGGTACACTTGGGGGTTTTGCTTCAAAGTGAGTGATCCACAGGTATCTAAGGCTTTCTTGACACCCTCCCTAGGCGTTGTGTAAACAGAAGCGCTTGGTCGCAAATACCTCGAAACACAAGGGAACATAGCCATTAAGTTCAACTCCACAGGTCCTTTTGGGGAGCTGCTGTGCTCTCAGCACGGTGCCAGGCCGTCTGGGAGGTGGGGGAGGCGGGGGAGGCACCGAAGAGACCCCAGGCTTCAGGAAGCCTAGGACTAGGTGGAAGTGATTTAGGAATTTACGTTCAAGTTAATGTGCAGTGGCTGCCTGAGTTAGTGGAGATGCTGGAGAGGGAGCAGATCAGATAAAGGAAAGAGGAGATTGGGGAGGGGACTTGGAGTACTTAGTTTTGAAATAAATTATGCCTGTGGAGAGAAACTCACCCATAGGGCCCAAAGACAAGAAGAGAAGTAAGTAACAGGTGGGATACTTTGCAAAGCGGGGCAGAGGAGCAGAGGCTCATACCTGTCTCCGGGAGGGAGGAGACAGAAGGTGTAAGAGATGATTCCCTCCCTCCCGGGCTTCTACCCTCATAGAGGGGACAGAAGGTTGTGAGCATGTGAAATCAGACGCCAAGAGAGGGAAGGGTGACTGTTCAGAGTGCGAGGTGCAGAAATAGTTCTGTTGGAGTCAGAGAAGGGAGTTGTGGGCAGGGATCAGTCACCAGGACTGGAGGCTGATGCTCTTGAGATAGGCTATGAGGTGGGAATGAACATGGCTTTCCAGAGAGACAAGGAGATGTCCTTGGCCAGACCAGGGAATGTATCCCGAACAGTAGGAGATAGAGATGGAGAGGAACAATGGTTGAGATTGTGAAAGTCTTAACCCTTTTGGTGATTGCATGCCACCCTGTGTGTCCTAAGGAGACATTCAAGGTTTTTGAGTGAGGGAATGGTGTAATGAACAACTGTAATGGAAGGGTTTTGGAAAGTCATGTTGGGGGGACACATCAGTGAGCAGGCTGTTGCAGTTGTAGGGTGGCCAGAGTTTGCACTGGATCATTGGAAGTGAAAAAGGTGGGTTTGAGAAACATTACTGTTGAAATAATCTGTTTACAGGGCAGGGTGAAGGGATGAGATGAATGGAAATTAATTCTTGGTGGAAACTGATTCTACGCCAGGGCCTTGGAGCTGCTGTAGTTAGTAACTTGAGAAATCGGAAGTGTGTATTTTGGAGAGAAGGAATTGACTACTCAGGCTATGGAGAAGTTTCTTGTGGCTGCTGAGATATCCAGATGTTAGTGTCCTGCAAGCAGCTATGGCTGTGAGATGGGGGGAGCCTAAGGGGGACGGTGTTGCAGAGGCTGCAGAAGCCAGGAGAGGAAAGGGGCTCAGAGGAGAAGTTGAGAGGCTGCTGGTAATACGGGGGGCAGCGGAGGATGCCCCTGAGTGGTACTCAAGGCCTGAACCCAGGGGCTTGTTTCCCTCTGCTGCACTGCCATTCCCATGACATTGCTTGGTTCTGAACCTGAAGTTGGAAAAGAAACTGGGCACTTGGGCCCTGAGGAGGATGGGGCTGTTGATTTTTCTAATCGTCAGTGTGGACTGGAGGTTAGAAGGGAGTAGAATGGGATTTGCTAAAGACAGTAAATTGCTGGGCTTTGAAACATTTTGAACTTCTCTGGGGTGGAGGGTGGAGGGTTGGGGGTAGGAGTGAGAGAGTAGGGGAGGAGGACATTAACCCCAAGGATATTGTGATTCCCAGGGCTGTTCCAACCAGAGCCTGGCACCCTGCAGGTAGAGGGGAGCTGGTGCCTTTTTTCCTGAGCTCTGTTCATGTTGCAGGGGTGACACAGGGTGATTTGCTGAACAAATTCCCCAAGCCTCGACTTGCAACATCTGAATTTGAATGATGATTGCAGAAAGTTGTGGAATGAGCTGAGAATGTAATTACTGTTACTTAGCCTCCTTGTTTCTCTGAGATGCAGGATCAGTGAACTAGTAGAAGAGGACTTGGGAGTCAGATATTTTTCTTTATAGAGTGTGTCTGACTGTCCAGAGAGTAACTGCATGAAGCAGTGGTCAAGCTACTTTACTCATTGTAAAGCAGTGTCTACTGTTTTGACTGTGACTTACATTAGGAAATGAAATTTACATGTGACTTGGTACATACAATCATGTATATAAAAATCTAATGTAAGTTCCTAAAATACCTACCTCCCTTTGCTTGGTGTCATCTCCTCTGACGTTTCTATTTTCTAGTCTATTATTTTTCATTTAAAAACCTATTGTCTCCCACTAAGTTGATCTAATTGTTCTCTAATGGATCATAACCCACAGTTTGAAAAATACAGAGAGTTTTCGCATTCAGTGAGTATTTATTAAGCTTTTTGAAGAGCTACTGTCGTACTGAAGGTGGAAGAAAGCATGAGGAAGGGTGGAAGATTTACAGTCTCTTTGGAAAGATGAGAGACACCTTGATTAAGGAGCAAGCCAAGATGATTAAATGCCAACATGAAGAATAACTACCTGTGGGGTTCAGAGGAGGGGGCGTGTTCTGTGCTGGTGTGGCTTGGAAAAAGGTCTGGGGACAAGGAAGGAAGCCTAGGCTGAACTGTTTTTGGTGTCTCAGGGTGCTACAGATGTGGGGAGGTATAGAGTGGGCAAAGCCTTGGAGTTAGGAATGTGTAAAGTCTAAGATTGTGTAAGAGAGAAGAACAGAGGTTCTTGTTAGAGATTAGGGAGAAATCAAGTTGTTAAAGTGGGCTGGGGTCATATATAGGGCAAAGGTTGTAAACCGGTGGCCAGGCAGTGTTTTAAGCTTACGGATGTGTTCTAGTTTGGACTACATAAAGTTGTTTAAAAATTGGGAAAAAATCCAGAAAAATATCTGGATTTGCAGCTCTTTTAAAGAGTCAGATCTGGTGTTCATCTCAAGCTGAGAAGGGTGTCCCCTATGGACAGGAGACCGGCTCGTGTTCCCCGGGCTTCCTTTTGCCACAGTCCAGTCACTTTCCATTCTCCACTTAGTCCTGTAGGCGTTTTGCTCTGCGACCTCAGTTTTCAAGAGACTCGAATGCCGGGCCAGGAAATTCAGGATTGCTGTCATGGGCCCTGGGTGGCCATTGAGGATTCCGGGTAGGAGTGTGGCATTATGGAATCCGAGATATTTCTGTGCACCGGATTTGTTTTAGGCAAGTCAACAGCACTTTTTGAGGAGCTGCTGGCTGGGACTTTGAAATATTTTTATGATGATGGGAATGGAATTACAAAGGGCTTTGACCTGTGTTCTTCATAGGAAGGCAAGTTTCAAGTGACCCCAAGATTTCCCCAGCCTTCCCATTTTCCGCTTCTGACTGGCAGGGATCTCTGAGAGTGATGTTGAGGTCCTATCTTGGTGAATTGTGAGTCACAGCCATCAAGGGCCATATGATGTACAATTCTCAGGAGCTTGGTGTCGATCCAAATGGCTCCCAGCAAATGAGGCTGATTTGGGGTCCAGCTGAAGTGAGTAGGTTCAGGACTCTGTGACCTAGAATAGTCTGATTTACCACCCAAGACTGAGAGCCTGTCCCAGATGAGCCACTGGTGAGAGAGACTGACCAATAGTTACCCTGCTGTTTACAGGTGGGACTAAATTCAATTATTTAAAAATACTGATCCAGCTGTAGTGGCTCATGCCTGTAATCCCAGCACTTTGGGGGGCTGAGGCGGGCAGATCACGAGGTCAGGAGATCGAGACCATCCTGGCTAACAGGTTGAAACCCCGTCTCTACTAAAAATACAAAAAATTAGCCAGGCATGGTGGTGGGCGCCTGTAGTCCAAGCTACTCAGGAGGCTGAGGCAGGAGAATTGCGTGAACCCAGAAGGCCGAGGTTGCAGTGAGCCAAGATCGCACCACTGCACTCTACTCTGGGTGACAGAGCGAGACTCAATCAAAAACAAAAAAACAAAAAAACAAAAAACAAAAACAAACTAGCAGAGTGTGGTGGTGCATGCCTGTATTCCCAGCTACTCAGGAGGCTGAGGCAGGAGGCTTGCTTGAGCCCTGCAGAAACTGGAGTCTGCATTGAGCTGAGATCATGCCATCGTACTCCAGCCTGGGCAACAGAGTGAGACCCTGTCTCAAAGAAAAAGTATACTGCTCTTGAAACATTAACAAAATGAAACTGAAGTGCATTTTGTTTAACAATGTGTGGCTATAGGATGCAAGGATAACCAGAAGCCAGCTGAATCATATCGAATTAAATCTATTTCCTGTCTTATATGGTGATTTGTTTACTATACCAGAGAATAGTGCAGCAACTATGGTACATTTTGGCTTCAGTAAAGTATTTAACGGTTTCTTGAGGTATGATGGTCCATATTAAATCATAAGTGGTAAGACGTGGGCTGGATGGTGTTATTAATTTAATTTAACAAGTGAAACTGTTAATTATTGGCACTGAGGCAGCCTGGAAGGAGATCTGAAAATGAGTACAGTAGGGTTCTATTCTTGGCCTTGATCTGTTCAACATTTTCCCAGTGTTGGCAGTGAAGATACAGAAGGCACGTTCATCAGATTTGTTAGTGGCGCAGAAGTGGGAGGGATTGCTGGTTTTGCAGACAAATCAAGGTTCAGAGTCATCTAGAATTAGGGGTACACATTAAAAAGAAAACAGAAAAAAACTCAGGGATGAATTTAAAGTCTTATTTAGGTTTAAAAATTTGAATTGTGGCATTCTGAGATGTTCATATATCCTGATAAGATAAAACCACTTCTGGGGATGTAGCTGAGACCATATCCACAATGTTGATTTATGCACAGAGATTATTCAGATATTTTTTTAAAACTATAGTAAAAACTTGGGAATAACCTAAATATCCAATGGTGTGGGCTAGAGGTAATAAATAAGTGAATTCTGATGTCTTTAAAATAGAGTGTTATGAAGTTATGAAACATAATGTTTAGGAATAGCTTTAAAATAACAGGGAAAAATGTTTTCGCCAGAAGTTAAGGGACATCTACATCTATATTTTCAAATGTTAAAAAAGCAATGTGTTTAGAAAATAATTGGAAGGAAATACACCAATAATAGTAATATCAAAATACGAATACCGGTTGCTTCTGGATGGATTGAGGCATGCAACTTTTTTTTTTTTTTTAAGTTTGTATTATTTGTCTTTTCTGTAGTTGTGTATATATTCCACAGTGGGGACATCTGCAATTTTTAAAACTTTTTATGATTCAAGGACAAGATAGGGTAAAGAAGATGATTCATTCAGTGATTAATCTCGAGTGCCTGCTCGCTGTGTGTCAAGCTCAAGGTTAGGAACTAGAGTCACAGTTGAAGACAGAGTCCTTGACCCCAGGTTGGCGCAGGTCCACTGAGGAGGGGCAGGGCATGGAGAAACAAAAGCATCGGGATTTTTCTGTTGTTCGCCAGTTCACTGTGAGCCTTGAATGGGTAAGGCTTTTATTTTTATTGTTTTATATTTTTATTTGTTTTTATTTTTATTTTTATTTTTTTCAGAGAGTCATGAGTCTTGCCATGTTGTCCTGGCTGGATTCGAACTCCTGGGCTGAAGCAATCTTCCTGCCTCAGCCTCCCAAGTGGCTGGGTCTACCAACATGGGCCCCTGAGCTTAGCTCTAAGATACGGCTTTAAAAAAATTGAATGCAGTTTATAATGGGATCAGAAATTCAGCGATCTAATCATAAATCTAGTCTTAATGACGTTGGCTGGTCAGGTGACATTTGGACACCGGAGAGCCAAGAGTTAATAGGGACATGAGCAAGCAAGACTTGATCCTGGAAAGGAGTCTAGGGTGCTGTAGGATAGGGAATAACTGAACTACATTTATGCTTTGGGTACACAGTAGCACCTTCAAATATTTTCCTGGTTATCAGACGTAGGAAGGAGGAGACGTTCATTTTTGCTCCTGGTGTTGGAATACAACCAGTAGATGGAACAGTCACTTTATTCTCTGTAGCTGCAGATTTCTCATTTATGGCACGATTACGTGATTCCTTGTCTGTAGAATGATCAGCGATCATGCTGAAATTCATAGACTTTGAGGTCTCCTTTAATCCGAAAGACCGGGACAGCAGATTTCAGTTCAATATGAAAAAGGATTTTCTAACTGGCAGATCTGTCCAACAGAGGAAATGTCTGCCCAGGAAGTAGTGAGCTTACCACTGTTGGCGGTATTCAAGTAGGGCTGAATGCTGTTGATTAGGAATGCGGTAGAAGAGAAGGACGGGAATTAGGCTGACCTCCAAAGTCTCTTCCAATTTCTAGGGTCAGTTATTTAATATGTGACTTGTCAAAGCTGCAAGACAGATAGAATAGGGGCTTTACCCTCCAGTGGCAACTATTTGAGTCAATATCATGAAGTGTGTTCTTTAAAAAATGTTTATAAATAGGTCCCAGCATTTTTGAGAGACCCTTCTGGGATCATTTTAGAAAGGATGGAAAAAACAAAACAAAAAACAGGCGAGGTGCATTGACTCACGCCTGTAGTCTCAGCACTTTGAGAGACTGAGGTGGGTGGATTGCTTGAGCCCAGGAATTCAAGACTGGCTTGGGCAACAGAGAGAGAACTTGTCTGTGAAAAAATAGAAAAACTAGTCAAGCATAATAGCACACCTGCCCGTGATCCCAGCTACTTAGGAGGCTGAGGTCGGAGGCTCACTTGGGCCTAGGAGTTTGAGGCTGCAGTGAGCCATGATCGTGGCACCACTGCACTCCAGCCTGGGTGACAGAATGAGACCTTGACTCAAAAAGAGGAAACAAAGAAAGGATGAGAACTATTTTAAGTCAGGTCAGAACTCAGTTTGTGACCCTAGGGCTGTTGAAAATTAAATTTTGTCCTTAGGAAAAGCGAGAAGTTGGAGGAGGGGAAATGGCCAATAATAACGAACAACACAGATTGACATGTAGAAGGGTAGTGGGATCATGCTGGGCGCGGTGGCACACGCCTGTAATCCTAGCACTTTGGGAGGCCGAGGTGGATGGATCGCTGGAGGCCAGAAGTTCAAGACCAGCCTGGCCAACATGGTGAAACCCCGTCTCTACTAAAAACGCAAAAAGTAGCTGGGCATAGTGTTGCTTGCCTGTAATCCCAGCTACTCAGGAGGCTGAGGCAGGAGAATCGCTTGAACCCAGGAGGCAAAGGTTACAGTGAGCCGAGATCACGCCACTGCACCCCAGCCAGGGCAACAGAATGAGACTCCAGCTCTCAAAAAAAAAAGAATAGTGGGATCATCACGTCACTTCTATTTGGGATGATGACTAAATCAAGAGGGGGCTGTTAGTGGGTGCTGGGTCCTCTGCTTGGCCGTGGAGGACATGGAGTGACCTTGAATGTCTCTTCCCACTTCATGTCCCCCACTGTGGATTTGTATCCCCAGGAGCACCTTGCTCAACACCATCCTGACACCAGTGATGAGACGGAGCCCTCTGATTGCTCTGCAGTTTAGCGATAAAGAGAATACAGGGCAGATCAATTTAAAGACGTTTTAAAGTGGGATTTTCCAGGAAAGCATATGTTTACTTTATATCAGACAATAAATTTGTAATTTGAATTAAAAAAAATTTTTTTGAGACAAGATCTTACTCTGTTGCGAGGCTGGAATGCAGTGGCGCAATCATGGTTCACTGCAGCCTCGACCCACCGGGCTCAAGGGATCCTCCCACCTTAGCCTCCTAAAGTGTTGGGATTACAGGCATGAACCAGTGCTGCTGGCTTAAATTTTTAAAAAATTTTTGCATATGTATTATAGCTTACATATGAATTTTTTTTTAGTTTAATTCTGCTTAACTTTCACTGAAATATATGCTTTATTTAGAATCCGCCCTGATTATTTAAAACTTTTAGATTCCTCTTCCTGATATTTTTGGATTACTTTTGTTGTTGTGTAGGTCACTGCTAGGGCTAAATCACTTAGCAAAAGTTTCTTAGCTCTGCAAAGAGAATAGAGGTTTATCGCATCTTTGGAGAATATCGTAAGATGATTTTTGTCTCCACGTGATTTATACTTGCATTTTGGCATTTGAGAAATCAGTATTTGGCAAGAAAGTGCTCTCTTTATGTGGGATGAAGCAATTTTGGGGTGCGCTGACTTAACAAATGGCAGTTTTGGATGTATGTGAAAAGCATAGGCAGGACCTAGTTATTTAGAACTAGAGTTGAAAATTTTTGTACACTTGATGACAGGCCTGAGTCTCCTTTGTCTCTGTATCATTTGTGCCTCACATGGTGTTTGTCACATCAACTGTGCTTGTTGAATTGCTGTGATTTGGTTCCCTGGGCTACATATAGTGGGTTTGGGGGAAAGTTAGGCTAACAAGTCCTTTTTTTTTTTTTTGAGACAGAATCTTGCTCTGTTGCCCAGGCTGGAGTGCAGTGGTGTGATCTCAGCTCACTGCAACCTCTGCCTCCTGGGTTCAAGCAATTCTCCCTGCCTCAGCCTCCTGAGTAGCTGGGATTATAGGCTCCCGCTACCATGCCCAGCTAATTTTTGTATTTTTTAGTAGAGACAGGGTTTCACCATGATGGCCAGGCTGGTCTTGAACTCCTGACCTCAGGTGATCCTCCCACCTCAGCCTCTCAAAGTGCTGGGATTACATGTGTGAGCCCGGCCTTTTTTTTAGAAAAAGCAAAATATGGTAAGAAATAATAGTTCTCAGCTGGGCATGGTTGCTCACTCTTGTAATCCAAGCACTTTGAGACTACCTGTGGTCCCAGCTGCTTTGAGAGACTGAGGTAGGAGGATTAATTGAGCCCAGCAGTTTGAGACCAGCCTGGGCAACATGGTGAAACCCCATCTCTATAAAAAATGCAAAAAGGAGCTGGGTGTGGTGGCGTGCACCTGCAGTTGTAGCTACTTGGGAGGCTGAGGGAGGAGGATCACCTGAACCCGGGGAGGTTAAGGCTACAGTGAGCTGTGCTGGTGCCACTTCACTCCAGCCTGGGCAACAAAAAGAAAAGGAAAAAGAAAAACAAAACAAAAAAACCCAGTTGTCAGCTTTTTTGTCCTTTGAGTATCAGGAAACCATATACACCTCTCTTAGTAAAAACAACCACATTCAGTCAGTGGCTGCTTGTCAGAGTGCCGGAGGAGTTGAAAACTCCCTCTCCTCTATTTTTCTTCTGCCGAAAATGAATCGCTCTTGGTGTGCTGTTCTTAAATTCATGTGTCCTGCGTCCATTTTAATCTTGTTATCTATTTTTATGGTGACTGTCGCCATGGTACTCATGCTCCTTGCATAGCACAACAGAGATTTCCGACATCTGATAGGACAGCTCAGAGTTCTGCTGCAGCCGGAGAGAAACTGTGTGTGAGGAGATATTTTTTAAATTGAGGTGTAATTTACATACAGCACAGATCTTAAGTGTGCTGTTTAATCAGTTTCGACACGTACATATGGAGACAGAACATTTCCATCACCCCAGATGAGTTTCTCATGACCATTTCCAGAGAAGCCCCACCCCCAACCAGAAGTACCACAAATCTGATTTCTGTTGCCATGAGTTAGTTTTGCTCAGTAGGTTCTAAATATTATAATTTGTCTCTCTCTCTCTCTCTTTTTTTTTAGACAGTCTTGCTCTGTTTCCTAGGCTGGAGTACAGTGGCACAATCACGGCTCACTGCAGCCTTGACCTCCCCAGGCTCAAGCCATTCTCACACCTCAGCCTCCCAAGCAGCTGGGACCACAGGTAGGCACCACCACACCCGGCTAATTTTAAAATTTTTTGTAGAGACAGGGTCTCACTATGTTGCTCAGTCTGGTCTCGAACTCCTGGCCTTAAGTGATTCTCCTACCTTGGGCTCCCAAAGTGCTGAGATTACAGGCATGAGCTACCTGTGCACAGCCAATTTGTGTTTCTAATTACTCTATAGGTGGTGCTTTGAGGAGGGGGAGGGGGTGCAGGTCTGTGTTTAAAAAGCAGTATCCTATATGGTTAGGAGTCCCCAGTGAGTGAATAATAATGTTTTATTAGACGTTGTGCAATAGGATGTTCAGATTCTTTTTTCTCATTAGCTCAGGGGATTTGGATTTATGTTAGGAATCCTGATTCCCAGCTGAAAGAGTCGAAACCACAGGCAGCTAGGCCTGGTGTGGAGGAAGTGTGATTGGGCAAGGGCTGGCTTATTAGGAAACGTGTGTGTTGTGTTGGAGTGCTGCAGTGCTGGGTTAGAAGAACTGGAATTGCTCCTAGGACATCCCTTTTAATGACCAGAAGTCCCATTGACATACTTTCTCTTTTTTCCCTGCCTTTTCCTTGAACTAGCATATAAATTTAACAATCCACAGAGTTGCAGAGTTGGGCTTATAATATTGAAACAAGATCTGTGCTGCAAAGGCCACTGCTGACTGGAAACGCAGATGTGCGCTGCCGAGCTCACAGCCCCTGGGAAGCGTGGGCCAGATTCAGGGTGAAATTGCCCCCTAACATATTATTGAAATGCATTGAACAGGGCCTGTTTCTTTTCTTTTTTAAAAAAAAATTTTAATGAAATTTTCATTGCGCAAATTAGTACATGAACACATTCTCCGTAGGGGAAAAATGCAAAACTTCTCGGGCAAGCAGAAAGTCTTCCTTGATGACTGTTTCTAATCCCAGTCCCTTCCCCAGAGGCCGAGCACTTTCATGGACTTGCTGTTCTTCAGATGCCTCACATACTCACATCTATACCTCTAGGACTTACAAAAAGTTAAGTGCATTGACTGCAGATTACATAAGGTCTCTTTACTGAATTGCCTCTCCCTCCCTCAACAGGGTGCTTGGCGATAGTTCCCGGCCCCTACACAAAGGTCTTGATTTTGTTTAACTCCTGCCCGGTCTCCCTTACAATTAGAAGGCTACACAGTTACTTTACCTTTCCCTAATTCATGGGCACTTCAGTCATTTCCAGATCCTTTACTGTTAAAAACGCTGTTACCAAAAAACATTGCTGCACAGACCTCTATAGCACCTGTGAGTTTTCTGTAGGGTAGGTACCAAGAAAGTGGAACTGCTGGGCCATAGGGTTCTTGAATTGTACATTCTAACAAAGATGCATCATGGGGTCAGTTCCTCGCTTAGTGTTACTGTAGACCGGGGAATGCCTGCCCTGTGCTCAGACATTAAGCAGTTATTTGAAGACGAGGGAGCAGAAATTTAGAGTGTGTTAGGTGGGTGCTCACTGGCCTCACAGGTCGGACATACCGTTGCTGGTCTGTGGGAAGGGTTGGTGTTGGGAAGGGCTCTTCTGGGCCTCCTAGTTAATTCTGCCTGGTCCCCGCCCCCCAACCCCTGAGGACTTTGACCCTTATGTTGATAACGGTTGTGTGGAAAAGAATCACAGGCTGAACAGGCAGCCCATTGTAGACTCTGGATGGGAAATTCTAAACTCAGTTCACTTGGCCTGGAGACCTTCACCGCACCTGCGGTTCTTCTCCAGGCTGCCTTTGTAATCCAGTGTGGCCTAAACACTCAAGCAAAGTGTGAGGCGTTTGGAAGCATGGTGTTCTTTAAAGGCATCTAGAATGCTGCCACGTGGCTGTTATTAGCAGTTTATGTTAATTACAGAAGAATGGCGTGTGCCTCTGTTATTTACATTTCTGGCCTTCATTTCTAGCTCTCTACAGAACTCGTGGAAAACATGAGAGTTAATCCTATCAGATCAAACCCTTGTATTTAGGAGCCAGTGTGGCAAGGGAGGGAGTGGCTGTGTCCCTCCTGAAGACAGCTTTGCGGCCGGTTGTGGGCCGGTGTCCCTGCCACCTGGGTGAGGAGAGGCAGAGGCCCCTTTGCAGCCTTCACGGTTTTACATGCGTTCAGCCTCAGATCTTCATGCAGTCTGTTATGAAGCAGTGCTAGTTGGACCCTAGGGCGACCCCACTCGTGCATTCATTCACTGTCCAAACACAGTATGCACTTTATTTGCCTTCGTTGGGGTATTCTAGCATTCCCTCTCTGGTCTCCAGCTGATGTTAGCGGGGCCTCCCTTTTCTGTCATTTCAGTATTTGGTGACCAAGTCGGCATTCTACTCCTCTCTCCTACTTGGTGGATTCTCTTGGGGCCCTCCTGCCCTTGATCCTTTGTCCTGAAGAGCACTGCCTTCTTAGCTTGCTCTCCCTGTCATACGGCACATTTAGGTTAGCGGTCCTCTGGCCTTATAAGTCATCTTTTTTTTTCCCGCCTCCCACCCTGAGACAGGGTCTTACTCTGTTGTCCAGGCTGGAATGCATGGCACGATCACAACTCACTGCAGCCTCTATCTCCCAGTCTCAAGTGATCCTCCCACCTTAGCCTCCTGAGTTACTGGGTCTACAGGCACATGCTACCACGCCTGGCTAATGTTTGTATTTTTTTGTAGAGATGGGGTCTGCCTGTGTTGCCCAGTCTGGTCTTGAACTCCTGAGCTCAAGCCATCCTCTGCCTCGGCCTTCCAAAGTGCTGGGGTTATAGGTGTGAGCCTCCATACCTGGCCTCATCTTTCTTGATGGGCAATAACCAGTGTTCCCAGTGCAGTTGATTTTGTAGGATGGGGGTGGGCAGTGTGCTTCTTTTTGTTTTAGTGCTTTTGCAGTGGCACTGGACAAAATGTCTTTTTCCTTTTTGGCCTTCGTGGCCACTGTAGATGACAGTGCGTTCCACAGTGACATCAGTTCTCTTTACCGGGTGTGACTGTTTCCATAGAGCTCTTGCATGGTTTTGATTTTTTTCTTCCATCTCTTACACTGCCCTTGTTGATGTTAAAATTTACTGTATTTCCCCCGCATTTGCATAAACTCTTCCCTATAATTTTCCTGTAGATTTGGCTCTTCACTGCCTGGGATTTGGTGTCTACTTTTTTTTCAGGTCAGTATTTATTGTGCACTTTTGCTAGGCACAGTGCTTAGTATCCAGCATGCATTTTCTCACTGTTTCCTCTCTGACCTGGGGAATCAGAATCTCTAGGAAAGAGGAGCTTGGTGACTCTTAAAAAATTCAAGGCCCTTCTGGAAAAAAAATGCATTCCCTCATTAAAGGTCCAAATTATTCTCTGGGATACGATCTGTACATTTTCTCATTTTGCATGTGAGGAAACTGAGGGACAGAGAGGTGAGTTCATTTGGCCAAGGTCACAATGGGGAAGTTTGAGCCATTTTTTTTCTTTTTTTTTTTTTTTCGAGATAGGGTCTCACTCTGTCATCCAGGCTAGAGTGCAGTGACACGATTTTGACTCACTGCAACCTCCCAGGTTCAAGCGATTCTCCTGCCTCAGCCTCCCCAGTAGCTGGGATTACAGGTGCCCACCACCATGCCTGGCTAATTTTTGTATTTTTAGTAGAGTTGAGGTTTTGCCATGTTGGCCAGGCTGGTCTTGAATGCCTGAGCTCAAGCCATCCTCTGCCTTGGCCTCCCAAAGTGCTGGGATTACAGGCGTGAGCCACTGTGCCCAGCTGGAAGTCTGAGCTTAAGGCCTGACTATTTCACTGTGCATTCTCTTTGGGATATTTGTAAAAGGTGAAATAAGAATTGTAGCCCTGATCCTGGGGATCCCATGCTTGATACTTTGCTGTCATAATGCACATCTCCTGTTCCATGCCACAACCACTAACACCACGTTAGCCTCTTGGTGACTCAAGTTTTTAAAAACAAGGAAGCCTACAAGGTCATCTGGTTTAATCTGTCACTTGACGCATACTTTTCCTGGCTGTACAACATAGTAAAAGAACATAACTTGTCTGGGTCTGGTGGCTCACACCTGTAATCCCAGCACTTTAGAAGGCTGAGGCAGGAGGATCAGTTGAGCCCAGGAATTTGAGAAAAGCCTTGGCAACATGGTGAAATCCCGTCTGTACAAAGAATACAAAAATGAGCCAGGTGTGGTGGCATGCACCTCTAGTCACAGCTATTTGGGAGGCTGAGGTGGCAGGATCGCTTGAACCTGGGAGGTCAAAGCTGCAGTGAGCTGTAATTGTGCCACTGCACTCAAGCCTGGGCGACAGAGGGAGACCCTGTCTCAAAACAAACAGCTTTTGGAATCAGACACATTTGGGCTCACATTCTGACTTCTGTCATTTTCTAGCTTTGTGGCCTTGGGAAAATTTACTCAAACTTCTCTGAGACTCAGTTTGCTCATCTGTAAAATGGGAACGATGATGGTATTTATAATCTCATGGGTTATTTGTGGGGGATTAAATGAGACACAGTCAGCAAAATGCTCAGCAAGTTGACTGGCACTTAAGTCTTTGATAAGTGATAGCTGTTAGAACATTCCTGAATGAACATCAGCCTTTGAAAGGCCACGGATTACATATAAGGGTGCCTGTCATTCTCTTGCCACTTATATGTGATTTTATTTCTTGGGAACATCGTACTGCCTTTTCTTCAAAAGATTCTCCTCTTCTGCTGGCCTTGAACTAAGTCCAATCTACCTGCCGGCCTGCGGTGGCGGGGCCATGTGTGTCAACCCCCTCGGTTGTGTTCCTGGGGCAGGCAGAGCTCACGAGCACCCGGTGCTGATTTTATCCCTTCCTTCTCTGAAAATTTGGAGTGTGGGCCAGCTGCTGTCTGTGATTGGTGCACATTTATTTTGTCACTTGGGCTCAGAATGTCCTCACCAGTGAGCACCTTCTGATTAATGCCGCCACCCCATCCATTTCAGGAAAAGCATCAGAGAGTGGCACCCCAACATCCTAAGCTGGGGCGGGGGTGAACTCTTACTCAGCCTGTTTCTCCATCTCTCTTTCGTCTCGAAACTAATTCTCATGCCCACAGTTATTGGGGCATAAAGATTCCTTAAATGGCTTCCTCCAGAGAAAAATACGTTTAAGGCACTTCCTTAGTGGTTTGAGCCCTGGGCGAGCCCCTCCTCCGCTCCGTTTATTTTCCACTGTGTATTTAAATCTTCCCCGATGGTGCCTGTCTTCTTTTCACTAAGGCTGACTTTCTGTTTTTGGGGTGAAACTTGTGTCTCCTTCAACCTCCAGTCACTCAGCGGATTTTTTTTTTTTTTAGATTCATAACATATTTTATTTTGACTTATCTAACTGATGTCAAAAACGGAAAATTTTCACATGGATATTCATCTAACTCATGGGCTCCATTCTAAAAACCCCCTTTTTAAAAATCAGGCTTCAGTGTCAGATTGCTGAATGTTTTTTTCATTTTCCTGAGAGAAGCAAATGTTCATTCATTCATCTCATTATACGACACAAGTACATAAATGTACCTTCGGAGCATATTAAGTGCTTTTAAACACAAGTGCTGGCTGTGTGGATCAGGTGGTAGCTCATTTAGGCCCCAAATTCATTAAGGGTAGGGTCTCTTAGGCTACTTAATATTTGGCTTGGTTCATGGTCAAGAGCTGGGCCCACATGTTGCATATCAGCGGGGCTGATACGTTTAAAGATGCTGGGCTTTTTCTGCTCCAGGGCCCTTTCCCAGGGGTTCTGGTGAGTCCCTCCCCAGCTGGGTCTGCCCCACCCTTGTGGGCGGGGTTAGCTCCCAGAGGCTGGCCAGGCCCCACCTCGGGGAGGCTTGGGGGCCGGGCCCCAGGGCTGAGATTCAGGCTTGGGGGAACAGAGCAGGAATGAGACCCGGTACTGAAAGTGAGAGGGGCAGGCACCTAGTCACATGGGCGATGGGCAGGGACTGGTCACTGGCTTTGGGCTCCAGGGCCACAGCCATCTGACTTGGTGTTGAGCTCCAACCATGGAACGCTGGAGTTAGTTCATTTTGACCGGCAAGCCTCTAAATATGGGTGCCTCGATTACCCACCACAAGGAGAGAGCTGTTGCCTTTTTATGACATGTTGATTCCAGCCAGGTGAGTCACCAGGTAGCGCTCATCCTCCTGCCAAGCTCCCCTGCCTGTCGGTTTGGCATTGTCAGAGAATGTGATCATTCATCGAGGTGACATTTGAGTTCTAAACCAGTTTTCTCCTTTAACCATTTCACCCTCAGGAGTGATTCTCCTTTGTTTGGCATTGTCAGGAAATGTGATGATCCATTCAAATGACTTTTAAGTTCCAAATAGTGTTTCTACTTTAACTTCCTAAATAGAAAAAAAAAAAAGACCAGGCAGAGTGGATCACGCCTGTAATCCCAGCACTTTGGGAGGCGGAGGTGGGCTGATCACTTGAAGTCAGGAGTTCGAGACCAGCCTGGCCAACATGGTGAAACCCCATCTCTACCAAAAATGCAAAAATTAGCCCAGCATGGTGGCGTGCGCCTGTAATCCCAGCTACTTAGGAGGCTGAGGCAGGAGAATTGCTTGGACCTGGGAGGAGGAGGCTGCAGTGAGCCAACATGGCACCATTGCACCCCAACCTGGTTGACAAAGCAAGACTCTGTCTCAAAAAAAAAAAAAAGAAAAAGAAAGTAGAGTCTGTGTTCCCATGTTCATCTGCTTTCTTCAAGGAGCGAGAACATAGGAACCCTTTTTGTCATTTTGGAATTGGTACCTGGGGTGTCGTTACCTCTCAAGCTTCCCTTTCCAGCAAGTGCCCACTCAGAGCCTCAGTGCTAAGGCCTTCCTTGACTATGAGGCTTTTAAAACTCTCACGTCTGTGTTTTATATTTTTGGAATGGCAGCTTTTTTTTTTTAATTGCCAGCTTTTGCCTGTTGTTACTGCAAGTGCTTCCAGTAAATCCCTTCTCCATGAAACTCACTCTCTTCCTCTGGATCCCAATTCACCCTCCCCGGGCCTGAGCCACATCTTGCTACTGGGTCTCCACTTCCGGGGAAGAGAAAACTAGACCAGGACGGCGCAGGAAACTGACAATGCCACTGCTTGCTAGCTTTGGGATTTTGGACAAATAGGTGACCTTCTTGAACCTGTGTTCTCAGCTCTAAAATGAGGATGATCTTGTTCCTCTGTATTTTATTGAGTTGCTGAGAAGTCAGGAAAGAGAAGAAGTCCCCAATGTGTGCATTCAAGAGAGTATAAACCTAAGTGCCATTCAAGCATTTGTGGGTGGTTTGAGGTCGTGTGCAGGTCTCTTAGAAGTTTACCCTAAGACTGCTAGAGACAACTGCTAGTTCTGTGAGGCTTGTTCTCCCTGGGGATACTCGGCTCCTGGTTCCCTCCCTCCAGTCCTGGCTCTGGGTAAAATGCCAAGTCAGCAATCATCCATCTCCCCACCTCCTGGAAGTGTCATGTGGTTTGAGAACAGTTTAAATCAGGTTTAACCACACTGCACGCCGCCCCTCCCCCGCCACATACATGCACGCCCCGGCGCCCCACGCATTTACAAAAACACTGCAGGACAACTGCGTCCCCTCACCCAGACATCTGTCAGCATAGTCCTGCTTATAACTGCTTCCTTCTGTCTACCTGTTTTTAAGGAAACCCTGTCTTGGAAGCAAGTTCGAATGCTCTTGACACCTTTGCCTTCATTTTAGGGCCAGCAGCAGGTATTCTTTCTTACAACACATTTTTCTTGAATCTGGGCCTCTTCTTACCCCTGGGAAGATCAGCTGTTTAAGATCAGTCTAAGGAGGCTGCAGTCCCATCGGTGCCAGTAGAGAGGGTTGTGGATTCCTGAGCCCTCACTGTGTGCCAAGGAGTGTCCTAAGAGCTGTCTTGTGTAATAGGGTAGTGTGAACTCCAGAGAGTCGTGAACAAAGGCACTGCATTTCTGAGAGCAAACGGGGAGGTAGGTGTGAAGGAAGGGGAAGTGTATTTTTTCCTGGGTAGAGCTGTGAAAACGCTTTCCTGCCAGCAGCGCAAACAGAAACCGTCTCTTTTACTTGACTCAATGACTGTTGTGCAGTCAGACCAGCAGAAATATTTGTTGATCAGGATCGTTTATTATTTGCTGGAGAGAATTCGCTGTAAGCAGATCAGATGACCTGATTCTATGGCCCATCTGCTGGAATATGAAAATAGCAGTGTTATTTGGGGGTTCCTTCTTTTTCCTTTCCATTACTGTATTACGTCTGTTACTTAGAGTAATAGTAAGGCTGGATGCTCAGTTATGCTCAGTTATAGGGCATGCCATCGAGAACATTCCAGCCCTGAATGGGAGTTGGACAGTTATTCTGGTCCCTATCAATCTTGATACTCTATCATTTTAATTTTACTGGTAGTCTAAACTATTCTACACTGATGCAATGTAGTCCAGTTTTTTAAAACCTTCAGAAAAAGACAATAATTAGAATGCCCTGAGAATCCAAATTGTCACACTCTGACCAGCTGATTTAGAACTTGAATCAATCACCAATATGCTCAGTGCCATGTGTCTGAAGCTTGTACTGTGAAAATCCTAAGTACACACCACACCCCTCTTAAAAATAGGATAACAGGACCTGATAATTTCAGAGAGCCAGAAGTTTTAGATCAGGGCTTTGGGTGCTCTTGCTGAGGCCCTGGCTTTCTGTTGAAAGCCAGGAGGAGTTTTCTCCTGTCTCTTCAAAGTAGAGGTCCGTGTATGCTTAGCGAAGGGTCTTTTTTTTTTCTTTTTCTTTTTTGGCTTTCTTTGGGGAAGACATACCAGAAAAAAATGGCTTGAGAACCAGCCACCAGGTAGCAGTTGGATATGGAATGGGACAGTTTGCTTCTGCCAAGGTTCAAATGGTGACCTGCAAACCAGGAGGACCTAAACATATTTGCATATACTTATAAATATGCTTGCAAGTACTCATGGCATTTGTCAGCAGAGATGTTGGCTAAGAATTGCTGAAAATGAGTTGTTTGGAAATCTTATTCTCCATGGAGTTCTGTTGTAAAATAAGAGATGCAAACATTCACTGCAAACATTTTGGCCTTTGTTTATTTATTTATTTAGAGCTCAGACGATCTTCCTGCCTTAGCCTCCTGAGTAGTGGGACTATAGGCATGTACCCCTATGCCCTGCAAAGTTTAGAACATCACGCTGAAAAATTTAAATAAAAATGTTACAGATTTAAAGGAAAAATTGGCACTTTTCTGATAAAAGATAAAGAATAATACGCTAAATATTAACCAAACATCTAAAAACTTAAACTGTTGTTCCTGCAGTGATACCCAATGGAGATAATAAAATATACAGAGAGCAGAGTTTAGCAGAGAATCTGAAGCTCTTGGCAGGAGGGTTTATATCCCTCAGTTGACCTATACATTATTCATTAGAGAAGTAGCAAGCACCCAAGCTTTTGCAAATAGGAGTCTTACTCCAAACTTCACCCTTCTTAAGTTAAAAGAAACCCCACGAGTTGTGCAGTGAATCACTTTGACTTATGACCTGCGTTCTGGAAGTGCCGCTAGGTGATATCATGGCTCGCTGCAGTGTCCCTGGGTGGTAGGAGAGCGCAGCCACTGCGTGAGTGTGTGCACGCACACAAGTGTGGGGGCGTGCCTACGTGTGCTGAGACATGTGGTTGTCCAGCAACAGTTACATGACAAATAGCAGTCTGCAACCCTGAACCACAGAGAGAGTTTGTTTTACTGTTCTGCCTGTTCCAGTTCCTTAACGGATGGCAGATGTCCTCATTAAGGGCTATTAGCACATCAGAATGTGTTTGCTGAGCCCTGAAAAGAGCTAACTCCTTTTGGACATGGACTGAAAGATGTTATCTAGGGTAGCCAATCCCTCCTGTTGGTGATGGCAGTAGGGAGTGAGGAACACAAGAGGGCTTGGTATCCCCTTAAAACTTTCCCGAGAAGCCTTCAGCACAAGTTTATGTTTCAGTCAGGGAATCCGTAAGAGGAGAATGTAAAGTCATAAAGTGGGATTTGGCTGTGTGTTGAACTACTGTTACTGTTACCCTGAAATAGGTGTTTCTTGATTTCTCTTGGCTGCTCCAGAGCCATATGGCGAACTAGGGGATGGCTGGTTTATAGGGACCATTGATAGCTCCCAAGAAAGAACTCACCAGAGGAGTGAATGAAGTGGAGATCCTGGAGGAGAGAGGTTGGAAGGAGGCCACCGCTGGAGTGGTGGAAGTGCACCAGGTGGGCAGGACCCCAGGAGTGCTTGTGAGATAGCAGGAGGTCCTGAAAAGTCACAGGCGGCCCAGAGTTAACGTTGCTCCTCGACCCACCTGTTGGCAGACCTTCGCCGATGCTGTTATTCGCTCTGCGTCCCCGAAGACTCTTGGTTACTTGTGCTCTCTCTCCAGCCACGTCTGTAAATGTCATGAGTGTGCTGATTAACACAGGCGAGGCATCAAGTGGCGCCTGGTGATGCTGCCCAGCCTGGATTAGTCTAGATTTGTATTTCTCCCACTTCTATGCTATTAATCCCCAGTATAAACTTGGCTGAGGTTTTCCCTGACTTTTTGGGTTGATCCCATTATCCGTTTGCGTGCCCTGCCAGAGGGCAATATGTGTATAAAGGTCTTCCCAAACTCGAACTGCTAAATGATTAACAGTGGCTTGGGCTGCTTAGCAGGGTCAGACTAAAGCGTTGACCTTTATTCTGTAGGTAAGAGGCCAAGATGCAAGTGGAGAGGAGATTTTTTCAAGGAATGAAAGTACGTGAGAAAATGGATGTGTAGACTTTTAGATCAGGAGCTATTTTTTCTTTTTCTTTTTTTGAGACGGAGTCTCTCTCTGTCTCCCAGGCTGGAGTACAGTGGTGTGATCTCGGCTCACTGCAACCTCTGCCTCCTGGGTTCCAGCGATTCTTTTTTGTTTTTTTTTTTGAGACGGAGTCTCACTCTGTCCCCCAGGCTGGAGTGCAGTGGTGCAATCGCAGCTCACTGCAACCTCTGCCTCCCGGGTTCAAGCAATTCTTGTGCTTCAGCCTCCCAAGTAGCTGGGATTACAAGTGCACGCTACCACACCTGGCTAATTTTTTGTATTTTTAGTAGAGATGGGATTTCACCATGTTAGCCAGGCCGATCTTGAACTCCCAACCTCGAGTGATCTGCCTGCCTCGGCCTCCCAAAGTGTTTGGGATTACAGGCATGAGCCGTTGCACCTGGCCAGGAGCTATTTTTCCCATCAAGGTTCACTAACATAGGGAAAAAAACACCAAGTTGATGAAAATCAACTCAATTAAGTGTTTTATTTTGAGAGATTCCACACCTACTAGAATCGTGGCAGGATTGTGACCTCTGACACCAGATGGACATGAGTTCATAGCCAAGGCTGCAGTTCCTAAGTGTGCAGCTTTGGCACCATGACCGCTCTGAGGTTGTCACCTCATCAGAAATGGTAGACCATTGGTTCATCTCACATCCTTTTGAGGATTAAATTAGATACAATTTATGAAAGCTAGTACTTCTTAGGCACTTAATAAAGACAGTTTCCCTTCCTTCTTTCTCTTCTGCTTTTAAAAATTAAGATTTGGCAGTACTAAAAGAAAGCCAATGAGAAAATGTATTTTGGTGTGGAATTCTGGCCAGTTAAAGGAGAAAGGGGACAGGAGGGATCCAGTCAGAAGCAGCAGGTTCACCAACTCCATGCGGATCCGGCAGACGTGGAAGGTTGCAGGCACAAACAAAACAGCCAGTAGAAAGCAGTCTTTAAATTAAAAAAAGAAAAAGGCTTAGAAAAAACATCGACCGAGTTTGTTGGCCAAACATTTCAGGCGCCGTCTGAAGACTGGGAGCCCAGGAATTTGGGAAATATTACCCTTTCTTCATTTTCGGTGGTAGAAACCCCAAACTTCCTGCTCTAGAAAGTGGGGAGGCCATTAGGTTTTTTTTTTTTTTTTTTTTTCTGGCTAAGAAAGTGGTGTAGTTTCTTTCTCTGGGTTGATGCTGCCATCTCATGTCTCTACATGGCGTTGCGGCTTCACCTCTGGATCCTGTCAGCCCAGTGAAACTGGACTGAGAGTTAGAGGTGCTCCATTTTAGCCTGAGGCTCCAAAGACGAAGGTATGTAGGTGACAGTGTTTTAAAAACCAGTTTAGGCCAGGCACGGTGCCTCATGCCTGTAATCCCAGCACTTTGGGAGGCCAAGGCAGGCAGACGGCCTGAGCTCAGGAGTTTGAGACCACCCTGGACAACATGATGAAAACCTGTCTCTACTAAAATACAGAATATTAGCCAGGCGTGGTGGTGCACACCTGTAGTTTCAGCTACTTGGGAGGCTGAGGCAGGAAAATCACTTGAACCCAGAAGGCAGAGGTTGCAGTGAGCTGAGATCATGCCACTGCACTCCAGCCTGGGCAACAAAATGAGACTCCATCTAAAAAAAAAAAATACCCAAACAAAAAAAACAACCAATTTAGCTTAGGTATAAAATTTTTTTTTTTTAATAGTGGCAAAGAATCTACTCTTTGCATTTGTCTCCCTTTTTATTGTTACAATGAAGCTTTTAGAGAGAGTGTCATTGGATGTAGTTACCAGATACCTGACTACGAATTTCTGTCTGCGTGCTGTGACTCCAACCTTTTCCTCATATTAATATTTTCTTTGCTTTCTGGAAAATTCATGGTGGAGATACTATGCCAGCAGATTCTAGCCCTTGAGTTTCTGCGTAAAATGCTCATGAAAACCAGCATTTTGCCCCTTTACTCAGTATTTGCCAATTTATTATTATCCTTTAGAATTCTTTTGCCATTTCTGTTTTGTTACTGTGGAGATGTTCATGAACATACTTTGCTGGAATGGTTTGGAAAGAGGCCAGGATTTGGGAGGTGTGGAGATGGTGTGGTACCTACAGAAAGAGAGCCTGGGGGGCTTCTGGACAAGGGTGAAAAGGAAAGAAGGCTTACGGAACTGTTCAAAGATAGCTTGAGCTAAGAGCTGTGCTACGGGTGTCCTCCTGATGTCGGTGGGGTGGGAGGGGCACACTTGAGTGGAATTAGCCCCATAGGTGGGGGGGTGGGGTGGGGCGGGGGGAGGTGAGGGGATGGGGGGTGATGGTGGTGGTGGTAGAGGGGTGGGGGGCAGTCAGCATTGATGCTGAGGTCCCTGGAAACCCTGGTGTTTTATACCTGCTGTGACCCCACAGCACTTGGGATATGCTTTGCACATAATAAGCGAATAGGAGGGAACAGAGGACTGGAACAGCAGAGATTAGGAACTGAGGAGCTGCGTGTGCTCCGTAGGAGGAGGGCAACCTGAATTTGCAAAGCACTGGGTCTGACTCGTCCCCTTCTGCCAGCAGTGTCAGGCCTGGGAGCACTGTGGGTCAGCCGGTCCCCTGATAGGGACTCACTTTGAGAGGCCTGTTCGGATTCTTGCACCAACTACCTTTGCCACCTGAACAAGTCATGTGCTCAACATTAGTTTCTTCAAGTGTAAGATGAGAGGAGCTTGGTTCATTTCTTCTTTTTTTTTTTTTTTTTTTTTTGGAGTCTGAGTCTCGTTCTGTTGTCCAGGCTGGAGTGCAGTGGTGTGATTTCGGCTCCCTGCAGCTTCCTGCCTCCTGGGTTCAAGCGATTCTCCTGCCTCAGCATCCTGAGTAGCTGGGATTACAGGCATGCGCCACCATGCCTGGCTGATTTTGTGTTTTTAGTAGAGACAGGGTTTCACGATGTTGGCCAGGCTGGTCTTGAACTCCTGACCTCAAGTGATCCACCTACCTCAGTCTCCCAAAGTGCTGGGATTACAGGCGTGAGCCACCGCACCTAGCCAAGCTCGGTAAGTTTCTATGGTTCTTTGCAGCTTTGAGCTAGCTGAGCTTGAGAATCTATGTGCATCAGATGTCCTCAGGCTTTGACCCAGCAATATCGTATCCTGGAAGTTGCCCTATGGAAGCCGTGATTGATGTGTGTGTGCTGAGGTTTAGCTCAGAGGATGCTCCCTGCAGGCAGAGAAGTTTAGACGGCAGACCATTGGGTGCAGCCTTTGGGTACAATAAATAATAAGAGATTAGAATAGGAATGATGTGTCCACCTAGGAAAATGCTGAGTGGCTTCTAAACATGCTTTTATAAAATAATATTGAATGATATTGCAAAACTTACACAGTTAAGTAAAAATACAGTTTACCAAACAGCAGTCCCATTTTTAGAGAAATAAAAGTGTACATACATGCACAGAAGGAAGCCTGGCCTGGTGTATAGGAAGAGTGGGCCTCCCGGGGAGGCAGGTTCCTGCGTGGTTTATTTTTCTGTGTACACAGAGTATTTTCTGATAGTTCTACTAGGAATGGATATCACTTTTGTGAAAAGGAGGGATGGTAAAAGTTGACTTTAAAGGGTTCACTTACTTTAGCAGACCCTTCCTGGCTCCTGCTGTGTGGGGCTCCCTCCTGAAAGCTTCCTGATTCCCCCAGGTGATGGGCAGAGGCCTCAGTGTCCCCTTCGCCTCCGCAGGAGAGGAGAGGCAGCAGCATGGCGAGCGTCCTGTCCCGGCGCCTTGGAAAGCGGTCCCTCCTGGGAGCCCGGGTGTTGGGACCCAGTGCCTCGGAGGGGCCCTCGACCGCCCCACCCTCGGAGCCACTGCTGGAAGGGGCCGCTCCCCAGCCTTTCATCGCCTCCGATGACACCCCCTGCCAGGAGCAGCCCAAGGAAGTCGTTAAGGCTCCCAGCACCTCCGGCCTTCAGCAGGTGGCCTTTCAGCCTGGGCAGAAGGTAGGTTGATCCCAACATGGACAGGTGTCCCATCTTGCGAGTCTTGGGGTGGTGGGCTGGGGTGTCCTAGTGACAGGCTGGAGACTCTGGGCACCGTTTTGAGTGCAGACCTTTGCCCTCCAGCCACAGCGTGCCTGGGCAGCAGATCGCCCAAGAGAATATGATACTGTTAGTAGACCCAGGGCTTCTCTACCACAGTGTTGTCTGTAGAAGGTGGCAAGACCTAGCATCTGATGCTGTGGGCTTTGGCTTGTTCAAAACCTCAGTTGGAAGGATGGCCATAGTGACAGTTCTCTTAATCTGCCTCAGTTTACAACTTTACCAAAGGAAAGCATCTCAGGCTTATGAGAGTCAAAGAACATTGCGTCTTTGAATTCCCTTTAGACACTTTGAGGAGTCAGAGATGTTTGTATAGTTGGATTCGGTGTGGATTTCTTTTTCCAGCGTCCCTGCCCCTGTGCCAGGGCCCTGGGTCTGATGTTATCATGAGGTCCAGGTGCCTGGGGTTCTCTTTCATTGCCCTCCCAAGGCCTCCTAAATAAGGACTCTACCTCTGTCTCCCTGCCAAGGCTTGTGCCCACCAGGCCTCCCTGCCTGTGAGGGAAGGTGGCCAGCCAACTTCCAGGTCCCCCTGGTGAGAGGTTGACCTGCCTCTGTACCCCTGCCACGTTGTCCCCAGGTGGACTCAGCATCCTCTGAGTGCAGGATAATGAGCAGTTCAGAGTGCCAGTTGGGCACCAGCAGACAGGCAGTGCATCTGGGGCAAGGAAGGCAGGAACATGAGGACAGATTCTAGATTCAGAGAAAGTCGCAGAAGCTGACATGTTTGCTGTCTGCCAGTCTAGAGAGCTGATAAGGATCTGCCTTGGGAGGAATCAGGCCTGTGTGGGTACTCAGGTGGGAAGCGAGTACCTGGGAACATCTGCTTGAATAAAAGATGAGTGAGGCAGAGAACATGGTTCGTGGCAGGCAGACCCTGGCTCCTGGGACGTGGGGTGCTTGAGAACTTCAGGGTGAGACCCATCCAGGGCTGACCGCTGGCTGCTGTCCCTCTTCCCGCAGGTTTATGTGTGGTATCAGGGTCAAGAGTGCACAGGACTGGTGGAGCAGCACAGCTGGATGGAGGGTCAGGTGACCGTCTGGCTGCTGGAACAGAAGCTGCAGGTCTCCTGCAGGGTGGAGGAAGTGTGGCTGGCGGAGCTGCAGGGCCCCTGTCCCCAGGCACTACCCCTGGAGCCCGGAGCCCAGGCCCTGGCCTACAGGCCTGTCTCCAGGAACATTGATGTCCCAAAGAGGTTTGTGTGAGAGAAGAAATTGGGTTTTAAGAGTCACATGGGTAGCGTGGTGTGAGGGTGTGGGCTGCCTTGCGGTGTGGAAGAAATGTGGTGTCATTGGCGTCTGGGTGCCAAGATATTGGGACACATGGGACACAGAAAAGGGGAATCTTTGGCATCTTTTCTTTTTTCTTTTTTTTTCTTTTTTTTTTTTTTTTTTGAGACAGCCTCACTCTGTCACCCAGGCTGGAGTTCAGTGGCATGATCTCGGCTCACTGCAACCTCTGTCTCCCGGGTTCAAGCGATTCTCCCACCTCAGCCTCCCGAGTAACTGGGATTACAGGCGTGCACCACCACACCTGGCTAATTTTTGTATTTTTTGGTAGAGACAAGGTTTCACCATATTGGTCAGGCTAGTCTCAAACTCCTGACCTCTGGTGATCCACCTGCCTCGGCCTCTCAATGTACTGGGATTACAGGTGTGAGCCACCTTGCCTGGCCCAGAATGGCATCTTTTCTTTTCCATAGCTCTATATGGGCAATGTACCTTTGGTTGGGCAAAGGGCTATTTTTTTCCCCTCTTGTGCTTAAACTACATCAGGTCATAGTTTATGATGAGAGACGGGGAAGAACTGGCTTAAATCAGGAGTCAACAAACTTGTTTTGAATGGGCCAGATAGTAAATAATTTAGGCTTCATGGACTAAACAGTCTCTGTCCCCACTGCTCAGCTCTGCTGTGGTGTCCAAACAGCCAGGGGTGATGTGGAAACAAATGGGTGTGGCTGTCCTCAATAAAATCTCATTCGTGGACCCTCAGATTTCAGTTTTATATACTTTTCTTGTGTCACATGTCCATAAATTGTATCCTTCTTTTGATTTTTAAAACTATTTAGGCCAGGCGCAGTGGTTCACACCTGTAACTGCACCATTTTGGTAAGATTGCTTGAGGCTGGGAGTTTGAGACCGGCCTGGGCAAAATAGCAAGACTTTGACTCTACAAAAATAAAAATAAAAAAATTAGTCAGGCATGGTGGCTTTTGCCCGTAGTCCCAGCTCCTTAGGGGGCTGAGGCAGGGGGATTGCTAGAGCCCAGGTGGTTGAGGCTACAGTGAGCAATGATGGCACCACTGCACTCCAGCCTGGGAGACAGAGCAAGACTGCTCTAAAAACCAAAACCAAACCAAACCAAAACAAAAAACAAACAGGCTGGGTGTGGTGGCTCACGCCTGTAATCCCAGCCCTTTGGGAGACCAAGGTGGGTGGATCACGTGAGGTCAGGAGTTTGAGACCAGCCTGGCCAACGTGATGAAACCCCGTCTCTACTGCAAAGACAAAAATTAGCTGGGCGTGGTGGTGGTTGCCTGTAATCCCAGCTACTTCAGAGGCTGAGGTACGAGAATTGCTTGAAACCAACCTGGGTGACAGAGTGAGACTCCATCTCAAAAAAAAAAAGAGAAAAAGAAGTCCCACAAAACCAAACCATTTAAAAATGTAAAACCATTCTTAGCTTGAAACCCTACAGAAACAAGCAGCAGACTACGTTTGGTCCACAACCTGCAGCATGCTTACCCCTAGCTTAGATATTCAGAACCATTGGTATTGAATGAAGAATGTATTTTGCTTTAGAATTTTGTGATATGACTTTTTTCTAAGAATATATATCCTAATTTCTGTTATATGCTCTATGTACATTGATCTTTTAAGATTTAAAAAGAAAATCTGCCAACTGAAATTGTCTTATATATAAGATGTGCAAGCAGTCATACCCTATCTCACCACTCTGTGTTTGTCTATGAATGCTACAAAACACAGTAGACCCAGTATTTCGAAACCAGATCAGAGCAGCAATGTTTGCGATGGTGTATTCAGCGAAATGCAGGGAAAGAATTTATTTTTCTGTTATATGGAAATGAAAATTCAAAGATCATACAAAAACAGATGCTAATTTGTTTAATGTATTAATAGTCTTTAATGTTTAATGTATTAATAGTCTTGGTTTAGCTGCTTCAAACCCAAGTCATATTTTAGTGGACCTGAATTATAAGGAATAAATTAAGACAGCCCTTTGAAACAGACCACTTAGAAGTTTATTTCAGACTAACTTTTCCTAATACTTTAACGTTAACTTCTACACAGCTCGAATTTTACTTCCAAATAGTGTAGTGATATATGGATTTTTAAAAAATTATGTGTAACATTTTATAGAACTCTGCTGTAGAAAGCATGGACATTTGCGTTGGGAGATTTATTTTAGTGCTTCTGGTTTATTTGCACATTGGCTTGGGTAGTAGGTTCTGTTGACATTCAGAAGCTGTCAGAATGCCTTACCATTTTTCTTGGGGGAGGGGTGGGAGAAGGTGGTTAGTATATAATTGTTCCCTGTTCAATTTAAATGTGGGGCAAGGAAAGGAGGTAATTGTTGTGCTTTTGAATTCCAGTGGGTGTCTTTTGTCCCCGTGTTCATTTCATTTTGAGTCTATCCTCTTTCCCCTAAATAAAATTCTCCTTTTTAAGCTGCAGAGTTTGGCAGCAAAGTCACGGGAGAATGGGGCTGTCTCAGGGCGTCACAGTGGGATGAGACCCAGTGGCTTACCCCGGGGCTGCCTAATATTATAAGCATCGCTCAGAATGGGGACTGCTCAGGGAGAAGGGGAGACCTTCATGTTTCACTTAGTTTATATGATCTGAGCACACTCTGGCTGATTGGAGTTGGGGGGACTTGGAAGGGTCAGTCCAGAAGTATAAGATGATCACGTGAAGCCAGCCAGAAGCGGTGTCTCATTTTGCAAGGACCATGGGCCCGCTGTGCCAGGAAGTAACCTTTTCCACTCATGCATGTGAATCCAGGAAGTCGGACGCAGTGGAAATGGATGAGATGATGGCGGCCATGGTGCTGACGTCCCTGTCCTGCAGCCCTGTTGTGCAGAGTCCTCCCGGGACCGAGGCCAACTTCTCTGGTGAGCAAGCGGGGCCCAGCTGAGTTCTGGGCATGACAGAGGCCCACGACAGACATCCTCTGTGTAGAGCAGCTAGTTGCCTATGTCACCGGCCTGGCAACAGAATTTTCAGGGACTCCTCCCAGTGGCTTCTCCAACTGGCTGCATGCCATGGAGTTAGATGCATCCGTTATTTTTCCTCAGTTTCCTCACCTGGGGAGGAGTTTCCTGGTGCATTGTGAAGATGGTTGAGCATGGGACTGAGCCACAGTGGCCCGCAGAGTAAGTTCTTCCATGGGAGTGGCTGAGCCCAGCACTTTGGTGGGGCCTGAATGAGGCCAGTAGAGGAATATTTAGTTCACAAAGTGGAAATATGCTAAATGGTCTCCTAGTGGAGAAAATTCATGCCCTTGTTCCACATGCCTACTTCAGTCTCATAAATTAGTGTGAGCCTACGGGACAAGGACCCGGAATAAATGAGCTAAATTCTAAAGTAAGTCTAATTGCTTAATATAAAAAACCAGAGGTTCGACTTCAAGGCAAATTTATTAAAACAAAATGTATGTAGTTGCAACCCCAAAATACTTTATCAATAATATGAGGGAAAAAAGCGTTGCTGGGTATTTGTCAGTAGTTTGGCAAGACTGGTAGTGAACCTGAAGTTTTTTGGGAAATTCATGGCGGGGCTGGCCTCCCTTACTCCCAGGGAAGAACTTTTTCATTGGTGGACACCTAACTGAATTGCAAGCTACTTATAAGCTTACAGGAAAATATGGAGTTAGCTCTGAGTACGTAGCAGGAGGAAAGTGGCCTTCATAAGTATCCCTCATAAGGAATCTCCCTAAATAGAAATTCAACATAAGGGAGAGAGAAAACTTACTTTTGTGACTCAAAGTTGGCTGCCAAAGGAAGTCATTGTACTATGAGGACACCTAGCTGTGAAGCCTAGTATTGCATGCCTGCTCTATTAGCACAGCCAAATAGGGAAGAGGAAACAAGTTAATTTCTAAGTTCTCAGGAGAGTTTAGGAGATCTGGATGGTTGGGTCAACAGTGGAAGGATCAGGAAAGTGTCCTAAAGGGAAAGAAAAGAAAATTATTGACTCCAGTTCCCATCAGGAGGGTATGTATAATACATGCATACACAAGTGCACATCAGCGTAGAAGCATCTCACTGATAGGCCATCATCCTGATAATTTTAAGTCCCTTTGTAAAAAAAAAAAAAACAAATTTATTGTCTATTAAATATTTTTTTGGTGACAGTATAATTTTTATCTTGTAGCTGAAGTCAGTGGAAATATAAGGCTTCGTTGGCCTAATTATCTTGAAGTATTCTGCAAAGTGTGGTCTATCCAATGACCAAAACCTTGACTAAGAGAGTCATGGATACTATTTGCACAAACGCCACCTAGTCCCTTTGGTTTCTGTGTGGTTAGGATGGCATGTGTGTTTGTATGTCTGTGTGTAGAAAACAGGATTATAAATATTTCTTATAAGTTCACTCGTAAGGTCTCAGTGCCATGCATTTGTAGAGCAGCACTTTATTTTCATGCTATAAAATGTGTATTTATTGCCTGTGTCCTAGAAAAACTTATGATCAAAGATGGAGTCACTTATACCTTAACTTATAACTTATAGATTACTTTTTGCTTTATGTTTTGCTTCCTTTGTGTGCCAGTCAAAATCTGCCATACAGATTTCATGCGTTTGAGCCATTGTGAGTGGTTCCTGTAGGGAAGGACTGCCGCATTTGTAGGATGTGTCTGCCGCTTGACCTGCCCTTTGTCCCAGAGTACTGAGCATCCTAGATGTAGCCATGTAGTATTCTGCTCTCTGCCCTTCTCTCCCTGATTGTTTTCCTATCAGTGGATGTGTGTGGGTCTTTCACCTGTTGGCCTGTTTAATGATTCTTGTGGACTGCCCTGAATGTGTACCCTTTTTAAAGCACACATGTAGGTAGATGTAGTAATCTCTTGGTTCCCAGGAAGGGACAGTGATAGCTGTGAGACATGACAGTGGTATCTGGGGAGGGAAGAGTTCTTTCTCCATCTCGTTCTTTTTGGGTAGGCTGCTTCTAGGATGTGAGATGTAAGGAGAGTCTGGACTGGAAACAAGGGAAGATGGGAGCCTGTGCCAGGTAGATCCCTGATGAGCACTGAAGGAGTCTGGACTATGAGCAGGAGGAGAGAAAGGCAGCAGGATTTTATCCTGACTGCAAGGGATGTGCTAGTAGACCTTGGAACGCAGAGTTAGGGGGCTCTGTGGAACGCCCCTGTTGGGAGTTGGGGCTTTTGAGGACAGGTAGCTTTTTTCCCTCTCTCTTATTTCTTCCACATATCAGAATTTCAGATTCTCCTATATTGTAAACTCACCTGGATTTTTGGCCAAGGAGTGAGAGAGTCTGGGTTGGGCCTGCGCCGCCTGCAGATACGCTGTTTAAAAACGGAAGATTCCCCATGTCTGCTGATGCCTATCCTCCTGCTCGGAGGCATTCAGGAGCCCGGCAGCTGCTTCAGGCCCCCATGTCAGGCACGAAAGCCCCCTGCCACCTTGCAATGATCAGAATTGCTCGCAGAGCTTGTCTTTCCTCCTCCAAACGTGTTACTTCCTGATTAAAGCATGTTCCACCTGGGCCGAAGCTGGCCCTGGGAAATGTTGCGCACCCTACTGAGAGTTGCAGAGGCTGAGTGGTTTGTTCCACCCCTAGGTTTCTGTGGACTGGTCTGAGTTTAGATGATTGAAAAAGCATTTTTCAGGAAAGCTGATCAAGAAGACCTTTAAGCTGGCCTCAGCTGTAGGAAAATGCTCCGGGTGGTACCCAACACTCTGGGTGTGCCTGTTCTCAACCAAGCCTGGAGGCTGCAGAGGCTTTGCCCCTCGGCCTCCCCATCCCCCCTTTATTTAATGTATAAAGTGAGAAACAGGCAGCACTTTGGGAGGCTGAGGCCAGAGGATCGCTTGAGGACAGGAGTTTGAGACTGGCCTGGGCAACATAGCAAGACCCCATATATAAAAAATTTTTTGTTCAAAGAGAGAAATAAATTTCAGTTAGGTTCTCTTTGTATGAATCGTATACAAAGTGAACTTGCAGTGTGTATCTGTTGGTCAGTGGTGACCAGGTGGCTATGGTAGGAAATGTCTGCGAGGGCAGAGCGTTTTTACCAAGAGAAATTGCTGCCGTGAATGAACCCCTCTCCACGTTTGCCGAAGCTCAGAAGGGAGAGTTCGCCCAGGGACAAGCCCGTGAGCGTCCTCTCATCTTCTCTTCGTCTGGCCAGCTTCCCGTGCGGCCTGTGACCCATGGAAGGAGAGCGGTGACGTCTCGGACAGCGGCAGCAGCACTACCAGCGGTCACTGGAGTGGGAGCAGTGGTGTCTCCACCCCCTCGCCCCCCCACCCCCAGGCCAGCCCCAAGTATTTGGGGGATGCTTTTGGTTCTCCCCAAACTGATCATGGCTTTGAGACCGATCCTGACCCTTTCCTGTTGGATGAACCAGCTCCACGAAAAAGAAAGGTATGTGATTACGGTGTGAGTGGGAGCCCAGGCTGGAGTGGATGATGTCTGTGTGGGGACAGCCAGCCATGGAGGGAGGGGACCCTGCAGGCCTTACATAGTCTTGGGTTTGCTCCCATTTCGGTTTTCTATTGCTGCTTCTGTTATCTGGTAATACTGCCAGGATTCTCCTCCTCCTGTTTAAAGCCTCTTCCCTTTTAGTCTCCACCCTAATCCCTGCCTTCTTTCCTGTGCTCCTGCAGAGGTCTGCGTGGGAGAGGCTTCCAGTGGGGTCTTAGCCATAGCACTGAGCACCGGTCTTGGCCACTAGGACCATCTCTTAGGTTGGGGCTTTCTAGCCCCTGGTTGTAAGAGAGAACCCCTTTCCTGGAGGTTTTTGTTGGGTCAGGCCGGGGACAGCAGCCACTTTGCGTCCCCACTGGGTAAGGATGAGCGAGGGATAAGGAGAAAGACATATCCACTCACCCCTTCTTCCTTTCCTCTAGAACTCTGTGAAGGTGATGTACAAGTGCCTGTGGCCAAACTGTGGCAAAGTGCTGCGCTCCATTGTGGGCATCAAACGACACATCAAAGCCCTCCACCTGGGGTAGGTGCGAGCCCAGGGCCTCTAGCCTAGGGTCGCATGCAGGTGTCCCTCCACCCTGCCGAGTCCCCGTGACCGGCAGCCCACAGTGCTTTCGGGAACGCGGCTTGCTGGAAACAACCCCTGGTGTCTCTTCCTGGCCGCCTGAGAAAGACATCCTGGTGAACATTGTTGCTGTTGATGGGAAGGGAGTTCTGTCCATCTTGGGGATGTGTCTTCTTGCCTCACTGCAGGAAGCAAGATGTTTTAGTTCTGGGTAGAAATGGGGTCGTTTGGTTCAGTTGTTGGTGAGACCCCGTTTCCAAGATGTTTAGTGACCGAGCACTGCACCACCGACTCCTCCTTGGGAGTGGGTCTCTGCTAGCCCCACCCTGGTGCCTGGGTCGTGTTCTGTGCAGAGCGACTTTGCAGGCTGCTAGTGGTAGGAGCTGACTCACAGCCCTGGGGAGAAAGCGTGACTGCAGGCAGGTGGGGCCAGAGAGGGCTCTTGGTCGTGCTCAGCGTGGGATGCTTCCTGTCAGAGGAGAGGTTGGCACATGTTCCGAGAGAGGATGAGCCTTAGGTGCCAGGAAAAATAATTCCCATTGATGTGCAGCACATAATCCTGGTGACACCCGTCAGGAGCCAGGCTCCTAGGTGTTCTCTTGGGCTCCGTCCCTGGCTTGCTGGGTGGCCTCAAGCAATCACTTCCCTCCCCGCCGCGGTCCCCGCTAGGTTTGAAGGGGGCAGCGCACCCCTGATTATGCCGCATCTCCCTCTCACACAGGGACACGGTGGACTCTGATCAGTTCAAGCGGGAGGAGGATTTCTACTACACAGAGATGCAGATGAAGGAGGTATCTGCCACCGCTGCTGCTGCTGCCGTGGGCACCCTGGTCCCTGGGACTCCCACCACCGAGCCAACTCCCACCCCCAGCATGACCGGCATGCCTCTGTCCGCTCTTCCACCACCTCTGCACAAAGCCCAGTCCTCCGGCCCAGAACATCCTGGCCCGGAGTCCTCCCTGCCCTCAGGGGCTCTCAGCAAGTCAGCTCCTGGGTCCTTCTGGCACATTCAGGCTGATCATGCATACCAGGTATGGGGCGGGGCTCGCTGGAGGCTCAGGCTCTTGCTGACTCATCGCGGGCCAGCTTGATCACAGGCTACCGACCACCCTGATGGAAGGCTGAGCCCTTTGGCCAAATTGCTAATCTCTTCTACAAAGAAACGAAACCGAATTCACTGCTTAATAAATGTGGGAATCCCTGGAGTTATCTACATCGGCAGCTGTCATGAGTGGTTACTAGAAATCTAGCTGAATCCCTAAGTAACTGGGTGATGGATTTGGGCGGGGACATTGTCACACCTCTGCTTCTAAGAGAGGATGGAGTCGTGTAGTTGGGCTTCCTACGGTAATGTCTAGGTCCTGGAATTGTGTTCCACGGAGAAACAGTCCAGCACGCATGTTTCGAATGCCTAACTATGGGCCAAGAATTGGACTAAGATTTTTGGGTAGAAGAGGACTTAGTTCCTGCCCTTGTGGAGGGCATGGTTCGGATCGAGAGAGGAATTAAGATGTAACTATGGTTAATTATAATAACTAGTGAAAGTACTGATTACTAGAGGCATGAGAAGGTGTTGCAGGTACCAGAGGGACCAACCTTACGCCCGTGTGGATGAGAAACTTACCACAGAGGGTGACGTTTAGGACGGTCTTCCCTGCGTGTAGTAGGTACTCAAGGAACACGCAGCTTGCTGTGTGCTGATATTTCTTAAAATTCTTTTGTGCCGATTTTACCAGTCCCTGGGCCAGTTTGCAAATTCGTTATTAAAAGGTATCGCTTTCAATGAGAAAGCCTTTACAGAACGAGCCAGCCCTCCTCCTTGTTAGAATGAGTGGCCGCTTAGTGATTTCGTGTTTGACCCGCTTGCAGCGCTGGCTGACCTACGGGGCCCAGACGTGTGGCTGGTGTTTTCACAAATAGCCGTGAACCTGTGAGCACACTGCCACTCTCAAGCAGTTGCTGGGGGATCCCATATCTTATCCCAGCCATGCCCCCAAGACACACAAGGCTTGGGGCCTCTTTTGGCACCTGCCATGGCATGTTCTTGGTAGGTGATCCAGTTGAGAAGTTAAATCTTCTGCAGTGATTAAGTCATGAGGCTGGCACGTAGACCAGCTCTGAGGGAAGGGTTCCAAGATGAGATCGGAGCCTCGCAATAAGGAGACTACTTCAGAGCATTGGATGATACTCCAGTGTTGTCCTCGGGAAAGCCGAGTGTGTCCCAGCTCTTGCTGGTCATTGCACTTATGCAGAGATGCACCTTCTGCTGCCGTCGTGAGGCTGTGGGAATTGTGGGCAGACTCTGAACACTTCCTGAGCTAGAATCCAGGCTGACACCCTCATCTTCTGCAGGCTCTGCCGTCCTTCCAGATCCCTGTCTCACCACACATCTACACCAGTGTCAGCTGGGCTGCCGCCCCCTCCACTGCCTGCTCCCTCTCTCCGGTGAGTGTGCTGGTAGCATGGCTGGGGCCTGTTATGGCCGAGGGCTCTCCCACATATCCCAGGGCTGGAGGCCATCCCTTGGGCACAGGACACCTGGCCACAGGTTGATGTGGCCATCTTGCCGCCATCCCCCAAACGTGTTGAAGGTCTCTTTGTGCCGCCCCCTCCCTGGCACTCCCCATCTGGCCACAGCCCCTCGCGGAGGTGGAAGGGGGCACTTGCAGAGGATGTCCAGAGCAAAGACGTTTCTTGTCAAGAAAATCACCAGGCGAGGCTGGGGTCAGTGCTCCATCAGCCCCTAGTGCCCAAGGGATTTTAATCCCTAGTGCCAAGGGATTTAGGATTTTAATGCTGAGAGGAGAGGAAGGGGGAGAATGTGGAGGCTGTGTGGGCTGGGTCAGAAGTCTGAAGGCCACTGGGGACAAGGGCCATAGGTGGACCCCAAACTCAAGTCAGCGGGAAGTCATTTGGAACTCTACCTAGCAGGCGCTGGTCTTGAGTTATCTCCTGCAGGGCGATGTCACATTGTAAATCAGATTGCCAGTGATGCCACTGAGACAGCGCGAGGCTTCCAGGCATGGCGGCTCTGTCCAAGTCCCCTGCAGGGAGAGCCTCCGAGGGGGCCAGGTCCAGTGGCCCCCTGTCCTTGTCCTCGGCTGGGTCCTGAGTGTGGCATGAAGGCCTGCTCCTTCCTCACTCTCGTGCCGAGAGTTCCCCTCGGCTGGAGTGTTCACCCTGGGAAGGCGCAAGGCCTCCTGCACCAGAAGGAGCTGGGGATGGGTGGCTGCCTGTCTTTTACGATGGCTCCCTCACCTTTACTGACTGTCCCTCCGCTCATGGCCCCTCTCCCCACACCCAGGTCCGGAGCCGGTCGCTAAGCTTCAGCGAGCCCCAGCAGCCAGCACCTGTGATGAAATCTCACCTGATCGTCACTTCCCCACCCCGGGCCCAGAGTGGTGCCAGGTGAGATGGCCGCTGTCATCCCCTGCCTTCCGGTTTCTGTGCCCTGTCTCCAGTGGTGTGGACGCCGACCCCGCCCAGATGAAGTCACCAGGGTTAGTCCCCAGAGAGGAGCTCAGATGGTGGACACACCAGATGGGATGACTATTTGGTCCTCAGAGCCTATGGCCCCTGGTCCTGGTGGCTTTTGCTGGGAGCTGCCCCTTTGGCCTCTGCTTGTTCTCCTAGTCTCACTTGGCCGCTCTCCCGGGCCCACCGCCTATGTGGGACTCGATTTGCATTCCTCTCTTTCTACAGGAAAGCCCGAGGGGAGGCTAAGAAGTGCCGCAAGGTGTATGGCATCGAGCACCGGGACCAGTGGTGCACAGCTTGCCGGTGGAAGAAGGCCTGCCAGCGCTTCCTGGACTGAGCCTTGCTGCAGGTTCTACTCTGCTCCTGGCCCTGCCAGCAGCTGCTGAAAAGAGGCCGATGTGTCACCAGTCCTCAGCAGAAACCGAAAGAGAAAGAACGGAAACATGGAGTTCAGGCTCTGTTGGCTAAGGTGTAACACTTAAAGTAATTTTCTCCCATTGTGGGAACATTTTATTTTTTAAAAAAAGAAACAAAAATACTTTTCCCCCTAAAATAGGAGAGAGCCAACACTGACCAAGGGTATTCAGCAGTGAACCAGTGACCAAAGAATTAATGACCCTCCGTTTCCCACATCCCCACTCTTTAGGGGATTAGCTTGTGTGTATCAAAAGAAGGAACAGCTCGTTCTGCTTCCTGCTGAGTCGGTGACTTCTTTGCTTTCTCAACTCTTCCAGAAAGGACTGTAAGCAAGATGAATTTACTTTTCTTAAAAAAAAAAAAAATGAGTTTCTGGCTGATGGGTGACTCAGAGCGCAGCACTGCCTGGCTGGGGGAAGAGGGGTTTGCCCTTCTCGGAGGGTACCTCCTGTTCCCTGTCTGAGCACCCTGCATGGAAGTCAAAGGAGAGCCCTTTCTTGGTGACAACAATGTAAATCTGGGTTCCCTCAGACATTGGGTTGCGCCGCAACAAATATTAAATGGCTTCTTAAAGCCCAGAGAAAGAGATTTTTTAAAAGACTGTTGCCAAAAAGCTGAGCCAAAAGGCTGATCAGAATTCACTTTTTGGAATGTGGCAGTTAAACACTACCTTGACCATTCTCTTTCCTTGAGGAACTCCTGGAGGGTTTGAGCGTCTGGAAACTCTCTGCTCTGACCTGAGAAAGCGCCCTCCTGACGCCTCCTCCTTCTGGTTATGGAAAGGACGCCTCAGAAATGTTTTGTTTTCTTTTATGATGTATTCAGAAGCCTTTGCTGATTGAAGTTTCCTTTTATTTGGGTGGCCGGGAGAGACCCAGGGAGGTTCTTGGAGGTTCCTTTCTGTCTCCTGGCCCCACCAGGGATTTCCCCATTTCTGTTTGCTGCCTGAAAGCAGGATGAGGAAGGCCAAGGAGAGTCCTTGCACCCGTGAGCATCAGGATGAGGAAATGACAGAAGGAAGATGTGGGTTTGGGTTAGTGGCTGCTGGCGTTTCAGCCCTTGGTGTTTCTGGAGCCTCTGCGGATCTAGGAGAGCCTGGGCTGCGTGCAGGTCGATAAGCAGAGCTGTTCTTGTGGAGAAGGAGGGAGGTCTAGGGAGTTTAGCACCATGCCAACCAGCCGTGCGTGAAGACAGAGTGAGCCACGCCCGGACGGCAGGGCATGTTTCTGTTTTGGCATCTCACTTTCCTCCTAGCATGACTTATGTGGGGATTCCTCAGGGCCTGCTGGAATGTGACCGCCCGCTGCCCAGCTGCCTTGGGTACAAGTCCTGACTCTATGTCCCAGCTGTCAGGGGCTCAGGGAATCCTATCCAGCCACCTGTCCTGGGATGGAGTGTCAGCACCCACCCCTTGGTCATCATCGAGGCCGTCCTCCCAGTCCTGGGTGAAGGTACCTGGGCAACCAGGGCTCCCTTGGCCCCTTCACGCAGGAAATAGACATGTGCTTTTTAATGCAGGACACTTTGAGTGTTATAAAATCTGTAGATCTGGCAGTAGGGGCATGATTTTGGGAAGGGTGTAGTGCCCTAGGTTGGTGGCAGAAAGGACAGACACTTATGCACAGGTGTCTTTGGTGATGGGGTATATTTTTATAACTTCGTAAAAAGAATGTATATGGAATTCTGTCTCTTGGTAAAGCTCAAAGCCAGGGTAGCCTGAGGTGGTGCAGGGCTCTCCTTCCTGTCCCTTCGACCTCCTTGAGAATTAAAAGCTGGCAGCTGCCGATGGTGTTTCCCGACCCATGTTTCCTGACCCATGATGATGTTTCACTTCCCACGACGATCCCCAGCTTCAGATCCTCATGGGGAGGGGAGGGCGTGTTCTTACGCGTGGGCTCAGGAGGGCCTTCCCTTCCCCTCTCTGTCAGAGTTTTCACTGCCATCTCGTCTTGAGAAAGCTGTTTGAATTCCCCCCGCCCTCTGTTTCAACCGTGTAGATATAACTGGATATACGGATTTTTCTCTTTGTGTGGCAGGCTTCTTATGCCATTGGTATACAGGGCAGGAAAGCAAGGAGGAATAAAGGGAGGAGCAGTTATGGAAACCACGGTGGTTTTGCTTTGTTCTTGTTACTTGTTTTTGGTGCCGCCTTCCCTGCCTGTGCTCATGCCCCTTCTCCTCCTTGGCGCTGGCGGCCTCCTTGCCTCCCTTTCACCCACGCTGCCATCCTGTGGCTGTCGTGTTGGTTCTTCACACGTGCTCTGTTCTCGGGGTTGCTCCATTCATGTCTTCTTGGAGGGTGAGGGTGGCTTGGGAACTGACCCAGTGATCACACCTACTTTCTGCATCTATGTATCTCCCTCCTTCCCAGCCCACCCGGGCAGCAGACTCTGATGGAAGGAAGATGCCGCAGGTGGGCTTTTAGAAACTAACGGGACTGATTTCCAAAGCAGTTATGTTGGGAAACTGTTTATTCCAGTGATGTGACGTTTTTCAGAATATTTCTTGGAATCACCTTCAGAGTCTGGGGCTGTGTGTTGAGCAACCTTAAGGATGCTGGATGCTCATTTAGTGCCCAGGGAGTCCAGCGAATGACATCTGTGGCCAAGCGAGGTCTCAGGTGCAAAGCAAAAGGACCATTTAAAGTAAAATAGCTTGGATTCAATCGTGTGACTTTTAAATTGGCTCAGAAAGCAATTGTGTGATTTCAGAGAGTGTTTTGAGCTGTGGCCACATTGTTGTTGTGAGTCTATAGCTTGACTCCTTGGAGAACAATATTCATTTGGATGTGGAAACTCTGATTTGCTGGGAGAAATCTGTCCTGTTTCTGGTCATCCCAGGTTCTGACTTTTACCAGGGGCAAAAAAAAAAAAAAAAAAAGAGAGAGATAAATCCCATCTGTGAATTTGTCTTATTGGCGCCTTTTCCCTCAGCTGTCTTCCAAGTATTATTTTTACTGTTAATAAATTTTTTAAAAAATGTGAAATGTAATGTTTTTACAGCAACAATATGAAATATATTTTATAAGGAATAAAATGGTACCTTGTCTGATTTAATGTGTGCCTGTCCATTGCCCCTTCCCCTGCAACAAGTAAGATTATCACTGTCCTTGTCCTTGGTGTTACACAAATGGTAGCATATCACACTGTAGCAAAGCATGACGTTGATTCGCTTATACTAACAGTAGGTAACACTTCCCGGTGACTAGGCCAAGTGTGTACATGGATTCCCTATTATAAATAACCCTATGAGAGAGTGCTGTTATTGTTCCCATTTTGCAGATGGGAAGAGTGAGGCAGAGGTTCAGTAACTTGCCCAGGGTTATAAACTGGGAAATAATGGCACTCCAGGCAGTATTTTCTGCTGCTTTTCTTGACTGCATTCCTGAGTCCTTTGAGGAGCAAGCAAGTGACATGGGAGAAAATACGTCACACGCTACCTCTCGAATGGCTTCTGAACATGGTCTGCTCTGTACAGACATCAGTTCAAGGTGCTGCGATGGCCCAAGTGGCTGGCAGAGCTGGTCTAGGTGGGAAGGCTGTTGGAAGCAGAAGGTATCATTCCACCCAGGGGCTGGTTTGTGCAATTTTAGTTTTGCTGAACTTTAAGAACCACTTGGTGAAGCAATGATAGATTCCAAGACCAAGCCAAATAAACCAGGCTTGCTTGAAGAAGTTGTGAAAATGTGTTTAAACGTTCAAGGTATATTTAAAATAAGAGTTCAAGGTGGTGGGGGGCTAGGTGGGAGACCCAGCAGGATCCTTTCCGCACGGAGTCATCCTTCTGGTGGGGAGAAGCAGGAGCTATAGGAAGAGGCTCTGGGGAATAGGGAAGGCAAAGAGGCAGTGAGGAGCTTTGGGGATTGTGAAGTGTGTCTTGGGGCGGGTTGCAGGGACCCTTCCTTCACATTGCTGGCCAGTGGGGTATCCCACTCAGGCACTTCGTTATGGCCTGAGTCAGCCACGCCCAGCAGCCCACAAAGCAGTTTCTTTTTCCCTCCTTTTTTTATATCTTGGAAGTGCAGTCAGGGGCTTCCTTCTCCCCTTCTCTGTGTCCTTGTTCCAGCTCATCCCTCTGAGAACACCTCGAACAGAATTACCTATTTTACTGCTTTTGTCAAGACCCCCACCAAGTTAGCTACCTGCCTTTTCCATGTGCCTTTGCAGCTGCATCAGTGGGTCGACCCCCCAATTTTCCAGCTTCTGGATGGATTTGGCTGACAGACACCAGGCTGGAGTTTGAAAGCGGGGAGCAGAGGGAAGTGGGGGTATTGAATCCTGTCTCCCACAGTGTGTGAGTAAATGGCTGTATTTCTCTGCTGAAAGCTATGGAGAGCTAGAGTCCTTGTGGGTCCAGGAACTCCCTTACCCCTACCAGGGCTCTCCGGCTCCCAACAGAGCGCCTTTCCATCCCTTGCTGATCTTCTATACCTGCCCACTCATGTAGATGGTTAACTCTCCCTGACAGACTCGGTTTGGGTTGCCTTGTGCTTCTCGGCTGGACTCTGACAGTGACACACCCTAACGTGTGAAGCTGGAGATAAAAGTGGCATCAGCAGGTTTTTCTCTGCCCTGCTCCTTGCTGTGTGTCCCAGTCCACTGGACCCAAACCAGCAGGATCTGTACCACCTGGAGCTTGGTAAAAAGGCAGATTTCTACCATCTGAAACTGGGGGTGGCGCCAGCAGTCTGCTTCTCTGCGGTGCTGATGCACGCAGGGGTTTGGAGAGCCTCTGCCCTCTCTCTGGCCCGTCCATTCACACAGCCATGTGCATTCATT
>NC_045440.1:26581090-26612350 GCF_002776525.5 Piliocolobus tephrosceles | reverse complement strand
TAGTCCCAGCTACTCAGAAGGCTGAGGCAGGGGAATTGCTTGAACCCTGGAGGCAGAGGTTGCAGCTACCTGAGATCATGCCACTGCACTCTAGCCTGGGTGACAGAGTGAGATTTTTTTCTGAAAAAAAGAAAGAAAAGAAAAGAAAGGAAAAGAAAAATTAGGGTTGAGATAAAATTTTTAAGTATATAAGCATTAAAAGTAAAATTTCCGAGGAAAAAGATACCTGGCATTTTATCCACATGGTTATACTGACTCACAATGTCCAAATTCAACAATTTAACAGTATAAGGTTGACCCAATACATGACACCAGTGGAATATTTTATTATAGCTTTTTTTGGTTTTTGAAACAGAGTCTCACTCTGTCTCCCAGGCTGGAGTGCAATGACGCAATCTTGGCTCACTGCAACCTCTGCCTCCCGGGTTCAAGCAATTCTCCTGCCTCAGCCTCCTGAGTAGCTGGGATTACAGACAAGTGCCAACCATGCTTGGCTAATTTCGCCATGTTGGCCAGGCTGGTCTTGAACTCCTGACCTCATGATCCACCCACCTCAGCCTCCGAAAGTGCTGGGATTACAGGCGTGAGCCACTGCGCTCAGCCTGCCCATCCTCCTGTCTACACAGGAGGGCCATGCACTTTTTACTTCTGCTTCCCGGCAGCCGCACCACTGGTTTGTGTGCAGAGTCTGCTTCTGTCACTTCACTTAAAAACAGCAAACCAATTTATTAACCGTTTGCTCAGTAGAAGTTTAATGGAGAAATCGTTGTTTAAAACAATCAGTTGGAAAGAACAGCTCTTTTACAAACAAGTTATGGCAGTGGCGAGTCAAAACCCCAGGTTCAATTTCCTATCCCTTTCACCTGCCCCTAGAAAGGGGAAGAGGCAGGTGAGCAGGAGAGATGGGGCCATTGAAATGGTAGCTAGAGGAATTACAAAAATACACTCTCATGTAGCAACAGGGTTGTGGTGAAACATGCCGGGGCCTGGGGAGGAACAATCAAACGGGGAGGTTCTGGAGGCCACGAAGCCTGCCAGATCTGCAGACGCTCAGTGCCTTGGGGAAGAAGGAATCCTGATTCCCAGGCGGCAGGTCTGGGGCTGGACACATGCTGTTTGGGGGATCACCTGGACGCCTGGGGAGACAGAAATGATTGAAAAATGGCAAACCTGATGGTTTTTCTCACCCTTTTCTATTCCCCCTGGAGACGGAAGCAGTGAAAGGGAGGCAAGGAAAAGCTATCAACCCAAAGAAATCGTTCCTAACGTAGCCCGAGGGGTCCTCAGCTCCTCCACATCTCTCTCAGACCCGGGTCTACTGGCCGGACTAATAGACTAAAGGGGAGGTCTGTGGGCTGTGACTCAATAGGCACAGCGGCAGGCCCCCTCCTGGGGAACAGTTCTCCCTGGTATTTGGAGCCCATGCGAAATAGTGCCCTTGTTTTACAGTTCTTTTGTTTGCAAGTGCTCTTTGAGCCCGATGGCACTGATACCTGACCATGAATGAATGTGCTCAGTCTCCATTGCCTGGAAGGATCAAAGCCTGAGGGTAGCAGAAAAGAGGAAGGCAGTATAGGGTCAGAGGAAAGGCAGGCAGACCCCCAAGACCAGCTGTGACAAGTTCTGTCTAGAGGTGGGCCTGCACCCCAACACCTTTCCTTCCTAGGACATCATTACACTTTCTGCATAGGGTTTTTTTTGTTTGTTTGTTTTCGTTTTTTTTGAGACGGAATTTTGCTCTTACCCAGGCTGGAGTGTAATGTGCACTACTATCTCGGCTCACTGCAACCTCCGCCTCCCGGGTTCAAGCGATTCTTCTGCCTCAGTCTCCCAAGTAGCTGGGACTACAGGCGCCCACCACGACGCCCAGCTAAGTTTCGTATTTTTAGTAGAGACGGGGTTTCACCATGTTGGCCAGGCTGGTCTCAAACTTCTGACCTCAGGTGATCCACCAGCCTCGGCCTCCTAAAGTGTTGGGATTACAGGCAAGAGCTACCACGCCCGGCCCTGAATAGGGTTCTTTATCCCATTCCAGTGTAAGGTGGCCCCACTTCTTCCCAGCCTTCTCCATGTCGATTAGTATTAGATACCGTAGAAGTCAAGGACAGCATTGGTAACGAGTCCCCTAAGATGGAGACATCTCCATCATGTGTAGGGCAGATTGGGTTGTGTGTATGTGGATGAAAATAAGGTTGAAGCCAGCTGTTATAGACTCATAAATATCCATATTGGAACTCACCAACTGTGCATGTTGGGGGAAAAGAAACAGAGAGATGGTTGCAGAAGGAGAAAGGAGAGTCATCAATAATACCAAAATGAGCTGGTTAATGTTTCTGGTCTCCATCCAGAACTTGACATCTGAGCAGAGCCACAGACAGAAGTTTCTTACCGGTTTTGTTTCAGTGCCTCTCAGTTGGAAGCATAACAGAAGATTAGAAAAACCAATTGCCCGGATAGAGGCTCGAATCATTTTTTAAAAAATAAACGGATTCCTGTTAATGGGCCTGATTTTCAACTGTGTTTAGGTAAAGAACATTGCCATCGTTCAGAATTAGACATGAGCTTCAGTGTCCCTGAAGAGCCACTTTAAAGAAGAATGTCTTTAAGATTTGAAAGAATTCAACCCATGCTACTTTCGAACGATTTGCTGTTAGGTGCTGTGCAGATACGTGTTAGAAAGAAATAGGAGGCTTGTGAAGGATCCAAGAGTATGACTTCAAAAGCAGTGCAGGTTAATTTGGGGCCTTTGGAGATGAGTCATCCTGCTAAAATAAACACATCAGCTTTCTCTTCACAACTTAATACATGTGTCCATATTTGGTAGCAGGCCTGTGGTGAACATGCCGGCCTACCTGCAAAGGGGCCGTCTCCATGCTAAAGTGTGGGCACCAAACATTAGCATATGCACTAATATATCATCAAGGAAGGTTATTAGTGACACCGCTACCTCTGCACCATAAAACAGCACATGCAGATATTTTTTCTCTTATGCTCGGACTCAGGGAAAAGCCCCACTTGGGTAATGTTTTGGGGTGATTGTGAGGAACTGACTGGTTGTGTTAGGGCAATGATACACTTTGGAAGTTTGTCCTCTTCCAATTTCATGTTGAGATGTGATCCCCAATGCTGGAGGTGGGCCTAGTGGGCGGTGTATGGGTCATGGGGGTGGATCCTTCAGGAATGCCTTGGTGCCCACCCCGCAGTAATGAGTTCATGGGAGATCTGGTTGTTAAAGGGGCTGGGACCTCCTCTCTTCTCTCTCTTGCCCTCTCTTGCTATGTGGCACGCCAGCTCCCCTTGCCTTCTGCCATGAGGAAAAGCTCTCCGAGGGCCTCACCAGAAGCAGATGCGGGTGCTGTGCTTCTTGTATAGACTGCAGAACATGAGCCAAATAAACTTTGTTTATAAAGTACCCAGCCTCAGGTATTCCTTCGTAGCAATGCAAAATGGGTGAATACAGGCAAGTTTCTTAGCTATTTAAGGAGACGTATGAGACTCTGCAGATGATCATATTCCCATATACTAATTAAGGCACATAGCCTTGATGGTTGGGATTTTCCTAAATTTTCAGAAAATTCTGTGCTAGGTTGCCAGTGCCACTCAAAGTGATGTATTGGTTGATGGCCTAAGGAAAGTTGGGTTTTGAATGACCAGGTAATCAATTAGGGTCTTTGATGTATATTATTAGACATGTGGACTTGCATAAGGTGCCTGTGGGGGTAGGAACAGAGCAGAAGAAAGAGAGAACAAGGAAGAAAGAAGAGAGGAATAAAAGCAAGCAAGCAAAAAAAAAAAAAAAAGGCATGCTGGAAAGAATCGAAATGGAGGAAAGAAGATGAACCCCTTTAGTCTATATTCTAGTAGCTACTTGGTTCAAATTCTCCATGTCTTGCTCAGTAATGATACCATTGACCATAAGGAATCAGTCCCTCTCTGGCAAGGTAGCAGGATGGACAAATGGCTTGTGGAAGGAGGAAGAGCAGAAACCACAACTCCTGATCTTAACAAGACCTCTTTGGCCAGGTAAAATGGGAAACTTTAATGTTTCCACGGAGCCAGGCACCCTGAGACCTGGGGAAAGGAGAAGGGATCAGTAAGCTGTCTTTGAAGATGAAATAACACCATCATAGCTGTGGTATCGGACTCTGTTAATGGCTAAGAGTAGGTCCTGCTCTCGGTATTTAGAGAGACAATCTCAAGGAAAGGTGAGCTGACTGGTTGCTATGGCAACTGGATGGGCATATTGGTCCACTTAACTGTCCCCATAGTAACTAAGCTCCTGGGGAGTGATAGAAGAATTAGTTATCTTAACATACTACTATTATCCCCATGGTAACCAGTCTCTAGCCAGAAGTGGTCAGCTTCAAGGTGCAATCATAGGAAAATATTTGCTGCCTAGAGAAAGGGTGGGCTGGACTCCTTGAGGGGTGTGTGTGTGTGTGTTTGGGGATGAATGTGCTTCTAGGCCTGGGAGCAAGGCTAAGACAGTTGGTGTGTGAGGTCTCTCCTTGCCCCCAGCTTATTGGTGCCCAACTCACTCATGGGTTGCAGTGGCCGGTACAGCTGGGAAGAACGCCCCTTCCAGGCTACACATTACCATTCTGGTGCAGGGTGCGCCGGCGCTGGCTGGACTGCATGCTCAGGACCAAGTACTGCCTCATAAACTCACTGAACCGCTTCTGATTGGCCAACTTCCGGGCCGACTTCCGGGCCCCAGTGAAGCCCCCAAATCTCTTCTGCAGCTGCTTCTGCTCCATCTCACCAGCCTCCTCCATGCCAGGCTCGGGCTCCTCCTGCTCCTGGAACAGGCTCCGGACTCGGGGCATTCGCCGCAGATGCTGCATCTCCGAAGCTCTCGGCTGGTAGAGAGCAGCCGCCACATGCTCTGGGGCGGCAGGGCTGAGCTGCCAAGAGCTCCTGGCCATGACCTTGGTGCATGGAGTCCAGAGGGGGCTGGGGAAGACCTTCTCTTCACACTCGAGGATGCACACCTGCAAAGATACGGGTGAGAGGAGGGGAGAAGGAACAAGGGCCTCTGTTAATCCAGGGCGAGGGAGGAGATCCGGCCCACTGCACCAGTGCAAGTGCTTCTGAAGCATCTAGTTTATCAAGTAACGTGCAGCAGTTTTGCACAGGTTTTTAGGTTCGTAGAATTTCAGAATTGGAAACAAACAGAATCATCTGACCCAGCTCCATCATTTTACAAAGAAACCACGGCTCAGAGAGGTGAGCGTAACTTACCTCTGGTGTCACAGCACGTTAACATAGGAAGTTAAGACAGGATGAATGCGCCCAACACCACACCCTGTTACATCTTTAGTCGGGTTTTTGGAGCCAAGCACAACTCATGACTGTCACCCATAAAGACTTTTATTTTGTTCTTTCCTCAGGCTTGTGGAAGGTCAGATGGGTTAAAGAAATTGGGGATGTGAAAGTATGTAGTCAAATCTGCAGGTTTATTTTAAGGTCACTGTGTAAAGATCTACCCGGCTGTTGTTAATTTTTCATCCCTCGTACAGCAGTCGTCACTATCTGTGTATCATTTATAGCAAATGGGGGTCAAGACCCTGTGGGGTGTAGGCAGACTGGACGTGCGAGGCCGAACCTGTGATCCAGTTCCAGGTTGGAGGAGAGATGCCATCATCAGATGTGAGCCCAGCCGACCCGCCCTGTCCCTGGGAACACTCTGCTCTGCGTCTCCTGCCAACCCTGACTTCTAGCCACCAGCTGGACCGTGATGTTTCTTCACCCCCTCTTGGCTGGTTCTGACCTTGGCCCCCCCTCCCCCGCCATGTTCTTGGTTCTGATTGGGTCTCCTGGAAGCCTCTGCCCCTGGCTTTTCTTCCTATTTGCTGTTTTGGCTTCACCCCTAATTTCAGTCCAGGTTTCTGGCCTTGGCCGGCTGGAAACCCCTGACCTTGCTGCCGTGAGTCAGTAGGCAGAGCCCCTCATCATAGCACGGAGCTCCTGCCTGGCTTCCAGGGCACCTTCTGGGGCAGAGGCTGCAACTGTCTGGCCTGTATTCATCTCCCCTTCTCCTTATGCACAGAACACTGTTTTATTCCTAGAGGCAACATATATGTTTCCCAAGCTTCCTTGGAGCGAAAAGTAGCTGACGACATAAAAATGGAAGTGTAGGCTGGGCGCAGTGGCACACGCCTGTAATCCCAGCATTTTGGGAGGCTGAGGCGGGTGGATCACGAGGTCAGGAGATCAAGACCATCCTGGCTAACATGGTGAAACCCCGTCTCTACTAAAAATACAAAAAAAAAAAAGAAAAAAGAAAATTAGCGAGGTGTGGTGGCAGGCCCCTGTAGTCCCAGCTACTACGGAGGCTGAGGCAGGAGAGTGGCGTGAACCCGGGAGGCGGAGCTTGCAGTGAGTGGAGATCGCGCCACTTGCACTCCACTCTGGGTGACAGAGCGAGACTCCGTCTCAAAAAAAAAAAAAAAAAAAAAAAAAAAGAAAGAAAGAAAAGGAAGTGTAATCCCAGCACTTTGGGAGGCCGAAGCGGGCAGATCACTTGAGGCCAGGAGTTTGAGACCAGCCTGGTCAACATGGCAAAAACCCATCTCTGCTAAAAATATATAAATTAGATGGATGTGGTGGTGGGTGCCTATAATCCCAGCTACTGGGGAGGCTGAAGCAAAAGAGTTGCTTGAACCTGGGAGGCGGAGGTCATGGTGAGCTATCATGTCACTGCACTTCAGCCTGGGTGACAGCGTGAGACTCTGCCAAAAAATAAAATAAAATAAAGAAATAAAAGAAAAAGAAAAAATAAAATAAAGGAAGTGATCAGGCATCAGGTGAGGTTTCCAAGAAAGTAGGAGACTGACTTAAGTGGGAAGAACATCCCGTTTTCCTCTTCCTCCAACTTTCTGCTTGGAATGTGGACATTTGGGCTGACATTGTGTTTGCCATCTGGAAACCATGCAGCGACTCAGAGGGTGGGAGTCATGGTCTAGAAGCTGCCGACTGGCAGAGAAAAGAGAGGAGACTGGAGCTGCCACTGCAGCCCTGGGGGGTCCCCTCCTCACTCCTTGTGAGGAACTGAATCTATTGATTTCAGCCACTGTCACTTTAGGTGTTTGTTACTAGCGGGTGAATTTCATTCTTATCTGATGCAGTTGTCCTTCTGCTTGGCCTCTCGATCCCTGTCTCTGAGTGGCACCTCACTCCCCAGTTGACTCAGATTTCAAACTCTGGGCATATCTTTTCCTCCCCTCTCACCGCCCCCATCCTGCCAGTCTACAGTTCTGCCCCTCCTCCCACTCCCTCTACCACCGCCTAAGTGCCTGTTAGGTGAAGTGGGTCCCTAACTGATCTCCGCATCTCTGGTCTTTGCCACTGTCATCAGTGTGGTACCTCTGGCAGGATACCCTTCCTGAGGAGTAACTAATCATGTCATTACCTTGCCCACAGCTGTCTAATTGTTTATCGTATCCATAAAACAGCTCCAAACTCTTGAGCAGAGCATTCAAATCCCTCTACCACCTGGTCCAGCCCACCATCTAGGTCTTACTTCCGAGTCTTCATCACATGCCCCTTGAGGCCTATAAGGCTGTTCCTAAACACCTCAAAGCTCCTCATACCCGCATGCCTTTCTCTCTGTCCCTCGAATGCAATGACCTCGTTGAATCCTTCCATCCATTCTTTGGGACCCAGACAAGCTCCAGTGCTGCCCCTCTCTGATACCTTCTAGTTCCCTGGCAAGAATTGCTCTCTCCTGCCTCTGTCTTCCCATAGAACTTTGTATTCCTCTTGTGGAAATTTTAATGCTTTATGTCATTAAATTACAATACCTTCTAAGGCAGAATATGGCAAATTAGGGACCACATCTTACTCATGTTTGAATCCCTTGCAGGAATCTTCTCCTTCCAGTGAACACTAGGGTTTCAGTAGAGGTTTGTCGAACTGAGCTGAATTAATCAAGAAGTCATTTTATATTTAGCTAAGAGTATAAAAGAAGGGAATGAAAAGAGGTAAGAAAGAGTCCCTGGAAGAACAGGGGTCACAGCTAATTGCAACCAGGACTGGAATGCCCCTCGTGCTTAGCATGCACACTGTTGCAGCAGCACCTGTCACCCTGCTGCCACCCTTTGCTTATCTGATTACTCATCTGTCCCATTAGTCCGGGACTCCAGGACTCCAGGATTCTTTTATTCTTTTTTTTTTTTTCTTTTGGAGACAGAGCCCACACCTGGTCTAAAGGGTCCCACACCTGGATGTGGGTCCCAATCATCTGCAGAGCTTTTAAAAACAGAATTTCGGCTGGGCGTGGTGGCTCATGCCTGTAATCCCAGCACTTTCGGAGGCTGAGGCGGGCGGATCATCTGAGGTTGGGAGTTTGAGACCAGCCAGACCAACATGGAGAGACTAAAAATACAAAAAATTAGCCGGGCATGGTGGCACATGCCTGCAATCCCAGCTACTCAGGAGGCTGAGGCAGGAGAATCGCTTCAACCTGGGAGGCAGAAGTTGTGGTGAGCCGAGATTGTGCCACTGCACTCCAGCCTGGGCAATAAAAGTGAAATTCTGACTGAGAAAACAAAAAAACAGAACTTCAAGACTCAACTCAATCTCTGAAGAATAGAACCAGGGATTAAAACTTATTTTTACAAAGGAATTAAAAACTTAATTTTACAAAGGTCAGGTAATTCCAATATTTGCCTGGATTTGCAAATCATGAATATAATTCAATCTTTGCATTTTATGATGCAGTTCAGTAATGTGTCCAAAACAACACGGTTAGATAACAGTATAACCTGAACAAGAACTCAAAGATGCTTTGTGGCCCAGTCCAAGACATCTACTCAGCTACCTCTGTGTGCTTGCAATATGAATCGTGGCAATCAATGCAAGAAAAAGGATTCGATGAGACCAAGAGCTGAGGTTTGGATGGAAGTATTGCCCATATTCCAATGGACTGGAGGGGACAGACAGGGAATGGGTCTGACGGGGGTGTTCCTTTCCTTCCCTGGTAGGGTTTTCAAGAAGCAACCTGTCTAAGTTCACCTATTAGTCACAGGAGGTGACATTGGCCCCTAGTGATGCTCAAGCCATGGTTTTTCTGAGCATGCCTTTTTCATTTAGCTTTTGCTCAGAGATACTTAACACATGGAACCTAGTTGCTAACAGAATGACCTCAGCAAAAAGATGCAGGGAACTACTTTTTCACACCTGCAATGTAACTGATTATAAAAAATTAAGGCAGCCCTCCCTTCCATAGATAGGGAGGGCTGCCTTAAGAACAACGGAATTGCAAACTTCCGGAGTATTCTATAAGAATTGCTACTGTGCTGGGCATGGTGGCTCCTGCCTATAATCCCAGTACTTTAGGAGGCCAAGGAGGGAAGCTCCTTTGAGCCCAGGAGTTTGAGAGCAGCCTGGGCAACGTAGGGAGACCTCATCTCTACAAAAATAAAAATGTTAGTGGGGTGTGGTGCATGCCTGCAGTTCCAGCTACATGGGAGGCCGAGGTGGGAGGATTGCTTGGGCCTGGGAGGTCAAGGCTGCAATGAGCTGAGATTGCTCTACTGCACTCCAGCCTTGAGGACAGAGCGGGACTCTGTCTCAAAGAAAAAAAAAAAATGCTACTGGAGTTCGTTAGAATGCAAATTTTTAACCTATAGCACTGGATATTCTGACCCACTAGGTCAAGGGTGGGGCCCATAAACTTGTATTTTTAGCAACAGCCCAGGTGATTTTGAGGCTGGATGATATCTGGAGAAATCCTGCTTTGAAACTTGCTCTGAGGAGGAAGAAACTATCATGGAACACGGTGGTTAAAGACTCCTACAGAGAGAGTCATTTGGGTCTGTACTGAGCCTGCTCCTGAAATACTTGGAAGAAAAGCAGCTAGAATCAATGTGTAGTGTATTCTTTCAGATCAGAATCCTGTTGAGTTAGTACTCTACAGGACTGGATCTCAACTGGGAGTGATTTTGCCTGCCAAGGGGCCATTTGGCAATCTCTGGAGACATTGTTGGTTGTCAGAACTGGTGTGTGTGTCTGTGTGTTACTGGCACCTAGAGGCCAGGGATGCCAGTAAACATCCTAAAGTGCCCAGGACATCCCCCACAACAAATAATTCCCCAGCAAAAGTGCCCACAGTGGCAAGTTTGAGAAACTCTGCAAAGTTAACAGGGATGCAGAGAAGTGTGGCTAGCACTGGGAAAGCCGTAGAAGGGTAGAGTGGGGGAGCTGGATCTGACCTTTGAGCATGCTTGGTCCAATCCTTGCAGAATAGGAGCCCTGAACTGCTTGTTGAATTGTTCTGCTCCGTTGGTTTACAGAAACAGGTGGAAGAGTTGTTAAACCTGGAGGTGCTTACATCTTCTGTGAGCCCCTGGGTTTCTAAGCCCAGATGGTAATTAGATTTTGTGTCAGTCAGGGAAAATGAAATTCTGTGATCAAACCAGATGCCACAGTCCATACCCAGACTTGATGCACTCTTAGATAAATTAGATGCTAACAAAATCATCTCAACTCTTGATTTAGGAGAGGGTTTTGGGCAAATAGGAGGAAGGCAAATTCACAACAGCATTTGTAACACCAGATGGGCATAGGAACTTAATTCCTGACCCTCTGGTGTGGGAAACTCACCAGCCTTTTTCCAGAGAGGGTTAATGGCTTATTAAGTGAGGTGGACATGTTTTGGCAGCCCACGCTGATGGCATTACTATATTAAGCCAGAATGCGTATGGGCATCTGGAGTCTCATATGGCTGCCAAATTGATCCATAAAGCTGGGCTTATAGGGAAAGTGAGCGAATGGCCATTTGGGTGTCTGGGCTCAAAGATTAGGGTACAAAGTGGGAAACAGGCACATGAACCCATTGGGGATAAAAGGAGCAGCTCACAAAGGCAGTCAAGTTTCTGCCACTAAAGAGTCACACCACTTCTGACCAAGAGACATTTGGGAGCTATTTGCTTTCTGAGGTCCTGCTAGAATATCTGAGGACAAATACAGAAGATGAACAGCATAGAAGACAAACATATAAGGAACTCCTACTGCAAGTCACCTCATTAGAATTTTCATTTCATGAAGAGAGAAAGAACTACCAGAAGGTAGTTTGTTTAGAAATAGATTTTAGGGAATTTTATTGATTGAGACAGAGTCTCACTTTGTCCCCCAGGCTGGAGTACAGTAGCATGATCTCAGCTCACTGCAACCTCTGCCTCTCGGGTTTAAGTGATTCTTCTGCCTCAGCCTCCTGAGTAGGTGGAATTACAGGCATGCACCACCATGCCCAGCCAATTTTTGTATTTTTAGTAGAGACAGCTTTTCGCCTTTTTGGCCAGACTGGTCTCGAACTCCTGGCCTCAAGTGATCCACGTGCCTTAGCCTCCCAAAATGCTGGGATTACAGGTGTGAGCCACTGCACCAGGCCAAATTTTAGAGAGTTTAAAATAAATTTCCCCACACTCTTTCTTGAGGACTGGTTGCCTTATTTTTTGTCTCTAAAACAACTCAGTGAATCCAGTTTTTTCTCCTTGAGCTGATGAAGTAAGTACCATTCACAGTTAGGTTAAAGGCCAGGACGTTGCAATGGGTTTGGGTGTGAGTCATTTACCAACCAAAATTATAGTCTAACAACAAGCAGCCATACTTGAATAGTCTACTAGGAGCAGATATAAAAAGTTTCTTGATGAAGCCAAGGATCCAGAGGACCCTGGGAAGAGCTCAGGATTATGTAATTTGGTGGAGGGACTGGGGAAGGGACCTTTGCTGAAATATGAGTCCACCTGTCATTCACAGGATGGACATAGTCAAGGGCTGCCAGATTTGGAAATGGGATTTGAGTGCCTACTTTCTAGGCATTTTGTTAAACTCAAACATAGGTTAAAAGTGAATACAAACTAGAAACAAAAGCAGGCAGCCGCATCCTCCGGGGGGTTAGCAAGCACTATGAAGGTGTTAGTCCTCCATTGTGAGGATTTTATGTTCCATTTTCTGACTTGTTTCAAAGAAGTAAAGCTGAGAATGTTGTCTAGACCTCAGATATTTAAGATGCTATGGAGAGATGCAGACATGCTCCAAATTTTTGACTCTCTGAAAGATGCAAACGTAAAACCTTTACAGAGACTGCAGCAGATGTGCCTATTAGGAGACTAATGGTCTTAGAATCTTCCAGTTTCCGCGGGATGGGATGTGTTTATTGAGCTATGCTCTGTGCCACACACTGTGCTGCATGCTGGGATACCCAGCTCCATCAGTAAAGAAAGCTCACTCCATATGGGGAGAGAGAGTCCTGCAGATACGACTAACAATCAGAACACGAGGAAGGAGGGCCCACTCCACTGGGGTGGGTGGAGAATCAGTGCAGTGTTCTCTTACCAGGGGACACTTAATCTGGGATTTGAAGTGCGAGTGGGATTTATGGATGGGGGAGGAGGCGGAGGCAGGCACGATGGCAGGAAGAGAAGGCAGGATTTCTGGGAACTCTGGAAAGTGATCGGGTCTGGAGCCCAGGAAAGAGGCGGTTGGGAGGGTGCCTCTAGGAGTTTTCTGCAGCCTAGGAGGAGCAGAAGGCCTGGGATGTATGGGTGGGTTCTCAGAGGGAGGTGAAAAGCAGAGAATCTTGGTGATCCTTTATGTGTAGGGGGTGGGGAGAGGACAAGGAACCAACACAGTAGCCGGAGTAGGGAAGAGAATGAGGCACGTGGACGGAGAGAGGGCTGGGGTTCCTGAAAGAGGGAATCGTCAGCAGGGTAGGAGCTCAGAGAGAAACATGGTGGATGAATAAGAGGAGACATTTACTATAACCACGTAACCGAGGGCCAACTGTAGACTATATTCATGGAAAGTAATAATATTAATAACATGGGAAATTGATCCTGGTATAATATAGTAAGTGAATTGGTTAACTGGAGATACGCTGGGTAGTTATGACTGGTTGGAAAATGGGCTTGAAAACCACTGAACTCAAGAGCTTGGTGCTTTGGGTCTGCTGGATTTTTATCTCCTCCTCTGTTATCTGGAGGTGGGAGACACCAGGGTGTGTCAGCCCCCCTGCAAATACTCGGTTCTACATTTGTACGTTTGCCTTAAGGAACTGTGGTGCTTCCGGTTGTTTTGAAAGGTTAAGGGGTTTAAAAGATGGCATCTTTTGAAGGAAGTTATTTGACTATAAAGTAAAAAACAATTGAGCTATACTGGATTTAATAGGAGAGGAGTAACTATGTGGACTGAAATGTAGATAGTTGACAAAGCAGTTTATTTAATGAAGAAAAATTTAATACTGGATTTGCACCTGAAGTTGGAAATTTAAAATATAAGAGAGCATTTTGGTACTAAGGGGTTCACTGTTGAATTATCTGCAATATCAAAAATAAAAGGCACATACATGTTCAATCGTTAGACAAATTACATGGTCCTTCTGTATCCACAGGGGATTGGTTTTCAGGATACTAAATCTACAGATGCTCAAGTCCCTTATATAAAATGGCTATGCGGCCGGGCACGGTGGCTCATGCCTGTAATCCCAGCACTTTGGGAGGACGAGGTAGGTGGATCACTTGAGGTCAGGAGTTCAAGACCAGCCTGGCCAACATGGTGAAATCCATCTCTACTTAAAATACGAAAAATAGCGGGCTGTGGTGCTGGGTGCCTATAATCCCAGCTACTTGGGAGGCTGAGGCAGAAGAATTGCTTGAACCTGGGAGGTAGAGCTTGCAGTGAGCTGAGATCGTGCCACTGCACTCCAGGCTGGGTGACAGAGTGAGACTCTGTCTCAAAAAACAAAAACAAAAATAAAAAATAAATAAAATGGCTATGCACATCCTCCTGTATACTTTAAATCATCTCTAGATTACTTATATTACTTAATATAATGTAAATGCTCTGTAAATAGTTGTTATGCTGTATTGCTTTATTTGTATTTTTTTATTGATGTATTATTATTTTAAAATTTTTTCTGAATATTTTCTATCCATGGTTAGTTGAATCCTTGAATGTGAAACGTGTAGATACCGAGGGCCAACTGTAGACTATATTCATGGAAAGAAATAATAACATGGGAAATTTATTCTGGTATAATATAATAAGTGGAAAAAAGTAGGATTCTTTCTCTTACTGGTGTAATTAAGGGTGATTTAAATTTCTCTTTTTTTATACTTTTCTGAATTTGCCACACTCTCTGAAATAAGTAACATTATTTTAATCCTGGGAACTACCTGGCATCACAGGCAGGGCTCTTCCTGCAGGTGGTATGGTGGAAAGATCGCAAGGTTCTGGGTCGGAAGAGCAGCTCCTGTCTGCATCTGTTTCCTGTGGGCCATGTGATGCTGGGCAAGTCCTGTGAGCTATGGGAGAGGCCTTGGCTTCTCACTCAGAGTCTGCTCCGGAGTAGGGAGGGAGGAGGTAGTCACGGAGGAGGACAGCCTCTCTGCCTTGCCTTGGGGACCTACCTCCAGGTTGAAGCTGTCCAGGGCTGGGTGGAGCTTCTCCTGGCATGTGAGACAGTCCCTCTGACAACTGCTGAACACACTGGAGAAGAGGCTGAGCAGCAGCAGGTCACAAACCAGGACTTTCATGGTGCAGGAGCAGGAAGCAGGTGCTGGAACATACAGGAAGCATGGCAGTGAGTACAGCCATTCTCGGGGGGCTGCTCGGGGCCGGAGACCCTAACCCAGAGGATGCAGGAAAGACACTCCTCTGCTGTCTGTGGCAGGACGGCACTAGGGGCCTGAGATTCACTTTCCAGGGGTGTAAATTGTCGAGGCCATAGGCAACCCGGCCCTATCACCTAGACTCAGTGTTCACGCACAGGCTTGCTAGTGTCTGGGTTCTTGGGTTGGTCCTGGGTGTCAGGACACCCCTGTGATTCCTGCCACCTGCCTGGCCTTGACACCACACAGGCACTTTCGGGAGCAGCTGTGTGGTGGCAGAGACAGCTTTCTTGGAAGCTGAAGGCATCGCTTTGCAGCTTACCAGCATGTGACATTAAATCAACCTCTTCGAGCCTCAGTTTTCATAGCCCATAAAAGGGGCACAGTGGCACCTGCCTTATCACAGGCCTATTGTGAAGATGAAATGAGATCTGTAAGGGGAGTTTTGCAAAGTGCCATGCAAAGGTAAGATGAGTAAAATAGGAGATTTATTAATGAGTCAAGTGCTTCCTTTCATCTGCCTGACCTTCCCTGCTGCAGCCAGGAATGCCCCCAACCCCCGATACCCTGAAATCTCTCTTCCAGGTACTTGCCTCTTATCCCTGCTAGATGTGAGCTAGTGCTATGGTCTATCTCTGTCTCCCTAAAATTCCTATGTTGAAATCCTAACCTCCAAGGTGATGGTATTAAGAGATGGGATCTTTGGGCCAGCCACAGTGACTCACGCTTGTAATCCCAGAACTTTGGAAGGCCAGGGCAGGTGGATCACTAGAGGTCAGGAGTTCAAGGCCAGCCTGGCTAACATCATGGCAAAACCCTGTCTTTACTAAAAATACAAACATATATACATATATATCCAGGTGTGGTGGTACACACCTGTAATCCTAGCTACTTGGGAGGCTGAGGTGAGAGGATTGCTTGAACCCGGGAGGTGGAGGTTGCAGTGAGCCGAGATCGTGCCATTGCATGCCCATCTGGTTGACAGAGCGAGACTCTGTCTCAAAAAAAAAAAAAAAGAGAGAGAGAGAGAGGGAAGATGGAACCTTTGGGAGGTGATGAGATCGTAAGACTAGAACCCATAGGAATGGGATTAGTGCCCTTGTAAAAGAGAGGCTCCAGAGAGCTAGCTAGTCCCGTCCACCACTTGAGGACACAGCAAGAAGGCAACAACTAAGAACCAGGAAATAGACCCTCACCAGACACTGAATCTGCAGACATCTTGATCTCAAACTTCCCAGCCTCCAGTACTGTGAAAAAGAAGTTTCTGTTGTTGGCAGGGCACGGTGGCTCACGCCTGTAATCCCAGCACTTTGCGAGGCTGAGGCAGGTGGATCACTAGAGGTCAGGAGTTCGATACCAGCCTGGCCAACATGGAGAAACCCCATCTCTACTAAAAATACAAAAATTAGCCAGAAATTGCTTGAACCCAGGAGGCGGAAGTTGCAGTGGGCCAAGATCATGCCACTGCACTCCAGCCTGGGTGACAGAGCAAGACTCCATCTCAAAAAAAAAAAAAAATTTCTGTTGTTTATAAGCCACCCAATCTACGCTCTTTTGTTACAGTCACCTGGACAGACTAAGACAGTTGGCTTCCTGAGCACAGGGCCATGTTATTCACCTTGGCATTCCAGGCCAAGCACAGATCCTGGCATGTGGAACTCGCTATTTAAAATTGAACAAAGAAACTATTCTAATATAGTAGCTCCAAGGATTGGTTGATTGGATCAGTGGTTTGCAATCTTATGTAGGATTGCCTGAAAGGTGTGCAGTTTTCACTGTCTCTCCTTGAAACTTATCTTTTGATCAAGCCTTCTGAATCTGAAAGATGCTTTCCTGGATTGTATCACTCTGGGTCCCTGTAGAACCATCTTTACGTGGAGGATTAAATGGAAAGGGAACAAAGAATTTTCCAGAAATGTGAATGTTCTTGATTGAAGTCGCAGGAGTGTATCCATTTGCCAAAACCCATTGAGTTGTAGATTTATATTCTGTGCATTTCACTGTATGCGGTTCCCTTAATGAAGAGTTCAGTGTAGAAAGCCAAAATGACTGCCTTTATTACTCTTTCTTCAGTTGATATTGAGGAACTGTAGAAGGTCTTGCTACTCCAATGCACCCTGCAGACCAGCTGGAATCTTGTTAGAAATGCAGATTCTTGGGCCTCACCCCAGAACCACTGAATCAGGATCTGCGTGTCTTTTTGTATTTGTTTTGAGACAGTCTTGCTCTGTCACCCAGGCTACACAATCTCAGCTCACTGCAACCACCACCTCCCCAGGCCAGGCTGTGGCATGAGAACAAGACGTTCTCGTACCACAGCCTCCTGAGTAGCTGGGATTACAGGCACATGCCACAACGCCTGACTAATTTTTGTATTTTTGGTGGAGATGGGGTTTCACCATGTTGGCCAGGCTGGTCTCGAACTCCTGACCTTGTGATCTGCCTGCCTCGGCCTCCCAAAGTGCTAGGATTACAGGTACGCACTACCAGGTCCCACTAATTTTTTGGAAGGATCTGCATTTTTAGCAAGATTCCCAGGTGACTTATATCCGTGCCAAAGTTTGGGAAGCGCTGGTATGAAAAGGATGTGAACAAAGGAGGGACCTGCAACTGAGCCCACCCCAGTTCTTCTTGTGCATCATCAAAGCATTTCATACCCAGAGAATGACGATAAGTATGGGGTGCTCAGTAAGTGTTTGTTAAATCAATGAGTTGAATTTTTGTTTGTTTGAGACGGTCTCGCTCTGTTGCCCAGGCTGGTGTGCAGTGGTGCAATCACGGCTCACTGCAGCCTTGAACTCCTGGGCTCAAGTGATCCTCCCACCTCAGCCTCCTAAGTAGCTGGGAGGATTGTTTGAGCCCAGGATGCCTGGTTAGTTTTTAAATTTTTAGCAGAAATGAGGTCTCGCCATGTTGTCCAGGCTGGTCTCGAACTCCTGGCCTCAAGTGTTCCTCCCACCTTAGCCTCCCAAAGTGTTGGGATTACAGGCATAAGTCACTGCACCTGACCAATTAATTCACATTTGAGATGGGTTTTGAAACAAATAATGAACACAGCGCCTGTATAAATGACTGTATCGCAAATGCATTTGAGATGAATTTTTCTTCTTTATCCCAAGGACCAAGGCTTTAGTTGAGATTTATTGCCTGGGTTATTGTAATAGCCTCCTAATTAGTCCACCTAATGTTCTGGCTTCCCCTCAAGCCATCTTCAATCTGATGATGTCACCTTATATTTAAACTAATTTTATAACCTCATTGCTGTCAGGAGGAGCTCCAAAGACTTAGCACTGACCGATTCTTGCCTCATCTCCTAGCACCTAACCTCGCATAGCCTCTAGTCTCAGCCAATCATGTATAGTTCTGAACTGTATCAGGCTCTTAATGTTTTTTTTTTTTTTTTGAGACAGAGTCTTACTCTGTCACCCAGGCTGGAGTGCACTGGTGCTATCTCGGCTAACTGCAACCTCTGCCTCCTAAGTTCAAGTGATTCTCGTGCCTCAGCCTCCGGAGTAGCAGGATTACAGGTGCCCACCACCACATCCGGCTAATTGTTGTGTTTTTAGTAGAGACCAGGCTTCACCATGTTGGCCAGTCTGGTCTTGAACTCCTCACCTCAAGTGATCTGCCTGCCTTGGCCTCCCAAAGTGCTGGGATTACAGACATGAGCCACCGTGCCTGGCTTCTTAATGTCTTTTTATCTTGGCACTTGCTCTTCCCTTTGCCCAGAATATCCTTCTCCAACTCATCCTTCACACACACCTCTAGCATCATCCCTTCTGGGAAGCCACGTCCACCCCATGGTCTGAGTTAGATCAGTCTCCTCTGCTGCCCTGGCATCTGGAAGAGCACATCATAGTGGGAGGCCAGCGAGCCTCAGGGGCTCCATCCATCAACATCGGCACAACAGACCCACGCTGCAGAGTGGCGGCGATGTGTGCTTTCTCATCTGCTAATGACTACAGACTGCCTGCTTCCCATCGCAGCTCTGCAGCTTGCTAGCTGTATTTGACCTCTCATTTCCTCATCTGCAAAAATGGGATGAAATTAGTACCTGTCTCAGAAGATGATTAGTGGGTTAATGTTTGTAAGCAATTAAAATAGCACTGACAGGCAATAAGAATATATACGAGAAGGAAAGAACCCGGCATGCAGCATTCACTCTAACACTCTTTTTTGTTTTTTTGAGACGGTGTTTCACTCAGTTGCCCAGGCTGGAGTGCGGTGGCACAACCTTGGCTCACTGCAACCTCCACCTCCCAGATTCAAGCAATTGTCTTGCCTTAGCCTCCTGAGTAGCTGGGACTACGGGAGTGCACCACCGCACCCAGCTAATTTGTGTATTATTAGTAGAGGTGAGTTACATCATGTTGGCCAAGCTGGTCTCGAACTCCGACCTCAGGTGATCCACCCGCTTCGGCCTCCCAAAATTCTGGGATTACAGAAATGCGCCACCGTGCCTGGCCTTACATTTCTCATTTTACGAAGTTTCCGTCTTTCTAGATATTTTTGTAGTGTTCCAAACAGCCTGGTTGTGCCCTCTGCAACCACATGGTGGCAGTGGCTATACATCGCAGAAGAAAAGGAAGGGAGGAGAAAAGGAGCCGTTTCCTTTCCTTCCTAATATGAGGTTGTAATACAGAATGTGTGCATAGGCTGAGCTGACAAGCTGTGACAGATGTTAGCGAAATGCTCTCCGGCTGAGGTTTTTTGTGAACTTCATTAACCGGGGCAATTTGCACATTCAGGGAATGTTGGCTGGTTTGACTGATGTTTGCCATCTCAAATTCTGGGTAAATGGGATTTAGAGGCGAGGTGTAAAAGGAAGATGAGCTTCTGGGCCATGTAGTGCATGCTCCATTTGCAGGTAAAATGTGGGGCCCTGCACCTTGGCACTTGGGGAGACCTTGTTGAGTGCCCTTGGCTCTAGCCAAGCCCTCCCTGTGGGTCGGAGGCACATGTACCTTCCGGACTCCAACCTCCCGGCCCTTCTGTGTCTCCCCTCACTTTTAACAATTGACTCCACTGATTATTCGAGGAGTCATCCACACTCAACGCTATCCATTGCCCCCTGCAATTCACAGAATCCACAAAATGGAGATGATCACATAGTTCCATCCACCCCACAGGTGGCTCACAAGCTTTATTTTTATTTATTTATTTATTTATTTATTTATTTATTTATTCATTTATTTATTTATTTTTGAGACAGAGTCTCCCTCTGTTGCCCAGGCTGGAGTGCAGTGGCCGGATCTCAGCTCACTGCAAGCTCTGCCTCCCGGGTTTACACCATTCTCCTGCCTCAGCCTCCCGAGTAGCTGGGACTACAGGTACCCGCCACCTTGCCCAGTTAGTTTTTTGTATTTTTTTAGTAGAGACGGGGTTTCACTGTGTTAGCCAGGATGGTCTTGATCTTGTGACCTCGTGATCCGCCCGTCTCGGCCTCCCATAGTGCTGGGATTACAGGCTTGAGCCACTGTGCCCGGCCGTAAGCTTTAAAATGAGATGAATGTCAGTGAAAACTCAAAATTATGTAAATATCATTATAAAAGAGATAGCATTCTGTATTTTCTCATACACCTCCCAACACCTACTACAATTGTGTCCTAGATTAAATCAGATTTTGAACTTTGAAAACTCAGCAGATGTTTTTCATTTTAAGAAGTCTTGACTATATCTATATGCTGGATGACGCTCTGTATTTAAATGGAGATGAGTACTTAGTTAATTCACGAGTTGTATTTGTGTTTAAACATTACACTGTGGACCTGTGTGACTGCGGACAAGTCCTGAGATCCTCAGTCTTTTCAACTGCAAAGTGGGGATAATAACAGGTTTGTTGTTACATTGATGCTGAAACTTTATACTTTGTAACGATGGGACTGTGTGCAAATTATTTCACTTCTGTGAGCCTCAGTCTTCTCAACTGTGAAATGGGAATAGTGACAGGTTGTTGCTATTTTTAAACAACCATAGCAAACATCAGTAAATAAAAAGTTCCCTGCGTAGGTTGAATTTTACATGGCTTGTATTTCACTTGGTGAGCCAAGCTCAGCTAATACTTCTATGTGACAATACTATATTCTGGGCATCTCATATTGAATAAAGAAATATTGAATTGCCTTTTCTTTCGGCAATGACACCTCATAAATTTAATTGTGCCTTGCTGTTTATAAAGATAAAATACCGCTATGGTTTGACCTTAATCGATTTGCGTGTAATCTTGCTTCCAAGGGCAATATAATTAGTTGCTTATCTGTTTGGAGAATCACATATGCAGCTTTAGCCGAAGCTGAACCCTAATTAAGTTTTGTCTTATGACCTATGCGAAGGCCTGTAATTTTGATGCTGCCAGCAGAGAAGAGAAGAGGGGACTGCTCTTGCTAGAGGCAGATACACCTCCATCCTTTTCATCACTTTTCATCAACCACATGTAGAGAATATTCTTGACAGGTTACCAAAAAATTTTATATTCATATATTATACAACCCACCTTTTTAAGATGAACGTAAACTCTTAGAGGTTAAGCAATTTGACTAGGGTCATCCAGTTTATAAGTAGCAGAGCCAGGACTTAACTCAGGTGTGTTGACTCCAAATCGTGTGTTCTGGGAAACCATAAACTTTACACACTGTTTCTGCTTTTGGAAAGTTGCCAGATTCTGATGGCATCTCATTGTGGTGGAATCTATTTGCATTTCATAGCAATCATATTACTATGACTTTAGAGTGCTATGAGCCAGGCTCTGCGCTAATTGCTTTATAAGCATCATCCTATGGGGTAAGTGCTATCATCCCCGTTTTATAGTTGAGCAGATTGAGGCTTAAGGAGTCGACATAACTTGAAGTGGCAGAGCTGGGACTCATGTCTGATCCTGCCCGTCAGTGATCCCTGCAGCTGTCTTCGTGTAGGAGAACTCATTCAGGGACTTCCTCTTGTTCTGAACTCTGCACTCCCTCTCTGATGACAACCCCCCCTTTTTTTTTTTTTAGATGGAGTCTTGCTCTGTTGCCCAGACTGGAGTTCAGTGGTGCTATCTTGGCTCACTGCAACCTCTGCCTCCCGGGTTCAAATGATTCTCCTGCCTCAGCCTCCTGAGTAGCTGGGATTACAGGTGCCCGCCACCATGCTTGGCTAATTTTTTTGTATTTTTAGTAGAGACAGGGTTTTGCCATGTTGGTCGGACTGGTCTCGAACTCCTGACCTCAAATTATCCTCCCACCTCAGCCTCCTAAGGTGCTGGGATTACAGGCATGAGCCACTGTGCCCGGGCTGATGACAACCTCTTTATCGTTGCTTCTCCCCAGTTCACAGAGGGATCCTTCATTGCGCACCAGCTGCGTCCATTGGAAGACTGGTGGGTCTTCCCCATGCCCCATTTCTTAGACCCATTGCAGACAAGACTCCTGCAACGGAGCTTGTGCTTATTTACCAGCTATTATGGAGAGAGGCTGCTTTGGTTTCTTTTCCTCTTCTGGCTGATACCATTACACTTCAAGTGTCTCTCCTCTGATCTAAATTTCCACCTGGAAAGAGGGGGACGGCATAGAGGAGGTGGAAGAAAGAACAATTGCCCAGCCCAGCACAGGTCAAGCATTCCCTAGGCTGGGGAGAAATGAATGAGCGAGAGCTGTGCTCAGAAACAAGAGTCCTACATCTAGTCCGGCTCTGTCGTTACCTGTGGAATTTTAAGCAAGATCTTTTCTCTCTCTGGGCCTCAGCTTTTCCCTCTGTAAGAAGAGGCAGTTAGATGAGACGGTTAATATTCTTTGATTTTATGAATGGCCAGATATTTGTACTTTCCTGGAAGTGAGAAAGGAGGGAAGAAGGAAGAGGAAAAGGAGATGAAGGCTTCATGGGGAAGTAGCTTCCGGGCAGCATGGGAGGAAAGCCATAGAAAGGGTGTGGAGGGGGCAAAAGACACACGTTCAGGGCTGCTGCAGGTGGGAAGGTAGCCCTCAACTCCCATCCTCCTGGTTCTGGGCCACACTCCCACATATACTGGCAACATAATTTAAATAGATTTTGGAAAGCTTTTATTTACTTTTAGCTGGGTGTATTGAGATGCATCTGCAATCCCAGCAACTTAGAATGCTTGAGCCCAGGAGTTTGAGACCAGCTTGGGGAACATAGTGAGACCCCTATCTCTACAAAAAAAAAAAAAAAAAAAAAAAAAAAAAAAAAAAAAAAAAAAAAAATTAGCTACGTGTGGTGGTGCAAATCTGTAGTCTTAGCTATTCAGGAGGCTAAGGCAGGAGGATAGCTTGAGTCCAGGAGGTTGAGTCTGAAGTGAGCTGTGGTTGTGCCACTATACTCCAGCCTGGGTGACAGAGTGAGCCCCTGTCTGCAAACAACAGTAACAACAACAACAAAAGACCAGCCTGGGCAACACAGCAAGCCCTCCGACTCAAAAAGAAAGAAAGAAAGAAAAGCTTTTATTTACTTTTATGTAATAAAATCATTCAATGTTCTTTTCTAAAATATTGGAAAACACAGATAAACAGCAATGAATCTAGGACAACAATCTTCAAACTTCTTTTTTTTTTTTTTTCTGAGATGGAGTCTCACTCTGTCGCCCAGGCTGGAGTGCAGTGGTGCGATCTCGGCTCACTGCAAGCTCCGCCTCCTGGAGTTCACGCCATTCTCCTGCCTCAGCCTCCCGAGTAGCTGGGACTACAGGCACCCACCACCACGCCCGGCTAATTTTTTTGTATTTTTAGTAGAGACGGGGTTTCACCGTGTTAGCCAGGATGGTCTCGATCTCCTGATCTGGTGATCTGCCTGCCTCTGCCTCCCAAAGTGCTGGGATTACAGGCATGAGCCACCGTGCCCAGTCAAACTTCTTTAACTTTGTACCCCTAGCAGTCGATTTTGAGTACACATTCCTAATTTATTTATAAGTTACATACTTTATAAAATCCGCTAAAATGCAAATTAAGAAAGATAAGATAAAAACAAAAGTCTCAATTTCCTGAAGCCCATTGTGAGTTTGGAGGAGGTCAGAGCTCTGGCCGCCCTGTGCTCCTGGCACTTGCTCTGTGTGGCTCCTATCAGGAACTCCACACACGTTCCTTGGCCAAATGAATGAAAGGATGAATGGGGAAGGAGGGTGGGGGAAGATTGCAGGCCAATGTGGAAAGAGGGGAGGTTGGATCTGAGCCACTGTGGGATGGCAGAGCTGGGGTGCACGGTGAGGCATGCTATCTACTCCACCTGCCAGGCTGGGCCCCTGGGCTGTTGATTTTGTGCTTCCGCAATGTTGAAGCAGCTGCCAGTATTTTGGGGGGGGGGGGGAACAACCCACAGGATCATGGAAAATTGAGACTGAAACTAATTGCAGCCTATCCAGGGAGATGCCCAGAAAACTGGCTTGCCCCTGAAATTGATGTGCTCCAAATCTCACGACTAGTTTGTGATTAGATGGAAAGCTTTATGTTCGATTGTGGGATTTAAATAAAGGCATTTAGAAAATTCAGTTTGCTTCATGACTGCCCAGCAATTCAAGCCACTACCAGTCATTCGTTGTCAGGACGGCTCCTGTTTTCTGAGAAGGGTCCATCCCTTTCTTAAGACATCTGAGGAGTAGCTCCACCCAGACCTGGAACGCAAGAGATTTCAAAGCTTCCTTCGTGGGCTTTGGGAGCTGTGGAGCTGGATGGGGAAATGAGGGATCACTGAACCGTGCCAGTGCAAGTAGAGAACGCTCACCTGAAACTTCCCATTCCTACCCGTGTGCATATGTGCGTGTGTGTATTAGCACAAAATAAGCATGCAGACAAGCTTAGCTCACTGCCTGGCGCAGAGTGGGTTTCAAGAAATGTTAATTCCGTTGCCCTCCTTTTGTGTGTCTGACCTGGCTGCTGCCTCCCTCTTCAAAGCCCTTCACCCATCCAGATTCCACCTGCCTTCCCACTTGGTAGAATCCCAGGAATCCCTGGAGGAAGTGCTCCTTCTCCCGAATTCTTCTAGCACTTGCTCTCTGGATTATGCGATTCAGGACTGAATTACACCCAGCTTTGCATGGTCCTCTAATTGTTTCTCATGTTTGTGTCATGTCTCTCCTCTACCCCCGACCCCACTGTGAGTTCATAAGCACCCCTGACCATAACGGGGAGATGAACTGGAGCCAGAATGGCTTGGCTCAGTCCTGACCCTGCCATGTACTGAATAAATCATTTAATCTCTCAGGTTCAGTTTTCCCAACTGCAACACCGAGATAATGGCACCACCTCACAGGGCTGTTGCTGGGATAATAGGTGTGAAAGCGCCTAAATCGTTGTACAAATGTAAAGTGCTGTTATTATCACCTCTGCTGAATCTACTAGAGCCCCTGCAAGCCTCCTTGCCTGGTGGAGTGTAGACGATAGCTACCTGATTGATTGAATACAGAATAGCTTTGTGACAGCTCCTGTCATAGGCTCCAGGGAGCACAGGTTTGAGCCTAATCCTGCAATCACTCCCTTCATTGACAAAGCAAACTCGCCTGCATTTTACAAATCCCTAAGTACTCTCAGCCTTCAGCTGATAAAGCAGGGGCTGCCGCCCTGTGGGCAACAAAACTGCGCCCTCAAAACAACCCGAGGCTGCACCGCAGCACCCTTGACAGGCAGCACTGGGTGGCACATGGAGATATAAAAGCTGCTGCTTTTACTGAGGTGAGGATGGTTGGGGATGGGTTTTCCAGGGACCCTCCTCTGCAGAAGACTCAGCAAGCCCAAAGGAGCACAAATCCTTTTTGTTAAAGGTAACACAGCCTCAGTGGAAGCTTGTAGAATATTTCTCTGCCACACTTTACAAATGAGGAAAAAAGAGGGTGCATGCAGTAGCCACCCACAAGCAGCGAAAAAGAGCAGTATTTGCTTTGGGAGGTTTTGATAAGAAGCCAGGCAGTTACTTTTCCCATCTATGTTGAAAACTCTGGTTTGGGCTTGCTGGCGAATGCCATGCAAAGCTCATCTTTTGTTAGTCTGCCGAACAATGTTATTGGTTATAATTGGGGCAATTATGGGCTGCTTGAGGAAGCTAAACACAGATGTTTAAGCGCAGGATCAGGGTATTCAAGTCCAAAGCAGTTTGCTTTAAATAGTCCATTTCCCGAATCATCCTGCCTTACTTGAAATTCCCCCAGAACTTGCCCATGTTCAGAGCGAGATTGGGGGAGGAAGGACTGGGGAGTGAAGCCTGGGGAAGCAAGACTGAGGGAGAGAGACGCACAAAGAGAGGAGGAAGAAAGAAGGTGGCTGAGAGAGCCTCGAGAGTTGGGATGCGGTGACTATGAAGGGAGTATTCTGCATGACCTGGGCAAAGACCTTTAGGTGGGGGAGATGGGCAGGGGGATAGAGATGCCAAGCAAGAGAAGAGCCCTCTAAATGAATCAGGTTCTGGGAGACCAAGGTCACGCCCGTAGAAATGCCCTCTGGAATTCACACGCCGTGGCGCTCAGCAGTGTGGGTACACAGGTGAAGCACACTCCCCGGGTCTGGCGCTTCCCCATTATTTGTAGCAATTTCTGTTGGGGGCAGAAGGGAGAAGGGCTCCCTCCGGATTAAAAACTCCCATCTGGATGGCATCAAGTTCAGTGATAGGCGGAGAAGCAGCCTGCACACCGCATCGGAGAGGAAAGGAAGCCACGGAGAGAAAACCCTCATGAGGGGGCCAGGGGCTTCCTGGGGGCCGCCCCGTGGAAGGCAAACCCCCTCCCAAGTGCCTGCCCCTCCCCTGACCTCACTCCTCCAGCAGCCTCCTTTTGACACAGAGCAACAACCACGTAGGGGCCACAGCTGGGGAAGCAAAACTTTTCCTCATTTCCAAGTTCCCCTCTTTCTGTTTCTGCATCTGTCTGCGGTTAAAAAAGAGCCTTAGCTCTCCCCCGTTCCCCACCATCCAAGCGCTGCAAAGGAAATGAATGAAGAAACCATCTCGCAAGAGGCCAGCAGCATCCACACCGGACAAAGGAGAGAGGCCGAGGAGCCAGACCCTGGTGGCCCTGCCCTCCCGGAGCTCCACGCAGTTAGTCCAGTTAGTCGCGGTCGGGCTGGGGGCCCCGTGCAGTTGCCTACCTGAGAGCTGTCAGTCCCCGGCTCCCTCCGATGGATGTGAGGCTCGGTTCCGCTGTCTCAGCCACACCAGCATATATATCCTCTCCCCCACGCACAGCCCTCCCCTTCCCTGCCCACCTCCATGACACATACACACACTGACCCCCTTCAGCAACCAAAGAGCAGAACCTGCAAGCCTTGCTGGCTGCTCCCTTTCCCTGGCTCTGCCATCAGACCTGTGACATCCCCACCTCCCCATCAATCCATTCTCAAGCCTGCTTCACCTGGACTCTGTTCAGCCAGGATCCCACAGCTGCCTTCCCTGTGCTTCCAGAGGCTCTGCGAGGACTGACGGGGAGCTCTGGCAAGTCAGAAAAAAAGCCTCCTGGTGACAGTGACAAGGCAGACCCCAAATCCTGGAGTCTCCTTGAGAAACATTTTTGCCTGAGGAGTGAAGAATAGGAGGCAGGCAGAAGGGAGGGGAGCTCATGCCAGGCTCCCACCGGCACGGAGGAGCCCAGGGCTGAGCTAAGCCAAGCCCCCACCTAATGTCACTGCCCCTAACTAGGCCACTCAAGGGGTGGCTCTACCTGCCCTGGGCCAAGTCAGGAGGCATTTCCACAGGTGCCCACAGCATGGTGCGATGGAGAGTGCTGAGACTCAAAGCTCAGGTGGAAGTGTCTGAAATTCGGCTGTACAGTCAGAGCAAGGCACATGTCTTTGTGAACCTCAAGTCCTCCTTCTGGAAAACGAGTCTAACACTGCCCAGGGTGGTTGTGAGTAGAAAAAGGAGATTCTGTTTGAATCTGCAACACACGAGGCCCTTAATGAATGTGCTGCTCTCCTCTCAGCCCCCTTTTCACACTAATTAGTACCACCTGGATCTAGAAATCCCATATCAGTGTCTGGTGTCACAATAGAGAGCTTTGAAAGCTTCTGCACCTTAGGGTGTCACTACCGAGTGCCCTGGAGGCTCAGAAGCTCTGGAAGCTTCCCTGTCCCTTACTGCAGAGCCTCCTTGTCTTCTGCAGCCGCTGGGGGGTTGTGGGCTGCAGGAAGGGAGCTCACAGGCTGAATGCGCAGGCTCAAGGGTTTAGCATCCTTGGGGACCCCACCTTTCCTTACCTTAGGTGAATTGCACCATGACCCTGTCCTTAGTTTTCCCAAGAGGGTCTAAAATATTCCAGAATCCCAGGGTTTGAACCTATGTCTTCCAAGGAGCTCAAGCACTCTCGTATGGTGAGTCCAGCTCTCTTGTCTACCCACGACTAGGTGGAGAAGGATTGAGGGAAGCATCTGCCCTGACTGTGAATGGTATAGGGTTTCTTTTTGGGGTAATGGTAATGTTCTGGAATTAGATTGTGGTGATGGTTGCACAACATAGCAAGAATACTAAAACCCACCAAATTATATGCCTTAAAATAGTGCATTTTATGTTCTGGGAATTACATCTCAATAAAAAGAAAATAGGTAGAAAGCAAACATCTTCTCAGGTTAAGAGCAACAGGTTCTGAGAATAAAATGTCCCTTCCATCTGTGTTCACAGCAAAAGGGCTCAGGAGACCAGCATACTCACAATTCTTTACTTAGATCTCTGTTGCCCAAACCTTACACTGCAGGCCACAGCTACCATTATGGACCCTTTGGGAAACTAGCATGTTCACTGAATGACACGGGATCACTTTTGCATCCTGATGTACTTCAGGGTCTCAGACCTGGATCCTGATTTCATACATGATGTGGCAGATATTTCTGGCTGCCTACCTAATCCCCATTCCCCTGTTCTTCCTTACTAAACAGTACCCTTGATTTTAATCTAGGCATCAATGCACTGAGCTAAAAGACTACATTTCCCATTGGTCAAGGGTTGCCAATGAGCATTAAGCTGCAGGTCCTTGGGTGGGGCTTCCAGGAAAGCTCTTTTAAAGGGGGTCAACTCACTAAAGGCCTCTCTCTCTTCTTTGCCCTCCCTCCATCCTGCCTGGGACACAAATGTGATGGCTGGAGCTCTAGCAGCTATCTTGGATTATGAGATGAGACAACTTTGAGGATGGAAGCAATGAGTAAATATGATGCAACATAAAGATGGAAGGATTTTGGGTCCCTCATGACTAATGGAGTGGCCATATCAATGTTGGACTTCCAAACTTTAACCTTTTTTTTTTTTAAAAAGAAAAACAAACCCAAACCTTTATTTCAAATGTCAGTCAGGATTCAGTTACCTATTGCCGCATAACAAGCCACATCAAGGCCAGAGGCTTAAAACAACAGACCACATATTTGACTCATGATTCTACAGATTGGGAATTTTGGCTAGGCTCAGCAGGGCAGCTCTTCTGGTCTCAGCCTGACTCTCTTCTGCACCTGCAGTTGGACTTAGAAGGTTGGCTGGGTGTCAGCTGGGGACCTTGGTTCTCTTGCACATGTCTTATCCTTCATGGGTCTCTCACATCCCTTCAGCATATTAGCCTGGCATGGCCTCATGGCAAACCTGAGGTGAAAGCACAAGCAAATACAATCAAGCAAGGGAACAATCACAAACACATGGAACCTCTTGAGACCTAAGCATGGAGTTGGCAGTCCATTGCTTTTGCTACATTTGTTGGCTAAGGCCAGTTGCAAGGCTGTCCAGAGCCAGGCTGGGTGGAGACTACAAAGTCCCAGGATAATAGAGGTGGCTATGCAGAAGCCATTCATTGGAGGCATTGGAAACTTTAACTTCCTAAGATTTAAGCCATTTAGTTGGATTTTCTATTACATCCAGTGGAAAAGTACCTTAAACAACACACCAGCCTTTGAGCACCTCGTCATTCCCAGGATGTTCAGGCAGCTAAATGCTTTTCTTCCCTTGCAGTTGAGGAAGAGAAAGAGCAAGAGTGAAAAGTCACTTAGCTTCTCTGGACTTTTCTTTCCTCATTTACCAGATAGAAGAGTTGAACCCAATCACCTGGATATTCTTGGTGGATTGAATGAAGCTGCATGTGGTGGCAGGCTGTCTCCCATGATGGATGGAGAAGGGCAGGATGAACCCAGGAGGGAGTTTAAAACCAATGTTGGGTGGGGGAGTAGAAGAACCTTGCCTCTCAGAAAAGCACAAGTAGACTAGAAAGGGTGCAGACTGTGTGGCGTTTGTGATGGCTTCAGGGCCTCCCCCTTGCCACACAGCCACTGAGACATGGCACCTTGAGAGCCATGAGCTTCTCAAGCTGCCCCCTGCTTTTCTGATTGGCAGGATACATTTATTAAAATAGTTGGAAAGGAAAGGTCACATGTTCTTATTTCTACTGCTTTGTGTGTGTGTGTGTGTGTGTGTGTGTGTGTGTGCAAGAACTTGGAATTAATAAAATTCTTGGCTGGGCATGGTGGTTCATGTCTGTAATCCCAGCACTTTGGGAGGGCAAGGTGGGAGAATGGAGTTCAAGACCAGTCTGGGCAACATGGCAAGACCCTGTCTCTGTAAAATATGAAAAACTAGGCAGGTGTGGTGGTAAGCACCTGTAGTTTCAGCTACTTGGGAGGCTGAGAAGGGAGGATCATTTGAGCCTGGGAAGTTGAGGCTGCAGTGAGCATGATTGAGCCACTGTACTCCAGCCTGGGTAACAGAGTAAGACCCTGTCTCATTAAAATAAAATAAAATAAAATTCTTATTTCTTCTGCTTATCAGGTGGTGGAATTTCACTCCTGCCCACACCAGCTTGGCATCTTTGCAATACAGGCCCAACCAGGGAGGCTACAAATATTAGAATCCACTTTGGACTGACAGGTAAGTTTTGAGGCAGATTGAGAAAACTCTTAAAATTGTCATCAGATTATCTCAGTAGAGGAAGTACAGGAGAAGGAGGCAGCCGCAGCTGGGCCCCATGTCGAGCTCAACACACCTCCAACCACCTGCCAATTTTCCCCTCTCAGAGTAAAGAGCCTCTCCCGGCCAGGTATTTAACTGCTTGGAATTTACTGATTAATTATGGTGCCTACCTCCAATTGGTCTCCTTAGTAACCACGTTAGCAGGGTCCCACTGGAAAAGCTGCTTCTTACTCAATGAGGGCAAACTCTCTTCACATTGTAAAACACTTTTAAGTCAGAACACAATGAATTTTAAAAAAACACACACACATTTCTTCACAACTTTGCATCAAAATACGGATGGACTTTTGAACTACTGAGGGCAAGTTGCATTTTAGTAATCAGTAAGAGCTAGGTTTAAAGGAAGAGTTAGGTGAATACAGTTTCAATACAAATAGCCAATGATTACCTTTGCAAGTATAGGTTTTACTACCAGAGTATCCAGCCTTGTGCTGGGCTAGGTGATGTGAGAACCAAAGATATCTTTACCCTCAAGAAGCTGGCCCAGGGGACAAGTTAGATCAATGAATGGTGACCAGCACAGCATTTGCTATAGTGACTCAGACTATTCAAGAATTGGGGGGCACATGATAAGGTGCTAATTGTGGATCAGACTGGAAGTGAAAGAGAAGTTCAAGAGAGGAGAGTGATGTTCAAGTGATGTTTATCTTATTTTTTGAATGATGTGTTAAGATGCTGAGGACAAATTGCATGTTCTGTGTGGGCAGGGAAGTGGCCACTGGGCTTTTTTTTTTTTTTTTTTTTT
>NC_045440.1:26576444-26580990 GCF_002776525.5 Piliocolobus tephrosceles | reverse complement strand
CTCCCGGGTTCACGCCATTCTCCTGCCTCAGCCTCCCAAGTAGCTGGGACTACAGGAGCCCGCCAACACGCCCGGCTAATTTTTTGTATTTTAGTAGAGACGGGGTTTCACCGTGTTAGCCAGGATGGTCTCGATCTCCTGACCTTGTGATCTGCCCATCTTGGCCTCCCAAAGTGCTGGGATTACAGGCTTGAGCCACTGCGCCCGGCCCTGCCACTGGGCTTTAGTACAGGCAAGTAGAAGGATTAGCGGGTGTATTAGTCTGCTTGGGCTATCAGAACCCAGTGCCACAGACTGGGGGGCTTCAACAACAGAAGGGAATTTTCTCACGTTTCTGGAGGCTGGCAATCTGAAATCAAGGTGTCGGCAAGGTTGATTTCTTCTGCTGCCTTGCTCCTTGGCTTGGAGATGGACATCTTCTCCCTGTGTCCTCACGTGGCCGCCCCTCTGTGTGTATCTGTGTCTTCATCTCCTCTTCTTTTAGGAACACCAGGCCTATTGGATTAGGGCCCACCCTAATGGCTTCCTTTACCCTAAATCACCTCTTTAAAGGCCCTACTCCAAATGCAGTCATGCTCTGAGGGGCTGGGATTAAGACTTGAGCGTAGGAATCTGGGGGAGGGGTGTACAGTTCAGCCCATAACAGGGGGATAATGAAACTCTGCTCATCACATAATGGAGATACAATCCCAGAAAGGGAACTAAAGGTCACCGCAGGACATGAGTGAATAATGTGCACAGGGCATCCTTTCCACCCTCAGCCCTGAACCCAGGAGCTGGAATCCCTGAACACTAAGCTGACAATGTGCCCCCGCATTGCCATGTCACAATGTCCTGGGAGCATCCCATGCAGGTCCCATGGCTACATCTTCAGAACCCCATCAATACGGCTAGAAGCTGTGTCCTGAAACTTGAATGTAAAGATCATGGAAACCTAAAAAATGCCATGCTCAGAATAAGAAGGCATCCAGGCATCCAGGTGTCCAGGTGTCCTGGCATCCAGGCACTTCAGAAGCCTGATCACAGTCCCCAAAAAGCCTTGTAGGATAGTGCAGTTGATTTGAGTGCCATGGAGGGGGTCTGATATCCTTTTGTTTAATAATTTTTCAGAAATAGATGTATGTTCCATGTTGGAGAGGCAACCCCCTCTTCAGCTTGTCCCCTGTTAAATTAGTCACAGGTTTCATAGGTTAGCTCATTTGCTCTCACAACTCCACTCTTTGTGGGAGCCTCTTGGGGCTCCCTCCAGCCCAGATCTCCCCTTAGATTTGGGTACCATAATTCTAGCATCTTTGAGATGTTCTCACTCAGATGTCACCTTGATGCTCACAAGGATGTTGTGATATCCTTGCTAGCTAAAACCCCCATCCGCATCTTCAGTGTCAGTGATGACAGTCTCCCAGCCACTCTGTTTTATAACCTCAGCCATCTTTCTTCTCACTCCTTCCCTCATCTTTGTATTCAGATGTTACCAAATGTAATCAATTCATCTCTATCGCCGTCTGTCAGAGTTCCTAGGGTGCGCATGCTCTCTCCCCACTCTCTTTCTTCAATCTATCCTATACACAGCAGCCTGCTTAATATTTTTAAAATGGTATTTTCATTTTGTTTCAATACCTTGTTCCAGAATTCTAGTTTAAAGGCAAAGAATGATAGTAGTACAACGTAGTGAACCTGAACTCCAAATGCCAGTGGTTGAGTCCTGGCTTAGCCCCCACATTGCCGTATGACATGAGCCAAACCACTCCTGCTACCAGGACCTTTTTGTAGAGATGGGGTTCTCACTATGTTGACCAGGCTGGTCTCAGACTCCTGGCCTCAGCAATCCTCCTGCCTAGGCCTCCCAAAATGTTGAGATTACAGGCACGAGCCACAGCACAACCAGAACCTTGAATTCTTATTCTTTAAAATGGGCATAGGGACCAGGTGCAGGGGCTCACGCCTGTAATCCCAGCACTTTGGGAGGCCAAAGTGGGAGGATCGCTTGAGGCCAGGAGTTTGAAACCAGCCTGGGCAACATAGTGAGAAGTGAGACCCTGGCTCTATGAAAACAGAAAAGTAATAGTCATAATGATACCTAACAATGGTGGTGTGATAATTTATTCAGTTAATGTAAATGAGGGAGCTTTGAAAACTATAAAATAGCAGACAAATACAAAATATAATGATTATTGCTCAAGGCCATCTCAAGTACAACCAACTCTTATGCCTAATTAAAAGGTGGCCTTTTCCTTTTATAAGCTTACATCATTTTTCTGGATGATATGTCTGAACAATTGTTATTTCCAGATTTGCAGTTTGCATTGCAGAATGCACCTCGTACTGTTCTCTGTTGGTACTGTATTTTGCCTCTCTCGGAAAACTGGAAACTGCTGGAGGGAAGCAACTTATATTCTTTCTTATTTCTATGCAACTGAGCACAGTGCCAGGCACGTTGAAGTCAATCAATTTCACATGCATGCATTGGGCACCCAGTGCTTGTGGATATGCAGAAGGCATGTATTAATGGGCAGGGGATTCAATACCATATAATAAAAATTTCTGCACTCAAAGAGCTCACAGTCTGGCTTGGAGGATGAGCTGCAAGAACTAAAAAAAGGTGCAGACGGCATTTCTAGTGTTAGCAAAAGACACCAGGCTACTTAAGGGAAATGCATCTCCTCCAGCTGGGATGGTGGAAAAGATTTGGCTGACAGGGGAGATTTGAGCAGGGTCTTGAAGGACGGATGAGATTGGATAGGCAGAGATGGGGAAAGGGTGAGAGCCAGCAGGCCAGGTGAGCTGGCCTAGAGGTGGCTTTGTAGAAGGGAGCAGCTGCAGAGGCTGGAAATGCATGTAGGGTGAGACTGTAAAAGGCCTTGAAAAGTGGCCTCAATAGCTTACACTTTACCCAGTAGGGATTAGTAGGGCATTGGGAAGACATTGAATGTTTCTGTGCATGGGGAGTGATGCTATGGCAGTATTTTAGGAGTGGTCATCAAGGGCTGACACTAAATACTTATTGATTGGGGAGAGTGGGAGGGCCTCTGTAGGTGTTCATCTGTCTTTATGTGGCTGGTTCTGTATGGATGACTGCAGCCTCAAAAGCCAGCTAGAAATAGACATACAAATGGTCCAACAACTACACTGAAAGCTTTTTATTTTTTCAGCAAATAGTGTCACATGAATATCTCCTAATCCCTAGATGTTTCCTGTTTCTAGAAAAGGAAATCTCAAATCTCAAATCTTTCCTTCACTAGCACCATCAGAGACATGACAGCCTGCCACGGTCCGAACCTGTGCTTAAATGGAAGAGAGTCCCTTCTTTCTGCTTCTCCCCTGCTCCTCATCAAAGAGTGTTGGTGTAAAACTGGTGAAATGCCATTTCATAAAATTGTGTTTTTGTTCACGCAAGATGACTATCTTCCCAAAGCTATTTTGTGGCTCTAGAAAAGGAAGATACGAGATAGATTTTTTTTTTTTTAAGAAAGAAAATAGTTTTAGTCCTTTGCAAAATAAAATAATAGATCTCTAAGACTTCTAAGTTCAGGTTTTCGAGATTAACTAAAAGACATTGCCAGAACACCTTGTTGTAACCTTCTTCCTTCCCCATGGCTTCCCCCACCCTGCCTAGGCTTCTGCTGGCTACATAGAGACACAGAAACACACACATCCACACGTGCACACATGTACGCACAGCTGGTAGTTCCAGCTCTGTCTGCCATCATTACAATCAAAGAGCGTTTACCAAACATCCACGTGAGCTGGCGCTGTTAGAATTATTTGCCAAATGCATCTCGCTGAACACAGCGCCTAAAAAAATGTGAAGCCACATGGTCGTTTAAGATAATACAATTGTTTCACCGAGGATAAGGTATGTGATTAACCTCTGGTGTCTTGTACAACAAACTGAGTGCTGCAATTCCCCAGGAGAGGAACTTTTTCAGAGTGACTGACGGCACCTGCTGAAACTTCGCTGCACCTTTCCCTGTGGCTTTGTGCCCCAGCGTTGAAGAGGTACCCAGTCCTGGCTCCAGGAGTCCAGGCTCCTATCCTCCTGACAGATAAGGCTAAATGAGCATGGGGCACCCTCCTGGGGAAACACATCTGTATTCCATGCTGCTGCAGGCTTCCCCTGGGGCCACATCCAGGACCTGAATGTTTTATTGAACCATTAATAGTGAATTTTCTGCTTGAATTCCCTGCTGCTTGGAGACAAAAGGCACCAGAGGGCCCTGAGTCAGGGCTCAGGGTTTGGGTGGAAATGTTCTTATTTGCATTCCATAGCTCTGTGCATGTGCATACTCTAAACAAGACCAAGCCACCCCTCCCCCTAAGCTAACTGTACATATTGGTGTTCATTCATTTGACACACATGCATGGAGGGCCTGTTAGTGCCAGGCACTATGCTAGGGGCTGGGCACAAACAAGAATGAGACCGAATCCCAGCCGAAACGCACCGGAGCCCTCGAAGCTTAAAAACTGCATTTGGTACCTACACAAAGCAGTGCATGTCCCAAATGTGAATAGGTTCTGGAAGGTCTTAATGAACAACAGACTTAGAAGA
>NC_045440.1:26530032-26576044 GCF_002776525.5 Piliocolobus tephrosceles | reverse complement strand
AGTGTTCTGGCCAGTTGTCTTTTGGAATGTCCCCATTCTGGATTTGTCTGGTGTTTCTTCATGACTAGATTCATTAGGAGGAAACTAAATTTGATTAATTAGTTGATATAGTAACTGAACAGTCTTCCATTGTAATGATAATTTTGCCTTTCTAGTCAACAAGGAATCTGTGAGGTGATAACCTTGAGACTGTGTGATTATTCTGTTTCTCTGTAGCTCTTTATCCAATATATTTTTTGATGATTCTTGCTGGAATCAGTGATTATGTTGGGGATTGCACAATGATAATTTTCTATGGCTCCGTCCTCACTTATTCATGGTTTTCTTGTAAAGAAGAGCTTTTCCCCATTTTGCTTCTCTCATTCTTTCTCTTTAGGAGCACTGTGGATGTATAGATCTTAAAAAAAAAATAATCAAGGTATCACAAACACTTACTGTAATTCTTTTCTGATGTTCAATTGTCCCGAATTTGGCCCATGGCTTCTGTGCTCCGGCCTGATCCCATTAGTTTTGGAACACTGTTTTCTGGCACAGTGTGTTCTGGAATTACCTTGCACTTTCTTTGCCCCAAATCTAAAATCAACCCAAAAGAGAGAATCTGAATGGCCAGAGGAGAATCTCTTACCCCTCACCCTTTATCCCACTGGCGAAAAAGGAGGGTGGGTTAAGGAAAGGGCCCCATAAAACAGATATTCCTGCCGATGTTTATGTGTGTGGAGAGGGGAGTGGGGGCAGAGGGCAGGTGGAAGGGGAGTCCCTTGGGTGGTGGAAAAATCTGGAAGGCTGAACACCCCAGGACTTCAAGATTGGGACCAGTGTGCCTATTCTAATCCTTTCCTATGTTGTCTTCCTGGGACATATCCATTGCATGTTTCCATGTCACACTTATCTCTGTGTTCATTTGAACCCAGTTTTACCTGTATGAAAATGCTGGTGGGGGCATGACAGTGTTATTTACCTCCCTAGAGATGCACAGTCAGATAAACCCTGATAAACTCAGCTAATATGTACTGATCTCCTACTATGTGCCAGGAGAGATGATTTCACAGACATTATCTCACTTAGGCTTCAAAGCAACTGTGCAGAAGAGGTGCTATTATTCTCATCTGACAAGTGAGGAAATGGGTTTTAGATGAAGTAACATCTCAAGCTCATGTGCTGCTAAGGAGCAGAATCTACACTTGAATTCAGTACTTCAGACCTCAGATGTGGTACTTTCTCTCCTATTCCTTAAAGCCTGTGTGTGAAAACAGCCCAGTTCCCTGATAGAGTCAATCACCGAATGTGCCCTGATTACTTATTACATGCTCACCACCGTACTAGGCATGTCCAAGGATACATCATTTATTAAGCACTGACTGTGTAATTTATAAATTACCCACTGACTAATTTATAAAGGAAAGAGATTTAATGAACTTACAGTTCCACATGGCCAGGGAGGCCTCAGACGGCTGAAGGTGAATGAGGAGCAAAGTCTCGTCTTACATGGCGCAGATAAGAGAGTGTGTGCAGGGGAACTCCCCTTTATAAAACCATCAGACTTATTCACTATCATGAGAACAACATGAGAAAGACCCGCCCTTATGATTCAATTACCTCCCACTGGTTCTCTCCCACAACACGTGGGAATTATGGGAGCTACAATTCAAGATGAGATTTGGGTGGGGACACAGCCAAACCATATCAACTTGTTTAAAGAGTTCTGCCAAAAGGATATTGACTTGGGTGTCAAGATACTTTAACTGACAATTAGATAACTTTTATATTGAGCATCTTTGGAATACCAGATATATACATAAGGCATATGCTCTGGCAGGATGCTGTGGCTCATGCCTATAATCCCAGCACTTTGGGAAGTTGAGGTGGGAGAATCACTTGAGGCCAGGAGTTTGAAACCAGCCTGGGCAACAAAGTGAGACCCCTGTCTCTACAAAAAACGAGAAAAGTAGTCAAGTGTGGTGACGTGTGCCTGTAGTCTCTAAGCTACTTGGGAGGCTAAGGTGGGAGGATTGCTTGAGCCCAGGCGGTTGAGGCTGCAGTGAGATATGATTGCACTATTGCACTCCAGTCCAGGCAACAGAGTGAGACTGTCTCTTAAAAAAAAAAAAAAAGTATATGTTTTAATCTTGATAACACTCTGTTATGGACGGAATTGTGTCTACCTTAAACTCACATGTTGAAGCCTTAACCCCTAGTGTGACTATGTTTGGAGTTAGGGCCTTTGAAGAGGCAATTAAGGTAAAAAAAAAAAACAGTCATGTAGGTACACCCTAGTCCATGATGACTGGTGGCATAAAACACGAAGAGAAAGAGACACACACACAGAGGGCAAGCCATGAGGACACAGCAAGAAGGTGGTTGTCTGCAAGTCCAAGAGAGAGACCGTAGGAACAACCAAACTTGCTGCCACCTTGATCTTGGACCTCCTGCCTCCCGAATGGTAAGAAAATAAATATCAGTTGTTTAAGCCACCCAGTCTGTAGCATTCTGCGACGGCAATCCTAGCAAATTAATACTCATCTTTTCAAGAAAGGAAATAGGATCTTGACTTCTCAGATAAAAGAGAACATAGTTCAGAGAGGTGAAGACGTTTTCCCAAGGTCCCACAGTTGGGAAGTGGTGATGGCGGAATTCAAACCCAGGTCTGTCTACACTAAAGCTCTGAGCCTTTCGACTGCACTCTCCTTTGATCTAGTTCTGGCACTGGCACAGCCGAGGTCCTGGGTAAATGCCATGAGGACAGGGATGAGGTCTAATTTGCCTACTATTGTGTCCCCATGGCCAGCCACAGTCCCCGTCAGCACTTGAATGTTTGTTGGATGAATGTCTTTGCCTCAAAGAGCTTTATGATTTGGGTTAGGTAAGAAACCAAGCAAGTACTAACCTCCATTAACGTCCAAACTGTTTTGGTGGAAGTTCTTGGAATAATAATTCAGGGAAGAGAAAGTTCTGGGTGGACTGGAATAGCAAGAGAAAGTTTTAGAAGGTAGACAGGACCCTGCCTGGACCTCAGTTCTCAGGATGCCAGGACAAATGGTCATCACGATTTACCATCCACATCCAATGGATTATTAATTTACTTTCATATCATAAGTCATCCTGTGAATACTTTACAGAAGTGAGAATAAATGTATAGTAAAAAACAACTTTACTAAAAATTTTAATGAGAATGCAAACATAGCTGACCTTTTTGCATCAAATAAATTTTGAGCCACAAACATAGTTAAAAATGAAACACTGCAGTAACATGTCCTTTGTTTTTTGAGACGGAGTTTCGCTCTTGTTGCCCAGACTGGAGTGCAATGGTGCAATCTCAGCTCACTGAAACCTCTGCCTCCTGGGTTCAAGTGATTCTCCTGCCTCAGCCTCCCAAGTAGCTGGGATTACAGATGTGTGCCACAATGTCCAGCTAATTTTTTTTTTTTTTTTAATTTTTAGTAGAGATAGTTTCACTATGTTGGTCAGGCTGGTCTCGAACTCCTGACATCAGGTGATGCACCCGCTTTGGCCTCTCAAAGTGCTGGGATTACAGGCGTGAGCCACTGCGCCCGGGCCACGTGTCCTTTTAACAAAAGGAGATGTTCCAGGTTCTTGTCACAAATTATTGCATGATGAAGTCCTTTCTGTTGATTAACAGGGCAAAAATGTTACATTTCCTTTTTGTTCTTAAAAAGACATGGTTCACGCATTGATTCTTAAGTTTGAGGACACTCACTTAGGGTGGTGTCGTCTGAGGCCTGAGAGCCTGAGATTTCACTTTAAGGATATATTTTACCATCATTATTCGTGTCTACGGTGCCACTCTCTGTTTCTTCATTTCATTTTCTGGTTCATCTAATAATATGGAATGTCTTTTTCTGTTCATTTTATTTTCTTTGCCTTTACGGGTGGAAAATGAAAAATTCTGATTTGTCAAGTGTGTTCAGTGAAGGCAAAAAGCAGCCTACAAAGATGGTGTCTCCTGTCTTCTTTTGTACCTTCCTGAGAGATGGTGTGTCATTCTTTGGGTAATAAGAAAATGAAAGGAACAGTTTGGAGATTCCTCAAAAAAACTAAAAATTGAGTTACCAGATGATCCAGCAATCCCACTGCTGGGTATAAACCCAAAATACAGGAACTCAGTATAACAAAGACGTGTCCTCACTCCACGTCTGTTGCAGTACCATTTAAGATAGCTAAGATTTGGAAGCAACCTGTGTCCATCAACTGATGAATGCATAAAGAAAATATGATATGCATGCACAATGGAGTACTATTCAGCCACCTAAAGCATGAGAGCCAGTCATTTGCAACAACATGGGTGGAACTGGAGATCATTACGTTAAGTGAAAAAAACCAGGCACAAAAAGACATTGAATGTTCTTACTTCTCTCTAGGACCTAAAAATCAAATCAATTGAACTCATGGACATAGAGAGCAGAAGGATGTTTACCAGAGGCTGGGAAGGGTAATTGGGAGGGAGGTGGGGATGGTTCATCGGTACAAAAAAGTTAGAAAGAATGAATAAGGCCTATTATTTGATAGCATAATAGGGTGACTATAGTCAATAATAACTTCATTGTATATTTTAAAATAAAGAATGTCATTGGATTATTGGTAACTCAAAGGATAAATGCTTGAGTGGATGGATACTCCATTCTTCATGACGTGCTTATTTTGCATTGCATGCTTGTATCAAAACATCTCATGTGCCGCCTAAATATATACACTTAGTAGATACAAAAAGTTTAAAAAACAATTTAATTTTAACTTTTAATTTTTTTTAAAAAAGGAATGATGATGATTTGCTTCAGTATTATACCATCCTTCTAGGCAATTCCATCATTCTTCCATTTAAAAATTTTTTCAGGCTGAGTGTGGTGGCTCATGCCTGTAATCCCAGCACTTTGGGAGGCCAAGGTGGGCAGATCACGAGGTCGGGAGATTGAGACCATTTTGGCTAATATGGTGAAACTCCTTCTCTAGTAAAAAAAAAAAAATACAAAAAATACAAAAAATTAGAAGGGCATGGTGGCACATGCCTGTAGTCCCAGCTACCTGGGAGACTCAGGCAGCAAAAATTCCTTGAACCCGGGAGGCGGAGGTTGCAGTGAGCCGAAATCATGCTGATGCACTCCAGCCTGGATAACAGAGCGAGACTCCGTCTCAAAAAAAATAAAAATAAAAATTATTTTCATCATTTTTGGCATGGTTGGGAGCAATTGTTACTTAACAGTTGGGTTACTTATCAGTTGTTCCCAACGATGCCAAAAATGAAAATAATTTTTAAATGAAAGATTGATGGAACTGTCAGGATAATAGTAATTGAATAACAATAATTCCCAGGATAATAAAATAGTAAAGTATCTCAAGATATAAGAAAAATAAGATCACCTAGATCCTGTAACATCTCTTATACACATTGCCCTTAGATAAAAAGGATCCCAGTGGACCCATACGGTAATTGCAAAATAAAATACATTTTATTTAATTAAAAATATGTAAATTCCCTCTTTGTTCTTTGCAAGACCTCTAAGAAGAAAAGGCATAAAGCAATCTTTATAAAGTGTTAGAGCTTACAAAAAGAAACACAACAGGGAATTGGGAACGTTGGGTGAAGATACATAGGCACTCCCGCTATGGGAGGAAGGATTGGCAGACAAGCACAACAGGGGGAGGCAATACAGTGAGTCAGTGAGTAAATCAGATCCACCATTGCTGATGCTTTGCTGGGGAGAGAGGCATCAGGTTGGAGGACCAGTGATGGCTGCTCATCAATTTGAGCCACGTGGATGCTATTCTGCAGGCAAGAAGCAGTGAGTCTGGAGGGTTTTGAGCAGGGTGGAATGAGGCATGCAAACATTTTCTTGCCTTTTTTTTTTTTTTTTTTTTTTTTTAACTAGGATTGTGGAGCTTTATTCCCAAGGAAAAATTATAGCTTTTAACATGTATAAAAACCCTACATAAGAATCTTTTTTAGTTGCTATCCGTAAGTTTATTGTCTTTATCTGAAAAATCCTCATAGAAAATTGTTTGGTTTAGCTCTCAGCAGCCTGCTCCTAAGCTCTGAGGAAGCTTACCTTCTTTTGAGCTACCTGATCTTTCTTCTGAGCAAGGGACATTTTGGGACGGTTCCACCTCTTCTTTTTAACTTCTTTCTTGGGCTTCCTTTCATAGACTGAATTCTCTTGTATAGCAGTGTGAGCTTTCTTATATGTCTCTTCCATCACGTCTGGAGTTACACTGTTCTTTATGTATTGAGACAACTATTTCTTGTAAGCATCTTCATCTTGTTCCATTAAGTAGCACAAGTAATCTGCAACATTTTGGCCCAGGATGTGCTTCTGGTGTTTAAATTCCTTGCTTTCAGAATCATAACCAGGAAATTGTTTGGTACTGTGAGAGACAAGCTTCCATCCACAGCTCCCTTCAGGGTGCCAAAAACTTTATTGCCAGTGATAATTCTGGCAAGGCCTGCATCCAAATAGCAGGTAAAGGCACTTGGCTGACCATCAATGCTTTCCACATTATATTTATCACCAGTCACCTCCACTTGGCCTTCATAGATCTTGTCCATGCCAAACCTATTGAGAAGCCTGTAGGCCAGCAGCAGGCCAGTACAATACACTGCAGTGTAATTTGTTTGGCCAACCTTCGCATCATATTTGGCAGTTCGTGTGCATATGCCGCACAGACTATCATATCCCCCTCTATATAGGCATAAGCAATCTGATAAATGATATCTGTGTTTGTTACATGAACTATCATCCTGTATTTGGGTGTGTTATATTTATTTTTATCCTGTATCACCAAACATTTCTGAGCATAGTTTTACCCTCTCGGCATCTTCTAAATTTCACTTGCTATCTCTTAAAGTAGGCCTTATTCTTAATAACTTTAACAAACCCCATCCTGCGGAACAGAGACCCACATCCGTGACTCAGCAGAGACCTGCAGGCCCAGCAGCGCTAGGGGACAGAAAGGGCAAGAATCTTAACATGGAATTCAGATCATTGTGCATTTATTTTCAAGTACTTCAGTAGGGACTACATTCATTAATTAAAACCTACATGCTGTTTTCAAAGCCTATTAAAACTATACACCTATTAACAAATAAGCTATTTAGTTCAACTCTGTTTCATTGGAAGTTGACACTGACTCCCCAGGTCTTGAATGTTTTAGGTGCCACACTGGCATGCCATTAGAGGTTGTGACAAAAACACCAGACGACTCATTCTGGGAAGGGGAAGTTGAAGACTGAACGTGATCGTAATCTCTAAAACGGTAAGAGCAGTGGATAAAGTGTACATGTATTTATTTTTCAAATTCTGGAAGAGTTTCATAGGGAAGAAGCTTATGGAACCATTATCCCAAGAGGTGGTAGTGCCTGCAAAAGTAATTTCAAAGATTAAGATACTTGCGGAGATGAGAGTTATAATTGGCTATTAGAGAAAATGGAGTGCTTTGGGTGGCACACCCCAGAGGCTGCTGTCAGGGCTGTACATTTCCAGCTGCAGAGGCAGGGAGTCATACCTAGCGTGGCCCTTCTCATATCCTTGGGAGGCAGTTTGCTCCAAGAGATGCATCTTGCTTTCAGAACACATTCCCATTGACTTTTTTTTTTTTTAACCACAAAACAATCATTTATTGTTGACTGGGCTCAGGAGGTGGTTCTCACTGGGGATCTCTTGTGAGGTTGCAATAAGACATTGATGGGAGCTGCAGTCATCTCAAAGGCTGTCTGTTGATGCTGTCTGTTTGCTAGGACCTCCACTGGGACTGAGGACTAGAAAGCATATGCTCAGCCTCTCCATTGTTGCCTGGGTTTCTTCACAACATGGCAGCAAGGATTGAAGAGCAAGCGTCCCAAGGGAGAGCCAGGCTAAAGTACCTTTCATAGTCTAGCCTTGGAACACACACAGTGTCACTTGTGCTGTTTTCTGTTGTCTTCCTTAGAAATGTGTCCCTATGTCCAGCCTATATTCAAGACTAGGGGAATAGACTTCACCTCTTGAGGGGTGACCCATAAACTTGAAAAAAAAAAAAAAAAAACCTGGTTGTCATTTTATCATTGTCACACATTGATAATAATTATACCTAACATTCCCCCCATTCCACCCATTCAATGAGTCAATCATTCAATCATTTAGCAAATACTTATTATTAGGCATTTCGTCCAGACTTACATCTCAATAGGGCTTCACAATTTCCAGAGAAACTTCATATCCGGTATTTGACTCAGTGTTCTCAACAACCATACATGAAAGGCTAGGTGTGTTTAATACTTCCACTTTTCAGATAAGGCAGTAAGAGGCTGGGAAACTCATCCAAAGTCTCTGAGTCGGTGTCTGGTCCAGAGGTCATTCAAACCCAAGTCTGTCCTGGAAGGGCATTCTTTCCACTCACCACCCAGAACACCGTCTTCCTCTTTCTCTCAAAATATCCAAGACTGGAGAGGAGGATAGACAGCCAGAGAGACTTGCTCTGAGGTACTATGGCTTTTGCATTGGGTGACCACATGTGAGGTATTCGAGGCCTTTGAGGGTAAAAGGCAGCGCTATTAATAGTGACCCTGGGGTGACAGGCACAAACCAGGCATACTGGACGTAGGATCACTTCACCCACAAATGCTCAAATAACTAGAACCCAAGTGTCTTGTGCTTTTCTGCCAAATCATGCCTTATTTTTTTAAACTTTCTACCTCTTTAAGCAAAATCAACAAATGCTATCAATGCCACAAGGATACGAGTGACCCATTGCTCCCTAGGAGAAGACATGAGGGCATCTATGTGCTCACATGCAATTGCTTGGCCGGCTCCTGGAATCTGCTCTATTCCATGTGAACTGAAAGGTTTGGGGTTGCTGGGCAGAGGCCTGTAAGGAGATTGTCCAGCCACCCCAGGCATCTCATTTCCCTCTTCTGCTGCATCACTGGTTGGGGAGGCAGTAAGGCCACATTCTGGAGAGAGTGGCACTGGGGAGCCATGGAGTAAATACTGGGCATCAGTGTAGACCTTGCTGAGCAGAAATGGCTGGGCCTTTGTACCCCACCCACCTCAGTCACTGGGTGCTGGGTGTCCCAGGAAGGATGCAGCCTCCAGTGGCACAGACCTCTCTAGTCGAGGCAGATCCCGAAGGAGCTGAGAGCTGGTGACTTTGTGCTGACCATGCTTCCCACAGTCAGGCCCTAAGGCTTTCCTTCAAGGCGGACCTGGGTGGAGCATCTCATGCCCTATTAGGCTGTAGAAAAAACCAGAAAATAGAAAGAAAATGTCTATTTAAAATTAGATATGGTCTCAGAATTTAAAGGACCCAGATCTGGTATAGATTCTACCACTTGTTAGTTCGTGTGACCCTGGACGTGTCCTTTACCCTTCCTGGAACTCACTGTCCTCATCTATAAAAGTGAGAGAGCTGAATTAGCGTTGGAACTGGCCCGGCTCCACCCTGCTGTTTTGTAGTCATGAAGTCATTTCATGGGCTGGGCAGACTTCTCTCTCTGTTAGAGCAGGTTGGAGCAAGGCTTTCTGCTCTTGGTTGGGAATATTTGTTATAGGCTATTCAAAGTAAACTAGAATACCCCCCAGAGAATAACGTTTTAAAAGGAACTACAGAAAAATTTATTGTGACAGGGAAGTGGCTAAAGAACAGAAAATCCTTAGGGAGTGATCAGATGCCACTTGTCACACTTGGAAAAGATTTAACCTATCCATTAATGGGAAAGAGTGTGCAGAGTTGTGGCTAATAACTGCATTGTGCCACACTTAGCATTTATGAGGAACGAATTGTGTTCTTCCTGTTCTTTGGATTTTACTTCCTTCCTGAAAACCCTTCACCAGCCTCTTTGGTGTCTTGTAAGCATCAACTTCAAATGGCACATTGGATGTGAAAGGTTTTTAGAAACTAATGAATTATCTGTAGCTTTCCATTACTCTTATCTCCTGTTCCAAGGTAATTAAAAGATGCCTGTGCCATTGAGTAATTTCAAGCGTTTTGTCCAGTTATCTAATCTGCAGTGCTTATCTTCTCTGCATTGCTGAATACCTTCTTCTCTCCTGGTCGAATAAATCTTGGAGGCTTCACTTCTTTGGTAGATTGCTGACACCAGGATGGCAGGTCATCCTGGCCCCGTGAGTCCTCTGGGCAGTCAGGTGTCAGCAGGGTGGAGTGGGAGCTTCAGTGACAGGTTGGCTTCTTAGAACATTCCACCCCCGGACTCCTTGCAGAATGGGTGGGACATAGAGTGAAAGTCAGGAACTTGGGGAGGCAGGAGTCTCTGCAGCTCGCAGATGCAGAGTTCTGTCTTCTTGTCATCTGCTGGAAAGAGATTCAGGGAGCCATCATTTCTGCCAGGTGGGGGAGCCCAGATGCAGCCCCTTTGGGCAGCGGGGCCAACTCTGTGCTGCTAGTCTTCAGTGGTGAGGAGGGGAGAGTGAGCCAAAGTAGGGGGCTTGTTCAGTTGGCAATGGTCATTTCTGGGCTACAGTTGAGGCAGCCCATGAAGGGGCAGAGTTTTCTAGAGGTGACTTCCAAGGTAGGTTTTGAGGAAAGCAAGGGATCTTGAGGAAGGGAGGGGAGTAGGGCACCATAAGGAAACACCAGTGCAGGACTCACATATGCTGGGAGATAGAGCTTGGCTGCCACCAGGGCCCGAATGGGGTTGGAAGGCAGATGCAGCAGAATGACCGTTAGTGATCAGAAGTGCTTCCTCTCTGTTTTCTGCCAGGAATCCGATAAGTTGGATTGCAATCCCTACATGTTCTTGAGCTAGTGGGGAAATGCATTTGGAGCATTTGGAAGCTTTGGAGAATGGATCAGAGTGGGAAAGAGACTGTGTGGTAGGGGAGCAGCCCCCTTAAGGAGACCGTTGTAGCCCAGGTATGAGGAAAGGGAGGGGAAGCTGTTGTGGAAACGACAAAGTACTGTACATTTCTTGCTTAATGTCATCAATCCCTTCCAGGAACCTGCACCTCTGACCCTGGTAATATCCCAAACAGCTCCACAATGCATCATTTCCAATGTCACTGCCCTGCCCCTAGTTAAGCCCCTAACGTTGTAAACTTGGACTGTTATAAAGAGCTTACCAAGACTTCTTGGCTCAATCTCCTCTTCTGATTACAGCATCTTCACTGCTTCCAGAGTCATCTTATCAAAACATGGCTAGGAGCCTCTGCTCCTGCTCACACACCCTTTGAGTCACCCCATTGCCTCCAGGTGAGGCTGAGACTCCTCAGCAAGCACTAAGCCCTCAGCTTGCTTTCCCTTTCTCATCTCCAGGATCCCCTCTCCCTTCAATCTAATAGAAAGTCACAGTTTTAATTTCACCACTGTTTTCGTCTTTATCACTAGTCCTCTGGATTTGAATCTCCTTTTTTCCTCCTTCCCCTGTGACCTCATTTATAGAACTCTACCATCTCTAAGGCCTAGTCCAAATGTAGCTTGGTTCATAAAGTTTCCCAAGATTTCTCTGAGCAGAATCTGTCTTTTCCTCTTCTCTGCTGCCATAGCACTGTGACTACGTGTAACTGGGTTTGTTTTGATCATTGTTTTTTTCTATCCTCCCCATGATCTGCTGGTAATTGAAGGGCAGGGAAGGTGTCTGATTGCTCTGTATCTTGGCATTCAGAGACAAGTTGTTCTACCCCTTGTCTTACTACTCTGTCTCCTGAAACTCGGACATCATTTATTTTTCTCTTCCTACGTGCTACTCCTCTTGGTGATCTTGGACCAAAAGTCCTGATTTTGATTTTCTGGAGAGCCAATGCTATTCTGCTTCCAAATCTTCCTCTGAAAGATAGTAATAACAAGTAATCTCACCAACCCTTTTCCTGCAGCAGAAGCTGTGATCACACAAGTTCCATTTTTCTCTGTCCTAAAACTCAGTGTGGTAACCCATTAAGGTCAGGAGGGCTGAATCCTGGGAAAAGTCCCATAGCCCCATTTTGCAGATGTGAGAAATGGAGGTCAATGACTACTTCTCAGGGGATGTTAAAGGTAAAAAAAATCAGCTGGGCCTGGTGGCTCACATCTGTAATCCCAGCACTTTGGGAGGCCAAGGCAGGTGGATCACGAGGTCAGGAGTTTGAGACCAGCCTGACCAACATGGTGAAACCCCATCTCTACTAAAAATACAAAAATTAGCTGGGCGAGGTGGTACACACCTGTAATCCCAGCTACCCAGGAGGCTGAGGCAGGAGAATTGCTTGAACCCGGAAGGCAGAGGTTGCAGTGAGCCAAGATCACGCCACTGCACTCCAGCCTGTTGACAGAGCAAGACTCCGACTAAAAAAAAAAAAAAAGATGAAAAAATCAAACTGCTGGTGAATGAGTGTCATGGGTAATGACTATCCGGGGCTGGTAACGTGCAGGTGGTAAACAGTCATAGGTAAAGAAAGGCAGATTTATTAAAGAAAGTAAGAAAATTTGTTGCAAGAAAGCAATGGGCAAGTCAGCAAGAGAGGAGCTGACTGCAAGGGGGTTTTATAGGATGGTGCTTGTGTTGGAGAAAGCTACGTGCAGTACTAATAATGCCAAGGTTGCAGTGAGCTAACTTACAATTTTCTCTCAGCTGAAGGTCTGATGATAGCTGGACACAGAATGATTGTGAGTTATTTGTGCGGGAGGGCTATGTGTCCTGGACCATGAAGAAAGGCAGACTTGTAGCTTATCTGCCTTCTCTTTTTGCTGTCCTCTGCTCCCACCAGCCTTACTCTTTTTCCATTATTAGGGCTCTACAATGAGGACTTTTGTTGAAAGCTTGAGATGCAACATTTAGATGATCCTTGACTTGTTATATGATTGTTAGATGCTTTAAAAAATGTCACTTTACCCCCACTTATAATCTATAATATTAGATCTAAGGGTTCTCAGGAATACTTATCTAACTCCCTGGAGAGTGTGAGGAATAGACAGAAGGTAAGTGACTGGCCCAAGGCCACATAGCTAGTGGGTGCCACATTGTGTATATGATACAGCATTAACCCAAATATAGACAGAAGAGGAAGTTCTGCTTGAAGCTAGGGATGCTGAGGGCATGTAAATTTCCTTCCAAAACAGATAGACTTGGCCTCTTCTCAACATATTATTGAGTTGGTTGCCACAGCCACAATGATTGACTAAATTGGTCACTTAACTTAGTCACCCCTACCTTTTCCCAAAACAGTATATGTAACTGTCTCAGACTCTGCCTTTGGGACATCAAGCCAGAGCCAGCTTGCAAGCACTGCCACTATAGACAAAGGCACTGTGAAAAGACCTGGCCAGTGGGGCAGAAATGCTCCTTCTAGGCCAACTTGAAGAGTTGTTCAGAGGATTAAAAGACAGTGGCTGCAGAGGGGCACCCTATAGCTCCTGACTAAACATTTAATGATGATCACCCATATGAACTACTCTTTTTTTTTTTTTTTAAAGAAATGAGGTCTTTCTTTGTTGCCCAAGCTGGAGTGCAGTGGCATAATTATAGGTCACTGCGGCCTTGAATTCCTGGGCTCAAGGGATCCTCCCACCTCAGCCTCCCAAGTAGCTGGGACTATAGGCATGTGCCACCATGCCAAGCTAATTTAAACAAAAAATTATTTAGAGACAGGGTCTTTCTGTGTTGCCCAGGCTGATCTAAACTACTTTTATATAATCTCGGAACTTGCATCTGGAAGAAGCTGTAGAGATCTTCTAGTTTAACGTCCTCAATGAGGGATGCCTGATGGATGGTCTAGAGTAGAGACTTGCTACTCAAGGCGTGGGCTGCAGGCCAGCTGCATCAGTGTAATGTGCATACCTGGGATGCTGTTAAAACCATCTAAATGCTGCTCAGGTTTCTCTATGGAAAGGGGTTCTAACCACTCCCTGGTTGGAAAGCATTGTTAGTTATTCCATGTGCTGAGTTGAGGCCTTCCTCTCATGATATACATCCCTTGGTTGGGATTCGGCCTTTTGGTGCAACACAGAGCCAGTCTTTCCTGCTTTCTCAAGGGCAATTGCTCAGTCATTTGAAGATAATCATCATTTGTCTCCTGAGTCATCTCTCTGCCTAAGAAACCTGATTCCTTCAGTTGTACATTGTGACCCGTGATTTCCTAAACCTTCCCAATCTTGCTCCCCTGCCTTTGGACAGTTTTCAGGTTTATAATGAAAGCAGAGCCTCCTTCCTGAAAAGATTAGAGTTGGTTTATGACGACAAGAGCAAAAATGCAGCAAGGTTTATTGCTGCATTTATCTTTATTCTTGATAGAAAAGGGAAATTAGGATCAGGAAAAATGAGGAAGCAAATATGATAACCGTAAGGATTAATAAAATTGATATAATCCAGTGTAGAGTTTGGCTCTGAGCATCTAAACAGCAAAAGTGAAAATAAATGAACAACCAGTTATGGGTATTTGTGGTTAAAAAGAAGAATGCGTACGAGATTCTCGTGGGAGATGTTTTTTCTTGACTCTAAGCTTCTCTTGCAAGTCATTTATTTATGTATTTATTTATTTATTTTTAAATTTATTTATTTTGAGACAGAGTCTCTCTGTGTCACCCAGGCTGGAGTGCAGTGGCATGATCTTGGCTCACTGCAACCTCTGCCTCCTAGGTTCAAGCAATTCTAGTGCCTCAGCCTCCCAAGTAGCTGGGACTACAGGTGCATACCACCATGCCCAGTGAATTTTTGTATTTTCATTAGGGACTGGGTTTGGCTATGTTGGCCAGGCTGGTCTCAAACTCCTGGCCTCAAGTGATCCAACTGCCTCGGCCTCCCAAAGTGCTGGGATTACAGGCGTGAGCTACTGCACCTGGCCCTGCAAGTCTTTTTGAAAAATAAACTTTTAATCTTGGAATAATTTTAGATGTACTGAAAAATTGCAAAGATAATATCAAATTCCTGTATACTCCTCATCCAATTCCTCCTAATGTCAACATGTTCTAGAATCATGATACATTTGCCAAAACTAAGGAACTAATACTGGTACATAACTGTTAGGTAAACACCAGACTTCATTTCGATTTCAGCAGTTTCCCCACTAATATCCTTTTTCTGTTCCAAGATTCAATCCAGGATATAATGTTAACTTTAGTCATCTGGTCTGCCTGTTCTCCTCTGATTTGCGAGTTTTTCAGGTTTTTGTGTGCACAGGGTTTTTATTGCTGTCCTTCTTGTTCTTGTTGGGAATGTTGAGTAATCTCCTTAATAACAAGATTTATAACAAAAGAAGAGTCACCTTTTGTGCTCCATCTCTTGTGACATTCAGTGAAAGTTGATATTAAACGTTCCAGGACATTTCAGTGAAAGATGATTTTGTAGATGGGGCCAGGGGGGGCTTTTTGGTGGTTTAACCTGAACAGTAGATAGGATTCAAGTCAGAAGTGGATGACTCTAGGCCTTCCTTCTTAAACATCATTTCTCTTAGCAAGGCTTTCTAAAAGAGGTGGGAGTAGGTAGTTCAGGGTTACATTCTCTGACAATGGCCTGAAGGGATGGTATCTGTATTGCTGATTAAGAACAAATCCTCACCTTATAGGAAAATGGGTGATGTATGGTGGTTCTTCATCATGCTCATATAAAATCTATCTTCTTCGTTAGCTTAAAAATGTACTCTATGCAGAGATCCCTGCCCCCGCCCCTCCTGACCTGCCAGTTTTCTCTCCTTTCTATTAAACTTAGGAGATGGTACTCTCAAAGATTTTTTCCCCAAGCTGTTGTTACCTGAGCTTTGGGGAAAAGTAAGAACTGATGGCAAATCTAGTCCCCCACAGGAAGTGGGCTGTGGGAATAATGTGGTGATGTGGCAGAATCAGGCCAGACAAAAAGGAGCTGGGAAAGGAATGCATCATAACAGACTGGAAAATGTGGATTATTCAGGCAGAAACGGACACTGTGGTCTGGTTGAAGGAACCTTTCTGGCAAAGCAGCCAAGTCCTCAGCCGGCATAACAATCTCTCACTGCTGATAGCAGTACCTTGGTCTATTTCACACGGTGCATTATAGAATTTTGCAGCCTTGACAATAGGAATGAGTTCTCCTGCTCTAGATGAATAAGAGTTTCAGATATCAAATAAGCAGGGTGGTATTATTTGGGTAAAAATATCCATCTACAGAAATCTGAGGCCAGGTGATATTGTATCTCAGATGGCTTCTGAAATCCACCATTTCCTTTCAAGGATGAAACATTCTTTGTTATGGGAATTGTACATTAAATGCTCGAATTTAACTCATTAAGTACTCCTGGGGCATTGGTGGGGGGATTGTAAAAAGAGTAGAAATTTCAGTCTGGTTGGAAACTGTGACATATGTTCAATTTAACTCAACAAATAATATTTTGTGGACATGCCACGTGGCTGGTACTGTTCTTGGCTCTGGGGATACAGAAATGAGTAAGACAAAGTTGTCAACTTTGAGGGTTTAATGGCTTCAAAGGAGACAGCATAACAGAAATTCAACATAATGTGTTGATTCAGTTCTTCTAGGTCGATGTGTTTACAGGTCATTTACGTGTTCTTTACATTGCTTGAATTTTGCATCTATTATGGTGACTTTTGTATTATAATATCTAGAAAACCAGTGAAATGAAGAACAGGGGAACTTTGCATCAAAACCCACTGGAAACAGTGACAGCATTAGGTAAACATTAGAAGAGAGGCATTCTCAAAGTGCTATGGCAGTACAGATAAGACGTACTTCACCGAACCTGGGGGTTAAGGGACAACTTCCTGGAGGAGGTAACACCTGGGCTAAATCTCGAGATAAAAGAAACACTGGAAGTGGGATGTAGCCGCATTGATAGGAACACACAGGAATGCAGCAACGATGTTAGAACCACAAGCAGTTCTGTCCTATTCGGAGGTAAAATGTGTGTCAGCGAGTGGTGGAATGAAACTAGTAAACTGTGCTCCAGAGCTTGCACTTCGACTTTGGCTGATGGAGAATCACAAATGATTCTCATCAGGGCCTGACATTTTCGTTTTAGGTAAATCTCACTGGTGACCACCTGAAGGATGAGTTCAATGGGAGACAGATTGGATACTGGGGATTCTGGAACGATGTTGGTTGGAGAGCACTGTCATGACCCCCTGTCCTTTTCTCTCTGCTGGGTTCCTTGACCAGTAAGACAAGTGTAGCTCCCTGTTGGAGGCTAGAGAGGGATCCCAAACACATCTGGAGCTTTGAGCATGAGAAGAAGTGCAGACAAAGGCCAGTGGAGTGTTGCATTGGTGCACCATTATTTGCAATACTGAGAGAACACCCAAGGACCTGGGAGGAAGCCAAACTTTCTGGCAAAGCCTAGGCCAGAGCTCACTGATCCAGAGGGCACGGGCTGCTGATTCCACAGGTCTTGGTCCCCCTCAAGAGAAACTGCCCTGCTGGGTTGAACTGCTCTCTTTCCATGTGGTTGGGAGAGGACTGGTCCTCCCAAAGTCCCTGAGATCCTGATTATCTCCTCAGGGGTTTCAGTCAAGAGGCCCCCACTTGCCAGGCCACTGGGCCCTGACTCACAGGAGAAACAGTTCCTTCCCAAGTGGCCAGCTCCATGGGGCCTGCAAGAACTCAACATCCTGACCTGCATTAAGTCTTTGCCTACTTTCTGTGCAAGTAGGCAAAGAAAGGCCCTGAACCATTTAGCAGGCTCAGCGGCTTGAAGCGAAACCTAGCCAAAGCCAGGCTAGGGAGTGCTGATTGAGACTTGAGAAGAAACAAGAGATTCAAAGACATTGTGTAAACCTTACTGAAATATTAGACTGTATTGCAAAGGAATTGTCAAAGAGCAAAAAACCAAAAAATTTCTGGAAAAAAAAATTATTTCTAAATTTAAAAAATGAAATAGGTTAACAACAACAACAAAAAATGAAATAAACATTGATTTAGTAATTTGGACAATCAAAAGGGTGACCAGATCACTGATTACTTGTGGTCCCAGCTCAGCAATTAAATGATTCACAGGTATTAAAAAAGAAAAAAAAAAAGATAACCAATGAAGTCATAGTGTTCATCTTCTCAAAGGTTGTGTATGTTTTGCATTTTCACAGTATCATCTTCTGCAACATTCCACTGAACAGACTCAATTCTTCTAGGTCAATGTATTTACATGTCATTTACATGGATTGAATTTGGCATCTATTATCATCACTTTTGTACTGTAATATCTAGAAAAGCATTGACATGAAGAACAGGAGAACTCTTTGTATCGAAACCCATTGCAAACACTGAAAGCAGCACTTAAGGGAACATTTATAGGTTGAAACGTGTTGCAGCATTTCTCTTGCTTAAAAAGGATAGATGGCTCATAAGCGGTTCATAGAAGCATCAAAATGGAGATGAAAACAATAGCGTAAACACCACAACCCAAACACAGAATGTGCAAATACAGAATGTGACTCTGTGTGCTGGAACAAGTAAAACTGCACAATTTGTCAAAAGAGGAGTGCAAATAAGCAGTATGAGAGTAAATAAATGAGAAATTGGATTTTAATGGAAGCAATCTATTTTCCACCTGGTCCCTAATAAGTTGTTTGCTATGAAACTTTGTCAAGTATAATAGGGAGCCTTCAAAGTTCTTGTGTTGTTCCCAAAGCACACAGACCTCTTTAGTAAACGTCCAACTGATTAATCTTGTTGCTAATGGCAGAGCCAAGACTGAAGCTACAGTGACATCATTTAGAATTCCAGAGTCCTCAGAACAGAAAAAGGTATTAGTAACACTGTTGATAGGAAGCTTGTAAAACCAACCAAAAACTGATGATAAATATACATGGAGCTAAGCAAAATGAGTTATTGAGAACTTCATTTAAAAAATGGTGCTCTTGGATACCACAGGCAATATGAAAGAGCAATTGCAATCATGCGTGGTTGGAGGAAAAGCCCCTGATGTGTAGGTAGAGTGTGAATTGGCTCGTGGCACAGGTGTGATGCATGGGAAACATACATGAGGGAAAAGAGCTTAGAAAACTTTTGTCTTTGTCACTAAAAAGTTTGTGCTATCGAAAAGATTATTCGTTTAGTTGCTGATTAGTTCATGAGCTGTGGTATAGATTAGTAAATATGTGTTGGTATCTTCTCTGAGTATACTTACCTATGTGTATAGCAAGGCAGTGCACTGATTGATAAAGGTTTGCTCTGCAAGGTTTTTTGTTTTGTTTGTTTTGTTTTGTTTTGTTTTGTTTTTTTGAGACAGCATCTTACTCTGTTGCCCAGGCTGGAGGCAGTGGTGAGATCATGGCTCACTCAACTTTCTGGGCTCAAGGGATCCTCCCACTTCAGTCTCCCGGGTAGCTGGGACTACAGGCACAAGCCACCACGCGTGGCTAATTATTGTGTTTTTTTGTAGGGACGGGATTTCACCATGTTGCCCAGGCTGATTTCAAACTCCTGGGCTCACGATTACAGGTGTGAGCCACTGTGCCCTGTGCCCAGCCTCCTCTGCAATGTTGATCCACACATGACTCTATTCCCTGAGAACAATTGGTAGCCAATGGTATTTATGCTGATCTTGATCTTGATTTATCTTGATCGTGATTCAAGGTTGATGAAAATAATGAAAATTGTGAGTCTATCCAAGTTATACCCACTGGGCACCTAGTACAATACATTTTCAACACTGAAGTACCCTGTCAAAGAGAAAGCAGTGCTCAAGAATTTTTGAAATCAGGAATGAAATGGAAACATTTCTTCATGGCACTGATAATGTCATAAACTACTTCTGAGACTCCAAGTGCTTTGCTCAACTGGTGTTATCTCAGCCACGTGTTTATTGTCTTTAGAGCCTGAACCTATTGCCTCAGGGCTTAGTGATCATGAATTTTAATACTGAGGATAAGATACCAGACTGTCCATGGTACAAATAGGACAGTTGCAGAAAGTTTGTCTTTTCTCTAACATTTGATGATTTTCTTCTCAGGGAGAAATAAATCAATGATGTATTATGGGCATATTTTAAAATTACCTCCAGGGGCTGCAGTGGAGCATGAAAAGCTACTTTCCAAAGAGTAGATTATGAATCCATTCAGCACTGATGCCAAGCCCAGAGTCATCCCTCCAGCTTTTCAGTGTGATGTGCTTATTGACTTAGCATCTGACAGAGTTGAAAGGAGTCTTCAGTGAGTCATTCTCCAGGATTTTCGTGTCCCTGTTCAACCCAAATATCTGGCACTCTCCCATAGAGCCAAACTCTTGCTGCCCTGCTCAATAACTTACAACTGGTAAGTTTAGGTAAATATAGAAGAAACCAGTCAGATGTGGAATCCTGTGATGCAAACTATGTCATCTGTCCAAAGAGTGAAAGAGTCCAAACTGTCATTTTTTTCATTGATCTGAAATGAGTTGTATTGATTTTATGTATTTTTATTTTTATCATAAAATTGACAACGAATCTCTTTAGAAATGACCTAAAATTTGTGCTCCAAATGTCCATTAAGTGTCTGTGGATGGATAGCCAAAGTTAGAGAAATCTTGGTTTAACCTAACAGATCTTGTTAAATAAATGCCCTTCCCTTCCTTACTGGGCGAAGCACATTTCCTTATTCCTTTAGGAACATTTCTCTCCTGAGAGGGTCTCTATTAGCGTTTTTCCAGAGAAAATATATCTCTGGAAAATATCTCCAGATAGGAGATATATATGTATGTATGTATACACACAGACATACCTTGGAGACATTGCTGGTTCAGTGAATATTGCTATAAAGTGAGTCACGTGAATTTTTTGTTTTCTCAGTGCATATAAAAGTTACGTCTGCACTATATTGTAGTCTATTAAGTATGCAATAGCATTATGTCCAGAAACAATGTACATACCTTAATTAAAAATATTTTACTGCCAAAAAATGCTAATAATCATCTGAGCCTTCAGCAGATCATAATGTTTTTGCTGGTGGAAGGTCTTGCCTTGATGTTGATGGCTGCTGACTCATCAAGTTGGTGGTTGCTGAGGGTTGGAGTGGCTGTGTTAATTTCTTAAAATAAGACAACAATGAAGTTTCTCACATTGATTGACTCTTCCTTTCAGGAAAGATTTTGCTGTAGCATGAGATGATGTTTGATAGCATTTTACTCACAGTAGCATTTCTTTCAAAATTGGAGTCAATCCTCTCAAACCCTACTTCTGCTTTATCAATTAAGTTTATGGAATGTTCTAAACCTTTGTTGTCATTTCAACAACGTTCACAGCATTTTCACCAGGAATAGATTCTATCTTAAGAAATGACTTTCTTTGCTCATCCATAGGAAGCAACTCCTCATCTGTTCAAGTTTTATCATGAGGTTGCAGCACTTCAGTCACACCCTCAGGCTCCACTTCCAATTCTAGTTCTCTTGCTGTTTCCACCACACCTGCAGTTCCTTCCTCCACTGAAAACTTAAACTCCTTAAAGTCATTCATGAGAGTTGGAATAAATTTCTTCCAAACTCCTACTAATGTGGATATTTTGACCTTCTCCTATGAATCACAAATATTCTTAATGGCATCTAGAGTGGTAAATCCTTTCCAGAAAGTTTTTAACTTACTTTTCCCAGATCCTTCAGGGGAATCATTATCTATGGTAGCTATAGCCTTATGAAATGTATTGCTTAAATAATAAGACTTGAAAATCAGAATGACTTCTTGATCCATGGACTACAGAATGGATATTGTATTAGCAGGCATGAAGACCTTAATCTCCTTGTACATCTCCATCAGAGTTCTTGGGTGACTTGGTATATTATCAATGAATGGTAATATTTTGAAAGGAATTTTTCTTTTCTGAGAAGTAGATCTCAACAGTGGGCTTAAAATATTCAGTAAACCATGTTGTAAACAGATGCATTATCATCCCGGTTTTGTTATTTCATTTATAGAGTACAGGAAGAGTAGATTTAGCATAATTCTCAAGAGCCCTAGGGTTTTCAGAATGGATAATACATTGGCTTCAATTTAAAATCACCAGCTTTATTAGCCCCTAACGAGAGAGTCAACCTGTCTTTTGAGGCTTTGAAACCAGGCATTTACTTCTCTCTAGCTATGAAAATCCTAGATGGCATCTTCTTTCAATACAAGACTATTTTGCCTACACTGAAAATCTGTTGTTTAGTGAAGCCATCTTCATCAATGATCTTAGCTAGATCTTCTGGAGAACTTGCTGCAGCTTCTACATCAGCACTTGCTGCTTCACCTTGCACTTTTATGTAATGAAAATGCCTTTTTCCCTTAAACCTCATGAGCCAACCTCTACTAGCTTCCAACTGGTCTTCTGTTGTTTCTTACCTCTCTTAGACTTCATAGAATTGAATAGAGTTAGTGTCTTGCTCTGGATTAGGCTTTGGCTTAAGGGAATGTTGTGGCTGATTTGATCTTCTATCCAGACTTCTCAAACTTTCTCCATATCAGCAATAAGACTGTTTCCCTTCCTTATTATCAGTGTGTTCACTGGAGTAGCTCTTAATTTCCTTCAAAAACTTTTTCTTTGCATTCATAGCTTGGCTAATTGTTTGGCACAAGAGGCCTAGCTTTTCATCTATCTTGGCTTTAGACATGCCTTCCTCACTAAGTTTAATCATTTCTAACTTTTTTTTTTTTTTTTTTGAGATAGAGTCTTGCTTTGTCACCCAGGCTGGAGTGCAGTGGCATGATCTCGGCTCACTGCAACCTCTGCCTCCCTGGTTCAAATGATTCTCCTGCCTCAGCCTCCCGAGTAGCTGGGATTACAGATATATACCACCATGCCTGGCTAATTTTTGTATTTTTAGCAGAGATGGAGTTTCACCATGTTGGCCAGGCTGGTTTTGAATTCCTGACCTCAAGTGATCTGCCCACCTTGACCTCACAGAGTGCAGGGATAATAGGCGTGAGCCACTGTGTCCGGCCTGTAGCTTTTAAGTGAGAGACATGCAATTCTTCCTTCTACTTGAATACTTACAGACCATTGTAGGGTTCTTCAATGGCTTAATTTCAATAATATTGTATCTCAGGGAATATGGAAACCCAGGGAAATAAAGAGAGATGAGGAAACAGCCGGTTGGTGGGGTAATCTGAACACCCACATTTATTGATCAAGTTCACCATCTTCCATGGGCACAGTTTGTGGCCCACCAAAGCAAGTACAATAGTAACATCAAAGATCACTGATCGCAGCTCACCATAACAAATGTAAGAATAATGTTTAAAACATTGTGAGAATTACCAAAATGTGACACAGAGACACAATGTGAGTACCCGCTGTTGGAAGAATCTTAATGATAGAATTGCTCAACATGGGGTTAACACAAACCTTCCATTTGTAAAAAACACAATGTCTGCCAAGTGCAATAAAGCAAAGCTCAATGAAATGAGATATACCTGTATGTATGTGTATATATATGTGTGTGTGTGTGTGTGTGTGTATGTCTTATATATCCTATGTATGTATGTATATGGATGAAGAGATACAAGGAATTGGCTCATGTAATCACAGGGTTTGAAAAGTACGAAGATCTGGAATTCAAAGACTGAGAATCAGGAGAGCCAATGGTACAAGCTCCAGTCCAAGTTCCAAGGCAGGAGAGGATCAATATTCCAGCTCCAAGGCCATCAGGTAGACAGTGAGAGTAAATTCCCTCTTACTCAGCCTTTTTAAAATTCAGGCCTTCAATTGACAAGATGAGGTCTGCCCACACTGGGGAGGGCAATCTGCTTGACTCAGTCTACTGATTCAAATGTTAATCTCATCCAGAAACACCCTTATAGACATACCCAGAATAATATTTAACCAAACATTTGGCACCCCATGGAGCAGTGAGGTTGACATGTAAAATTAATCATTGTAGGGTCCTCAGCCCTCCTGAACGAAGGATTATATATGCCATTCCAACAGTATATATTCAAGATGTGGATGAACTCCAGAAAAGAATAGAGCTTAAGTTGTTTCTCTAAGAAGCACCACAGCCCATACAATCACATTGATATGCTTCTAGTGTGACTGTACCATCAATTTTCTGGGTGTACCTGGAACCTCGATGTTTCTGAATCACTTATCCTCAGAAAACGACTCATATATCAGGGTCCTTAATTGCAAGTAACAAACACTGATTCTGATAGACATTAGTAGCAAAGCGATTTATTAAAAGGATGTTGGGTAGCTCACACCCACTCAGTGAGAGGCCTTGGAAAACTAGACTTGAAGGCTACATAACCAGGAGCCATGATCAAAATTACTTTTATAGGATTAGTTCTATTTCTATGTGACAATCACTGCTGCTTCTGCCACTGTATGGAGATAGCACCGCAGACACTTCTGGCTCTGGACGAGCAATAGCCATTGTGGTCCTGGAGTTCATTCTTGGTACAATGCTGCCAGATAGAATTATCTGCGGTTGGCCGGGCGCGGTGGCTCAAGCCTGTAATCCCAGCACTTTGGGAGGCCCAGACGGGCGGATCACGAGGTCAGGAGATGGAGACCATCCTGGCTAACACAGTGAAACCCCGTCTCCACTGAAAAATACAAAAAACTAGCCTTGGCGAGGTGGCGGGCGCCGGTAGTCCCAGCTACTCGGGAGGCTGAGGCAGGAGAATGGCGTGAACCCGGGAGGCGGAGCTTGCAGTGAGCCGAGATCGCGCCACTGCACTCCAGCCCGGGCGACAGAGCAAGACTCCATCTCAAAAAAAAAAAAAAAAAAAAAGAATTATCTACGGTTTTCACTTCTTTGCATAAGTGCCTCCTGGCTCAAAGTCTGCAGCAGGTGTTTTGTTGTTGTTGTTGTTGAGATGGAGCCTGGCTCTGTTGCCCAGGCTAGAGTGCAGTGGCGTGATGTTGGCTCACTGCAACCTCCATCTCCCTGGTTCAAGTGATTCTCCTGCTTTAGCCTCCTGAGTAACTGGGACTACAGGCATGTGCCACCATACTCGACTAATTTTTTTTTTATTTTTAGTAGAAATGGGGTTTTACCATGTTAGCCAGGCTAGTCTTGAACTCCTGACCTCAAGTGATCCTCCTGCCTTGACCTCCCAGAGTGCGGCGCCTCGCTCTGTTTCCCAGGCTGGAGTGCAGTGGCGCGATCTCGGCTCACTGTAAGCTCCGCCTCCCGGGTTCACGCCATTCTCCTGCCTCAGCCTCCAAGTAACTGGGACTACAGGCGCCCACCACCACGCCCGGTTAAATTTTTTTGTATTTTTTAGTAGAGACGGGGTTTCACCGTGTTAGCCGGGATGGTCTCGATCTCCTGACTTCCTGATCCGCCCGTCTGGGCCTCCCAAAGTACTGGGATTACAGGCAGTGAGCCACCGCGCCTGGCCCAGTCCAGGTGTTTCTTCTTGGTGGAGTCTAGATCATGTGCCCATGACTGACCTGCAGGAGAGCCCTGGAAGTGAATTTCTGGAATTTGTTTTTAACAATGTTTCTTGGAGATCTAAGTTAAGAGCATTCTCAGTATACAATATACAATGAATTCTGCATAGAATATCATTGTATGGATGTACCATATTTTATTCAGCCATCCCTGGTTGATTGGCATTTAGGTTCTTTCCAAGCCTGTGCTTTAGAAACACAGCTGCAATGAATAATCCTGTAGAACTGTCATTTCTATGCGTAAATACATTTGTTTGATACATTCCTGGAAATGGAATTAGTCAAAAGACATTGCATGAGTAATGTATATGTATAGAGTCAAATGTATATAGATAGATATCTATATATATCTCAGAATTACTCATATATATGTGAGTAATATATTTAGCCAAATTGCCCTCCATGGAAGTAGTTCCAGTTTATGCTCCCATCAGCAGTATGAGAATGCCTGCCTACATGACCTTGCCAACACAATGTGTTATCCAAGATTTTGACCTTTTCTAATTGGATAGGTGAAAAAGTGCTTCCTGGTATCCAAAGAAAGACTTGTCTAAGAATGTACATAATAGCCTTATAAAAGTGTATAAGAAACAATGTACCAGGAAAAAAAAAAAAAAAAAGACTGTGCCAAGAATAGTGGTGTGTGCCTATAACCCGAGTTACTTGGGAGGCTGAGGTGGAAAAATGGCTTGAGCCCAGGAGTTTGAGACCAGACTGGGCAATATAGTGAGATCCCACCTCTGAAAAATAAAAAAGACTGTGAAAATCATGCAACTCCAGGGCATCCTCCTCAGTTCCCATCTCAGAGGGGCTGTGGAGGACAGTGGGCAAGGCAGCACCTCCAGGGTCCAGGACAAGGGGGCAAAGAGGCCAATGGGCAGAGAGGGTCATTTCAAAGGCAGAACCAGGTGTTGCTGGCCTGGCACACTGAAGAGATCAAGAATGCCAACCAGAATGTCTGCTCTGTTCACTTTTAGTGGGATATGGCATGCGTGTTGTGGTTGGGTGACTGCCTTATATTTTTCTCTTTTCTGAAAAATGTTGATTCACTTATTCTATTACTTCCTTAATACTGTTGAGCAGGTGAATTAAATAATTTTTTTTTGTTTGTTTGGTTTTTAGCTTACAGGTAACTAGAACTTGAGAAGACACATTTGGACCTAAGATCCTGGACTTTGAGCTGGATATGGCACCTGGGTCAGATATTGGGATGTTGGGGGATCTCTGGGTAGATTGTGGCAGACACTGTTGGATCCTTGTTGAACATTCATCCCACTTTCCTTTGGCCTCTTCTTCCTTGTTTACTGGTTGTGTTGGGGGCAGGTAGCATTTGCCCAGCTGAAAGTCATAAGTAGTGATGGATTTATCCCAGTCCAGAAACCTTCAGGCCAATGGTTTGTTTTTCTGGTTAAAAGAATAGATGCAACTGGTGCCAGCTTTTCTCTCATCTTCCTACCTTGATGCAGGCAAGCTGCCTGGAGCTATAACAATGAGGCAACAACTAAGGATGATAGGGCAGAATAGGAAAAAGGAGCCTGGGCCTTTGGCCTCACTGGGCTTCTGTGCCAGCTCTGCAATTCTTATTTCCAGAGTTCTTGTTACGTGATATAATTAAGTCTTTATTGCTTAAGCCACTATTAACATCAATATTCCATTGCTTAGAGCTGGGAGCATTCCTAATGTGTACACATGAATGGCTAAAGTCTCATTTTTTAATATTAATTTTTTTAAGTGTTATAAGCTCTGATCAGTTCAGACAACCAATCTCAGGTCCCCCTCCTAGTTTCCCTGAGGGTTGATTGCCCAAACTACCCTACTTTCTGTGTCATTTTTCAAGGACTGTGAAGGGTCTGAGATAGAGTTTCATGGATTTTGGCAGAAGGCATGAGGCTCCTGGGTCAGAGACAAAGGACTCTGTTACTTATTGCAATGACTATAGCCAGAATACCATCATTTATACTGCTTCCTTGAGCCCCAGGGATGTGAAGATATTTAGATGATACCTGCATACACAGCGGGGTTCATTTCAAGAGAGGAATCCCAAGCCTAAGTAGCCTGAATCTTTTATGATGACTTTAAGCCTACTTGACTTCTGCCCTGGAAGGAGACATTATCTTTGTTATTCTGCACAGAGAATATATATGCCCTGCCTTCTGCTTCTGAGGACCTACCTCTGTTTTCCAAAGCTTTTCATTCTCCAAAATCCTTGGAAAGATGCCCTGGAACAAAGACAGTAATAACCTCAGCTCTAAGACAGGTAGAAAGGTGAGAAACCCATGGAAATTGTCTCCCAATATCAGACTGTATTCTTAGTTAAAAGTAATAGAAATGGGCCGGGCGCAGTGGCTCACGCCTGTAATCCTAGCACTTTGGGAGGCCGAGGCGGGCAGATCACGAGGTCAGGAGATGGAGACCATTCTGGTTAACACAGTGAAACCCTGTTTCTACTAAAAATACACCAAATTAGCTGGGCGTGGTGGCGGGCACTTGTAGTCCCAGCTACTCGGGAGGCTGAGGCAGGAGAATGGCGTGAACCCCGGAGGCGGAGCTTGCAGTGAGAGGAGATCGCTCCACTGCTTTCTAGCCTGGGCGACAGTGCAAGACTGTCTCAAACAAACAAACAAAAAGTAATAGAAATGGACTCTGGCTCATTTAAGCAGAAGGAACTTGTTAAGCCAATATAAGGTACAACCACTTTAGAGAACTAGATATATGGCAGTATCTAGTAAGCTTGGGGAGGCTCATGTGGTAGGACCTATCAATTCTACTCCTAGGAATATACCCTCTAAGAACCCTGGCATACAAAGACCAGGAGCTATGTACCAGAGGGTCTACAGCAGTATTATTTATATTAACATAACATTAGAAATAACTCATATGTCTGCCCATAAGGGAATGTACAAATTGTGATACCTTCTTTCAGCGGAATTCTATTAGAGCCACAGCAGTAAAAATGAGTGAACTAGTAGCCACATGTATCATCCTGGGATAATCCATAATCATAGTGTTGAGTGAGATAAAGCCAATTTCAGAAGGATACATAGAGTATGACACCATTTGTATGAAGTTTAAGAATATACAGGATGATTGCCGTGTAGTGCTCAGGGTTCCCTCATATATAGTAAAGTATTAAAGATGCATGCAAATGGTAACACCAATTCCAAGCAGTGTGTTGTCTCTCTATGGGGAGGCAAGCAGGATTTAACTGATTTGTCCACATTTTACAGTTAAGCTTCATTATCAATTAAAATAGTCTAAGAAATAATGTTGATTAGCTCAGTAGAAGGGTAGAGACGTGCAGACCTGGGCTCAGAGGCCACTGAGCCAGGACCAAGGGATATAATCCCAGCACATTCCAGTACAGACCTGGTCTGGGGAGGACACAACTGTTGTCCTGCTGAAGACTACACCCTCGGTACCAGCACCAGGAGCCCTGGCTCTGGACACAGGTTGCAGTCGCAGCACTATACCACTCTTCCTCCAGGTGCTCAATCTTGTTAAACTTCAGAATCATCTGTGATCTTTGCTTCCTTGCCTCACTCACTCCTATTTCAAAGCCTCGGCCATGTGATCATGCTCTAGCAGCAAGGGGACTGAGAAGGTAATCAGTTGGCATTTTTGGCCCCTGTAGTGGGAGGTAGCCTCTGCCTCTCACTAAAATTCGTAAGATTATGAACACCCCAAACGTTGGAAGGAGGTTCAGACGCTGGGTGATCCAAAAAGTGACAATGTTCATGACAAACTTCGATCCATGTGGTCAGGTCAATTGTGTAAAGAAATCATCCTAGGAAACAGAATAGAAGAAATGACAACATTCAGGTGGTGTTTTTCTAGAATGTAGGAAGAAAACAGATAAAATTTCATAGGCTGAACTTTACCTGGTTATGAGGAGTACTGAAGTCTCAATCCCTTTGTTCATGGTTGTTTTCTAATGAGTTATTTTTTAAATTAAACTGAAGTGATCTCCTTTGTTAGGCTGTAAGCTCTTCAAAGTCTAGGACCATTCCTTACCTTGGAGAGATGCCGTGTTTGCTCTGGGAAGCCAGGGGCATTCAGGTCAGAGCGAACTGGGCATGAATCCTGGGTCTGCTGCTGCTTAGCTGAACGGCAGTGGCTCCATTAGACAGCCTTTCTCAGTCTTGGCATCTTTGAAGCCATCCCTGCACACTTTATAAAATTAGTCATGGAAGAAGGAAGGGGAAGAAAAGAAGATAAACCAAGCTTGTAGCACACTCAGTATTAATCATGAGGACAGCCTGCTCTCTGACCTGCTTCCTCATAGTTGGTGCCTGTTGCCTCAGAATCACGTAGACCCTGCAAGATTATAGTTCCCCTTAACTGCTCTATAGATAACAGCTTGAATGTTACAAAGTGTTACATTTTCCATTTGAGATATTCTTTCAGGTTCTGCATACCAATGAAGCTATTGACGTCAGCTGGTCTGAAGGACCTCACAGGAGCTGACTCACCAAAGAATGCAGTTTCCATATTCTGATGATTTCATCCCCTTTCCTCTAACCAATGAAGGACCTCAATTTTCCAACCCCTTTGCCCTCCATGATCCCCTTAAAAACCCCAGCCTAGAGCTCCTCAGGGTGATGGATTTGAGGGTCTCCTTCCATCTCCTTTCTTGGAGCCTTGTGATCATTAAACTCTTTCTCTGCTGCAAACTCTGCTGTCCCAGTGTAGTTGGTCTGTTACTGTGAAATGGACATACCAACCTGTTGGTCCTGTAACATCTTCATGAGCAAAATGGAGCTTGCATCCACTTCTCTGTGTGGTAAAAATGAAATTCAACATGAATAAGATTAGAGAGTAGATGTTCAGTAAATATTTCCTCCTTTCCCTTATCTTTAGGCCCTTTCTGTTTCTCTTCAGGCTGTAGCACTGAGCTTAGAAAGCCCTTGGCTGGTGTTTGCTCAATGAACTTGGCTTCGTTATAACATTTGTAGACATGCGTCCTCCCTTCCTGTTTGTAGCTGCCATGTGTAAGCTTATCTATAGCCCTTCTGGCAGCTTGGTATAATTCTTTTTTTCATGGGCAGCCTTTAGGAAATTCTTATGTGCCAATACAACTTCACTGTTGCTACTTTTCTTCCTTCACTAAACAATTCATTTTACAAATGGAAAAACCAGATATGTGCTTGGCTCCAGGGGTAAATGACATGGATATCACTGCTACGAAACTGGCAGCTGCAATCAGAGGGACGGGCTTGACAATCAGTCTCCCCTAGAATGGTGAGCTCAGACAACGTGCAGCTCTCATGGCCACCTAACCCAGCAGTTCAACATATGCAGCTTTATTCTGCTCTTATGCCATATAATTCTCCATATTAAAGAAAGAGTTTTCAGTTGATTATGGTTTAGTTTAATTATCTTATCAGAATATTTTGAGAAAATGACATTCCTGCGTATGTCTCCCAACATGCCCAAAGCACAACTTTTACTTTACTTTTATTTATCAAGTCTCAGTGGTCTTTTGGGTAGGAATTAGTCAGGTCGCATTTTAAATTTCCTGCTTCACGTAGTTTTGAAAAGCTCTATTTCTAGTTTTATCTCTACCTCTTCCTACTGAGAAGGATCATGACTACAACAACTGCCACTGAGAACTAATTATGAAGCGGCAGTGAAATTACTGTATCAACATTCTCATTAATCCAATCACTTGGGATAAACCCTGGTGGAAATTAATAGTGGCTGTAACGTAGCAGGGGATTGGCTCACCGGAAGCACAGGACGGACTGCTGAGCCCATCTGGCTCCAAATTCTGACACTCAATCCTGTGGAGGAAGGGAGGAAAGACAGGAAGGCACAGACTTCCAGCAAGGCTGTTGAAAAGAGGTGACAGTGTAGAGTACAGTAACAGTTGAAATGAATGAATCAGGGCTAATGTATGGACAAAGTTCTAAACCATCGTGGAAAGAAAAAAAAAAGTTGCAGAATGATATAAAAGGTTGCAAAATCTACAAAACAACTCTTTATGGTATTTATATGTGCATACTTAAAGAAAAAATTATTAAATAGGCCGGACTCAGTGGCTCACACCAGTAATGCCAGCACTTTGGGAGGCCGAGGCAGGTGGATCACCTGAGGTCAAGAGTTCGACACCAGCCTGGCCAACATGGGGAAACCCCGCCTCTACTAAAAATACAAAAATTAGCCAGGTGTGGTGGTGCACCCCTGTAGTCCCAGCTACTTGAAGGCTGAGGCAGGAGAATTGCTTGAACCCGGAGGTGGAGGCTGCAGAGAGCTGAGACTGTGCCATTGCACTCTAACCTGGGTAACAAGAGCAAAAACTCAGTCTCAAAAAAAAAAAAAAAGAAAAAACTATTAAGTATACATGGGCACGACAGGTTCTGAACTCAGTATAGTGGTTGTCTCTAGGGAGGGAGGAAGGATGTGGAAGCTACCTGGTGACTCAAATGTTGCAATGCTTCAATTAAAGACAAGAAAGAGCTGAAGCAAAAGGAGGGAAGTGTGTGAGGAGAGGAGCTTTGCCACCCCAGGGATACAGCCAAGGTGATGTAGCCAGGAGTAGATGGAACTGGATGGGAGACCTCAATCCACGTATTGTTTGTGCTGTGGCTGGGTTGTGAGGACCTTGAGTGAGTTTTTGGCAATCATTTCTGCACTTCCTTTTGTAGAATGGAGAAACTCATATGGAACCTGTGTTTGGACGAACGGAGGCAAGATGGTGCACTTCCGGGTTCTTCATCCCCCCCCACCCCCCAACTCTTCCCGCGCGTACGAAAATGCAGCCGGCGCCCAGGGAAGGTGCAGACCAACTGGGCATGCGCCAGGTGACGTCAATCCGAAGAGACCAAGATTTACCTGGTCGCACCGCCCCTGACACGCCCATGCCCCACCTATTGCCCTCCCACTCCTAGAAAAGCCGCTCTCCGCCATTGAGCCACGCGGCCTTCTCACAGCCCGGCGGACTTCCCAGCTTCCCAGTCCTGTCGGGATGTCGGAACTCCCTCCCAGAGCTTGGGGGAGGGGAACCCTGCCGGCCTTCTTTGCCAGAGGCCGACAGACTTCTTCTCCACACCTTAGGTTACTAAAATAAACTTGCAGTTTTGCGCCTGACCTTTGCCTACTTGCTGGTTCTTTTGTGCTCACTCGGCTGGTCTTAGAAAAACAAGACAGATGGTGCCGAACCCGGGAGGAGACCCCTCCTCAGGGGCCCCAGGGTCCGGGGAGCCTCCTCCTCCTCGTTCCACGCCGCGGACGGACCAGGACCTGAGACCCGCTTCCCTCACTCTCATGGCCTCTCTGGGGTAAGTGCCCTTGTCTCCTCTTTACCTCCCTCGGCCAGAAATCCTGTGCAGGTCCGAGGTCCATTTTGAGCCACCAAGTGGCTCGGGAGACGCCTTCAGGACGGAGACGTCCTCCTGAAGGTAATCTCCACTTTGGCTCCATGAGCCTCCAGTCTGTCTCTGCTGGTTCCAAAGGACGCTTTGAAGCCAGGCAGAGATCCACTTCCATTTCCATTGTGTCCATTGTGTAAGTAAAGAGGAAACAAATGGGAAACCCCCCAGTCCAAATTTCCAAAGAGCACCCCCTTAGGGTGCCTCCTAGCCAATTTAAAAACCTTACAGCTTAAACAAGACCTTAGGAGGAAGCGGTTAATTTTCCTTTCCACTGTGGCGTGATCGACCTCAGCAATTTCTGCCAGCAGCTAGGCAAGTGGTCCGAAATTTACATACAAGGCTTTTGGGCCTTAGGCTCTTGTCCCTATACTCCTTCTCTCCTCCTTCTCTCCACCCCCTCCCTTCCTGCCCAGACTCCTCCTCCTCCCCCCATCCAGACTCCTCCATCCTCCTCCTCATCTACTAGTAATCCACTCGGTCCCGTGCCTCCTTCGGGGCCCCCAACTGGCTGTCTTCAGTCCCCTATCTCTGCCCACACCCTCCTACAGTGTTAGCACCTTTGCGAGAGGTGGCTGGGGCGGGGGGTAGTCAGAGTACATGTCCCTTTTTCATTGGCCGATCTTTCCACCATTTTGGCGTCTTATTTCATTTCTCAATCAGCTCCTGACATTCGTAAAAAACTTCAAAAGGTAGAGGATGGTCCTCAGACACCAATACAAGACCTAGTTAAATTAGCCTTTAAGGTCTATAACTCCAGAGAGGAGACGGCAAGCTTGCCTTGAACAGAAGGTTCAGCTCCTAGCAGCGGCTTTACAGCCCAGTCGTAACCCCAGGCCAGAGAGCACACACCCCACAGACTCCATAGAGCCTGCTATAAGTGCGGCAAGGCAGGACACTATGCCAACAGGTGTCCGCAAGGTCCCCGAGCCCCAACGCAGCCTTGCTATAAGTGCAAGGCATCAGGACATTAGGCCAGTGAATGTCCTAACCCTCGTCCACCAGCAACCCCCTGCCCTGCTTGCCAGCAGGGAGGAAACTGGAAGTCTGATTGCCCCACCCTGAGAACAGGTGCCGCGCCTCCACGTGACCCCCTTTCCCAGGATCCTGGGAGCTCCTTCCAGCTCCTACATCTGGACGACGACGACAACTGAAGGTGCCGAGACTCGGGGACCCCCATCACCCTCGCCAAGCCGTGGGTAACTCTCCTGGTAGCGGGTAAGACAATTGCTTTTTTAATCAACAGCGAGGCTACCTATTCTGTTTTGCCATCCTTCTCTGGACCTAGCCTTCCATCCAATATCTCTGTAGTAGGAGTAAGTGGAAAGCCATCCACTCCACGAAAAACTCCAATCCTTAATTGCTGCCTGGCCAACAAGTACTTTGCGCACTCATTCCTCATTCCCAACTAAAAAGGGCCCCTACTGAAAGCAATCAGTGGAAATCAGTTTGGCTTTCCCCCACTCGCCTCAAACTTACTAAATTTTCTTAACTATCTCATACTCCCCAACCTTGCCAGGACTATCCTTCTGGGTTTTGCCCATATTCCAACAAATGCTTCCATTCCTCATTCCTATACTAATACTGTGCCTTATTTTATTTTTCATCCGTGCGTCCAAATACCAACCATGGGCCCCGACCTTAACGACGCCCCTTAACAGCAGGAAGTAGCCAGACAGACCACGGTGCCCCTTTATCACTATTATCAATAAAAGGTTGGACTGTTTGGACGAATGGAGGCAAGATGGTGCACTTCCGGGTTATTCATCCCGCTCCCCCAACTCTTCCCGCGCGCGCGAAAATGCAGCCGGCGCCCAGGGAAGGTGCAGACCAACTGGGCATGCGCCAGGTGACGTCAATCCGAAGAGACCAAGATTTACCTGGTCGCACCGCCCCTGACACGCCCATGCCCCACCTATTGCCCTCCCACTTCTAGAAAAGCCGCTCTCCTCCATTGAGCCACGCGGCCTTCTCACAGCCTGGCGGACTTCCCAGCTTCCCAGTCCTGTCGGGATGTTGGAACTCCTTCCGAGAGCTTGGGGGAGGGGAACTATGCCGGCCTTCTTTGCCGGAGGCCGACAGACTTCTTCTCCACACCTTAGGTTGCTAAAATAAACTAGCAGTTTTGCGCCTGACCTTTGCCTACTTGCTGGTTCTTTTGTGCTCGCTCTGGTGGTCTTAGAAAAACAAGACACCCTGCTTCCTCAAAGTGTTTCTGTGAAAATCCTTCCTCGATGTACATAAATATGTTTTGAAGACCCTTGAGGGAGGGGATTTTTAGCAACCCGTGAGAGCTTTAGAGCAGGTATGGTCAAGCTGGGAAAAGAGTGAGATGCTTCCAACAATGGACCTCTGTATTCAATAGCACTACAGAGCTTAGATGTGGAAAACAAAATCATTCCAAAAAATATGAGGAAATACCTGGTAATTGTAGAGAAAAATGTCCCTAAGGCTATTCCACATTCCTTACCTTTAGGGATGGCTCCATGCCTGACAGTACCTGTTGAGAGCTTCCAGACTGTTCTGTGTACAGGCTCACCAGGTAGGAGGAAAAGAAGGTGAACGGGAAAAAACATCTGACATTACCTACCTGTAGCAAATAAGTCTGCTCTTCCTCAAGGGCACAAATTGTGCAAGATTCATTTGCATGCATGAGCCTGGGGGCTCTATATTCAGGCTTTTACACAAGGGATTTTTATCTTACTGAGGACATAGAGTGGATGCAGTTATATCCTGGAGATCCTCGCCTGCGGTCTCCCCTCAAAAGACGATCCCTTCAATGAACCCCATACTTACCACCCCAAATTTGGACTAATTGTTTGGGTGATTTTATTTTATTTAACTTTTATTTTAAGTTCAGGCGTACATTTGCAGGTTTGTTATACAGGTAAGCTTGTGTCATGGGGGTTTGTTGTACAGATTATTTTGTCACCTGGGTATTAAGCCTAGTACCCATTAGTTATTTTTCCTGATCCTCTCCCTCCTCCCACCCTCCACCCTCTGACAGGGCCCAGTGTGTGTTGTTCCCTTCGATGTGTCCATGTGTTCTCAGCATTTAGCTCTCACTTATAAGTGAGAACATGGCGCATTTGGTTTTCTGTTCCTGTGTTAGTTTGCTAAAAATAATGCCCTCTAGCTCCAACCATGTTGCTGCAAAGGACGTGTTCTTGTTCTTTTTTATGGCTGCATAGTATTCCAGGGTGTATATGTGCCACATTTTCTTTATCCAGCCTATTATTGATGGGGATTTAGATTGATTTCATGTTTTGCTATTGTGAATAGTGCTGCAGTGAACATATATATGCATGTGTCTTTATAATAGAATGATTTATATTCCTTTGGGTATATACACAGTAATGGGATTGCTAGGTCGAATAGTATTTCTGTTTTTAGGTCTCTGAGGAATCACCACACTGTCTTCCACAATGATTGAACTAATTTGCAATCTGCTTGGATTATTTTAAGACTAAGGACCTCTGCCAGAGGTTGCATTGTCTGTTGGGTTTTGCGTATTCATTGCATTTGTCTCTGCATGTCTGTATCCATTCTCCGTCTCTGGCTGACTTACTGTGTCTGGGTCTCTTTCCTTCCATGCTTTCTCTGTCATTTGTTCTTCTCCCCTTCTTCCTCTTCCAAGCCCTTTGCTGCTACTGTCTGCACAATCTCTTCCTGTCTTGCATGGCTACTCTCTTTTCTTTCTTTTTTCTGAGTTTGGTCTCTTTCTCTCCTTAACTGATGTTGTTTTTTGTTTGTTTGTATTTTTTTTTTTTTTTTTTTTTGCAGTTGCAAGATGTGATAGAGTGAAAACAGAGCTCCCAGACAAAGGCAGGGGACCCAAAGAGTGTAGCCGTTGCTGGCTCGAATGCCTGGATTTATATCCCAATCCTAGTCCCACCCACTGTGCTCTCAGGCAATAGATGATTGGCTATTTCTTTACCTCCTATTTTTGTCTAATTAGCATTTTAGCGAGCTCTCTTTACTACCTGATTGGTTGGGTGTGAGCTAAGTTGCAAGCCCCGTGTTTAAAGGTGGAAGTGGTCACCTTCTCAGCTAGGCTTAAGGATTCTTAGTCAGTCTAGGAAATCCAGCTAGTCCTGTCTCTTAGTTCCCACTCTCAACAGGAAAACCCAAGTACTATTGGGGAGGTCGGCTGACAACCACTCTAACTGCTTCCTGCTGAATTGGGGCACAGTAAGGGTGGTATAGTTGAGATTTCCTCAGGAGGGTTGCCTTCGATGTCATTAACATTGGAGCATGGGCTAGCAGGCCCGACCAGGGGTCCACAGTAGATCTTAGTCAGGGACTGCATCTGGGGCTCCATTTGAAGAATGATTTGTAGTTTTACAGCTTTGATTCTGGAAGAGACAAACTTAACAAGGAGGTTAAAGATACAGGGATTGAAATGTATGACCTGCAGTGCAGGGGATTGTTTCTTTGGGACACTTTATCTGCTTGATAGTTTTGAAAAGGCCTGGTCCAGTAAATAATAATTTGACCATCTGATGGGTGCTATCAATGTCTAAGTGAAAGGTTTGGTGAAGGGTTTTAAGTAATTTCCAGCAAAAGTATTTTTCCTTCTTCGGTAGCTAGCCATCCTGAGAGGAGGAAACTGTATGTCCTCGTGAGGTTCCCCATTCTATTTCTTCTGAGTACTGGGGCTTGGTTTCCTGGAGGGGATTACCCCATACTAGGGGTCCTTCTATAAGCATTTCTAATGGAGGGTCCTGCCTTGCAGCTCTTTTGGCGTCAATATCCGTTTGGCGGTTCCCTTCTATTTCCCTTTCCTTTCTTTTCTGATGACCCCGGCAGTGTACGACTGCTACCTCTTTAGGTTTCTGTACAGCCAAGAATAATCTCCTAATGGCTTCCTGATGTTTCATAGGCGTTCCCTCAGAAGTTAGGAATTCCCTTTCTCTCCATGTTGCTGCATGGGCATGGAGGAGTAGGTAAGCATACTTAGAGTCTGTATATATATTTACCCTTTTTCCTTCTCCTAGTTCTAGTGCCCGAGTGAGGGCTATTAGTTTTGCCAGCTGAACACTAGTTCCTGGAGTGAGGGGATTACTGTCAAGTATTCCATTATCACTGACCACTGCATACCCCGCTTTTTGAAGTCCTTTTTCTACAAAGGAACTTCCATCAGTATACAAGTTGAGGTCAGGATCAGTCAAGGGAACCTCTAAAAGGTCCCTTCAAGTGGCATAGGTTTGAGCAATTACTTGTTGACAGTTATGTTCTATCTTTTCTTCATTGTCTGGAAGAAATGTGGCTGGGTTAAGAGTTGCACAAGTGTGCAGTTGCAGCACTGGCCCTTCAAGCAATAGAGCCTGATATTTAAGTAAATGGTTGTCTGACAGCCACAAGTCTCGTTTAGCAGTGAGTATGCCATTCACATCATGAAATGTCCACACAGTGAGATCTCATCCCTGTATTATTTTAACTGCTTCAGATACTAAGCCTGCTACTGCCACCACTACCCATACACAATGAGGCCAACCCTTTGCCACTACATCAATTTCCTTACTCAATTATGCCACGGGTTGCAAGCTCATCCCTTGGACCTGTGTAAGGGCTCCTAGAGCTATTCCTGTTTTTTTCTGTGACACATAAAAAAAAGTCTTGCCCCATTGGCAAGCTTAACACTGGAGCTTGGGTTAGGACCTTCTTTAGGGCCTGGAAAGCTGCTTCTGCTTCAAGTGGCCATCTTACTAAATGGGTATTGGCTTTCTGAGTTTCCTTAATTAGTGTTTATAATGGTCTGGCTATTTCACTGTACCTGGGAATCCATATTTGGCAGAAACCTGTTATGCCAAGGAACCCTCTTAGTTGCTTTAGGGTTTGGGGATGAGGATAAGCCAGTATAGGCTGGATACGTTTCTCACTGAGGGCCCTGGTGCCTTTGGATAATTTTAGCCCTAAGTATTTAACCTGCTGTGAGCAGAGCTGAGCCTTTGGTTTGGAAACATTGTAGTCACAGGTGGCGAGGAAATTTAAGAGCGCTAGGGTGGCTTGATGGCACAAGGTTTCTGAACGGGCGGCTAAAAGTAAATCATCCACATACCGAAGGAAAGAGTGTCCAGGTATGAGAATTGGCTCAAGTCTTGGGCTAATGCCTGGCCAAATAGGTGTGGGCTATCCCTGAACCCTTGCGGTAAAACAGCCCAGGTGAGTTGAGATGTTGGGTTTGAAGGATCTTCAAAGGCAAATAAGAATTGAGAGTCAGGATGTACAGGGATGCAGAAAAAGGCATCCTTAAGGTCCAGGACTGTAAACCACTCTGCTTCCTCTGGTATTTGGGAAAGCAGAGTATAAGGGTTAGGTACAGCCGGGTATAGAGGGACAACAGCCTCACTGATAATCCTGAGATCTTGCACTAACCTCCACTGTCCGTCGGATTTCTGTACTCCTAAAATTGGAGTATTGCAGGGGCTATTGCATGGTTTTACTAGGCCTTGGGCTTTTAGGTCCTTAACAATCTTTTGGAGTCCTTGTTGGGCCTCGGGTCTAAGGGGGTACTGCATTCGGTAGGGAAAGGAGGTGGAATCCTTTAATTTAACTTGAACAGGATGGGCATTCTTTGCTCATCCGTATTGTCCTTCTGTTGCCCAGACTTCAGGATTAATTCCTTCCTCAAGCAGGGGACAACAAACGGGTGTTCCTTCTCCTATGTTCAGGTGTATAATGGCCCCTGCTTTTGCTAGAATGTCTCTTCCTAACAAGGGGGCGGGGCTTTCAGGCATAATTAGAAAAGCATGTGAAAAGAGTAAAGTTCCCTAGTCACAGCTTAGTGGCTGGGAGAAGTATCTAGCGACTGGCTGTCCTAGGAGCCCTCGGATAGTGACAGATCTGGAGGACAGTTGTCCGGGACAGGAGAGTAAGACTGAGAAGGCCATGCCAGTGTCCAGGAGACAGTTAACCTCCTGGCTCTCAATGGTCAAGCATACCCAGGGCTCTTTGAGGGCAATGGCATGGGCTGGCGCTTACCCTGGGCACCCTTAGTCCTGCTGCTGGATCATCTGGTTAGTGGCTTCTGACTCAGAGGACCTTCGTCCCCTGGGGCAGTGGGCCTTCCAGTGGTTCGCTTGACATAAGGGGCATGGACAAGGGGGCGGCTTATTTCTACTTGGACAATCTTTTTTAAAGTGACCTTGTAGACCGCACTGGAAGCAAGCACTATTAGGCATTCGATTTGCCCAGCTTGTCCCTTTTCCAGAGCCTCCAAAGTCTGCTTGCCTGAGGGCCATGACTAAAGTGGTGGCCTTTTAAAAATCCCATTTGTCCCAAAGAGGGTAGCCCTGTGATGTTTCTTTGAATGTTTTCTGGGGCCCATTGGTTGGGGACCAATAGGAAGCCTCTCTCTGTTGAAATGGTCCCTCGGACTCAAGCTATGACTTCTTCCCTGTTTTTCTGCAGGAACCCACTTTGTCTTGAGTAGAGCTTGCCAGGAGAAAGTGAAGGGGAGTGGCCATCTGTTTTCTTCTGCATGCGGGATGGTTCTCTCACTTCTACCAGATACCTAGAGGGAGATGAGGCCAGGACTATGCTGAATTATCTTTGCCTTTGAGATGATGCTGGGCTGTGGTTGAGAGAGTTACTTTCAGGGAAGTAAATCCCAAGAAGGGGGCGCGATATGACATTGCTGTTCAGAGATGGCTATCCTTTGGGATTTCAGAGAGCAGTTCAGTAGACAGAAAAATCCTCATTCAGGCACTTATAGCTTTTCACATGTCCCTGCAGATGGTATCAAAAAGAAAAATAACAGAAAAAAAATGGTTCAATTTCTCCTAAGATCTGTGTGGCCCCTTGTCTGGCCTGTACTCACCACGCTGGGGTTGTGGAACGAGGCTGAATTTACTTAAGCTTGTGGAATTAATCTGTACCTCTAAACCAACAAAGGTGGAGACGGAGGCATCGAACAGTGAAATAGTGGGGTTGTAAGGCCGTTTGAAGTGAGCAGACAGTGCGAGTTTAAGGTAGCAAGGAACAGTTCCAGCTTCTTATCTGGGTTTCAGAAAATTTTTAATTTTTTGGGTCAGTGATGACAAGCACTGCGGACTCAGGCTCAGGTTTGGCTGCTAGTTCACAACTAGATATGTTTCTCTAGTTTTTTCTTTTCTTTTGTTTTGTTTTGTTTTTTGAGACAGAGTGTCACTCCATCACCCAGGCTGGAGTGCAGTGGCACGATCACAACTCACTGCAGCATCGACCTCCTGGGCTCAAGCGATCCTCCTGCCTCAGCCTCCCAAGTAGCTGGGACTACAGGTGTGTACCACCTCACCTGGCTGATTTTTACACTTTTTGCAGAGATGAGGGTCTTCTTTGTTGACCAGGCTGGTCTTGAACTCCTGGCCTCAAGTGATCCTCCTTGCTCCAGTTAAGTGTTAATGCCAGAGTTAATCTGGATTAAGAGTACACCTATACAATGCACACACAAACCCTCCTACTCATGTGTGCATCATGTAGATAAGAGTGTAGATGCAGCCTATCCAGAGTGTAGACAGATTTCCCCCTTCCCTTTGGAGGTGACCCTGCCCCCGATGCATGTCCTACAGGCTTTGATGGGCGCTTGTTGCTTCTCACCAGCAGGTCTAGCACTGCCAAGTGTGTGGTTCACACCTCCTCCGGGGCTCTGTCCCACCACACTGGAAAGGTGTGGTACGGTCCTGTGCCCTGCCTTCCAGCCCTGGGCCACAGCTGTATTCCTTGTTCTGGTCATCAGGACATGAAGGGAGGCTGCATGGCTGAGTGGGTCAGAGCAGAGGCTGCAACCTCTGTGTCTACCTCCTCATCCCTTCAAGAGGGATAATAGTCCTTACCTCGTAGAGATCAGTGAAGACTAAATGAAAGCACTTAGAGGAGGACCTAGAAGCTCAAAGACTTAGAATTGTCAGAGAGCCAGGTCAGCTTCCTTTGTTTACCCTCTCTCCTTGGGCCTCTGGAATCTTCGGTTGGGGCCTGCAGAGAGGGAGAGGTGCTCAGCTCTCCCTATGGAAGGCTCTGCCCTGGCCCCTCCAGGCCTTGCATCTCCAGGCCCAGGGAGTCTCCTCCATTAGCTCCTTGGCCTCAGACACCCTCTCCATGCTGGGGACCTGGACTATTTTATTAAACTGGAAAGCACAGGGGTTTACAGGAATGTGCCTTGTCCCATCTTAGATCTGAATGAAAGCTCCAAAGATGTTTGTCTTCCATTCAATGGCCCCAAGAAGTAGGATCTGGATGGAGGTACAGGATTTCACCTTATCAAAAAGAAATTTCCAACAGAGCCAGCCAAAGATAGAATGGCCACATCTGAGAGAGGCCAATGTTGGCAAGGGGCAAGAGTTCACTGGGAAAGTTGTGGAAGGACTCTGGCATTAAGTAAAAAATAGGGCAAGGTGTCTTTAAGGTTGCATTCTATTCTAAGACTCTATGTCTGTGAAAGTCACGTGGCTCAGTGGGGCGCCGTTGTTTATTTCGTTTGCTTATTTTTTACACCTTTAAATAAGTTGTTGTAGTCTTTTCCCATCTTAGAGCACAAAACCACAAACAATAGCATGAGCGATCTGTGCCTTAAGGACATTCTCCTGCTGCAGATAACTAGCCAGACCCATCCTTTGATTTTGGCCCATCCCTTCTTTTCCCATAACGGATACTTTTAGTTAATCTAATATCTATAGAAACAATGCTAATGACTGGTTTGCTGTTAACAAACACATGGGTAAATCTCTGTTCAGGGCTCTCGGCTCTGAAGTCTGTGAGACCCCTGAGCACGTTTGAGTTTTATGGCAGCAGAACCCAGTGAGGATTCTGATTCTTGGTCCCTCCCTCCTGCCTGATCACCTCCTTCCTCACTACTTTAGCCTTTCTTCTGAAGGACCCATCATTCATTCACCCATGATTCATTCAGCAGATGCCAATCATCTGCTGTGAGCCAGGGCAGGGCTAGGCTCAGAGGAGGAAATAATCTGGATGAGATGTGCTTCCTGCCTTCAAGGATGTTTCATTCTGGGATAGGCAGACAGACACACAGGACAGAGAAAAGAATTTTATCTGTAAAAGAATTCATTCTTTGTTTGGAAATTTAATTTTCTTAATTTGTAAGCATTCAAATGCTATTAAAAGTACCTAATAAAGAAAGTAGACATCATCTGAAATCCTGGCCACTCTTGAGATAACCAACTTTGTGTACATAAAAAGTAAAGTAGAGGTTCCTCTTCAAAGAGACTTTCCTCCCGTGTAATTAGGAATAAATAGTAACTTCTCTTAGAAGCAAAATTTATTCAGAGACCTGTGCTAACATTCTTAGATATCTGCTAGCCATAATAAAGAAATCAATACACTTTGTGTTCTTAGCTCCCACAATGTAGCCTAAATATTTGCCCTGGCATGCTTTTACTTGTCCAAGCAAGCATTAGGTCATAGCCTATTCCTCTTCCTTATTTGAAGGTGTTTTTATCTTTTTATCTTTCTCAGCATTCCACAAGTTACTCCCTCCTGCCAAGACTAGCTCGGTTGGGGAGACCCTAACCCAGTGGTGCTAGAGGAATTAAAGACACACACATGGAAATATAGAGGTGTGAAGTGGGAAATCAGAGGTCTCACAGACTTCAGAGCTGAAAGCCCTGAACAGAGATTTACCCATGTATTTATTAACAGCAAACCAGTCATTAGCATAGTTTCTATAGATATTAGATTAACTAAAAGTATCCGTTATGGGAAACGAAGGGATGGACCAAAATCAAGGGATGGGTCTGGCTAGTTATCTGCAGCAGGAGAATGTCCTTAAGGCACAGACGCTCATGCTATTGTTTACGGTTTAAGAATGCCTTTAAGCAGTTTTCTGCCCTGGGCGGGCCAGGGGTTCCTTGCCCTCATTCTGGTAAACCCACAACCTTCCAGTGTGGGCGTTATGGCCATCATGAACATGTCACAGTGCTGCAGAGATTTTGTTTATGGCCAGTTTTGGGGCCAGTTTATGGCCAGATTTTGGGGAGCCTGTTCCCAACACCCTCCTCCCTTTGTTCTCCTCTGCCTTTGCCTCTTTTAAAAAGTTCCAAGTTGCTAGCCAACCGGGACAAATACAGAATGTGAGGTCCCATTCTAGCCAGTGGAAGCCGGACACAGCAGTACGGTGGACGTGTCAGGTTATAAATAACCCTGTTTCCTTTGTTCAGTGTACTCTCATGGCAAAACTGCTGGTGAGTGTACCCTTTCTGCAGAAAGTAAAGATGGCCTTGCTGAGAAAATTAAATTTATGTTCAAGTGCTATTTCTTTGCAGCACTGGGGAACAAGCATTTCAAATATGTATCAATTATATAAACATATGACAAAATAGATATAAGCAAAATGATGGGGTGATGCTGTGAGTACTGAAAACAGAAGATTTCTATTGGATATGGAAAGAGTAGTGATAGATAAAAACATAGGGTATTATGGGAGTCCAGAATTAGATTGGGGGTGGGATGTGTACTTTCAGAACCTGAAAACATTCTAGATCCTTTTTCTTCCCTTTTTCTGCCATCCCAGTTCTTTTTTCTTTCTTTCTTTTTTTGAGACAGGATGTCACTCTTTCACCCTGGCTTGAGTGCAGTGACATGATCTTGATGTCCTGGGCTCAGGTGATCCTCCTGCCTCAGCCTCTAGAGTAGCTGGGATCACAGGCACATACCACCACATCCAGCTAATTTTTTAAATTATCTGTAGAGGTGGGGTCTTGCTATGTTGCCCAGGCTGCATCCCAGTTCTGCAGTTTCCAGCCTAGTTATTCTGGTTCCCTCATTGCTGTTTCTATTGTCCCTGCTTAGAAAAATGAACTTGCCTTTTCCCACTCAAAGAGGAAATTTATTGCTTGAAGCAATAAATGTTTGAAACATACAGATAAAAGTAAAGAATAAAGCAATACATGTTTGAAACATACAGATAAGAATAAAGAATAAAAACTCACATACCCATTATCCAGCTTGATCAAATCTTAATATTAAGCCATATTTGCCAGAGAATTCTTGAAAATAAATTACACATGACAGATACAATTGAGGCCTCCTGTATACCCTTCTTGGATCTTTTCCTCTCCCTCTCTCTCCCGCCAGAGGGGATCATTCTCATGAATTCAGCCTTCATCATTTCCATTCACATTTTTATATTTTTGCCACATAGGCTGTATATCCGTAAAAATTATAAAGCAGTGTTTTTCCTGTTTAAAAAATTTATATAAATGATATTTTGTTGTAAATATGTCCCACTGTATCTTGGCGTGTTTTTGTTTTTGTTTTTTTGGGCTTTTTCCTTACCATTCTTTCTGGGATTTATTCAAAGTTGATAGATGTAGCTCTCGTTCTTTCATTTTAAAATGCCATATGGTGTTCCAGTGTCTGAATATAACACAGTTGACTTATCCATTCTTCTGAGGTGGGCATTAGGTTATTTCCATTTGGGGGGACTTGTTTTGTTCTGTTTCTGTTATGTACAATCAACATTCTTGTACATGTCTTTTTAGGCTTATATGTAATAATTTCTTCAGGCCATTTACAGATTTTAAACTGGCAGATCAGAGTATGCACATTTGCCGCTGAACTGGATGTTGCCAACTTGCTTTGCAAAGTCCTATGAATTTATACTCTGATATGCAGTATGGGATTTCCTGTTTCTCTCCGTCTTTCCCAATCTTTGCCTGATGAGTGTTTTGATGTTTTGCCAATCCTGATGGGTCTGAGTGTGTCCAGAGTTGGTTCCTTCTGGTGGTCTTGCTGACTTCAAGAATGAAGCCGTGGACTTTCACAGTGAATGTTACATCCCTTAAAGATGGCACAGACCCAAAGAGTGAGCGGTAGCAAGGTTTATTGTGAAGAGTGAAAGAACAAAGCTTCTACAGCGTGGAAGGGGACCCACGAAGGTTGCTGCTGCTGGGTGGGGTTGCCAGCTTTTATTCCCCTTATTTGTCCCCACTCATGTTCCATTTTTGTCCTATCAGAGTGTGATTTTTTCAATCCTCCCTGCGATTGGCTACTTTTAGGATCCTACTGATGGGTGCGTTTTACAAAGCGCTGATTGGTGCATTTTACAATGCCTTTGCTAGCTACAGAGCACTGATTGGCACATTTTTACAGAGCACTGATTGGTGGATTTTACAATCCTCTTGTAAGGTAGAAAAGTTCTCAAAGTCCCCACTCAACGCAGGACGTCCAATTGGCCTCACCTCTCATGAGGACATCTCATTGTTGTTTTACTTTGTATTTTGCTCATTGCCAGAGACATTGCACATCTTTTCATGTGTCTGTTAGCTACCTGGGTTTTCTCTCCTGGGAACTGCTCTTCCTGTTGCGACAGCCAGGTGGGAGAGGGTTCCTGGAGAAAATCCAACCAGCCCGCCCACTGGGGTGGAGACTTGGGAAGTTTGAGCCATTTGCAGCAGAGAGGAGCCTGGTCC
>NC_045440.1:26520207-26530022 GCF_002776525.5 Piliocolobus tephrosceles | reverse complement strand
GAGCCTGGTCCCTCCTCTTCCTGTGTAGAACCTGGAATTCAAGCTGCCTCAGGAAGTGCTCTAGCAGGGACTCTGGCCTTGCACAGTCCCTGTTCCCCACCCCCCCTTTTTTTTTTCCTTTTCACCCAGTAAAACCCTGCCTTACTCACCATTCAAATTGTCTGCAAGCCTGAATTTTCATGGCCGTGGGACAAAGAACCCCATCTTTAGCTGAACTAAGGAAAAGTCCTGCAACACTGTCTCTGCCCATTTTTCCTACAAATGTCACTGGTATCTTTCCCGTGAGAAGGAGAAAGCAGTCCCTGACATCCGAGAGCTGGCTTGGGACTGTCAGCAAGGCCTGTTGAACAACAAATTTCATACAGCATCAACATCAGATAAGGTCACACTGGGACCACTACAGATTAAGACAAAAACAAGACCCCTCCGTAATCATGCTGGAACATAAATGATACAGGAACATTGCCCAAGTCATGGAATACCAGGCATACCCCTGTGGTAGGTAGAATTGTGAGCTGCCCAGAAGATTCCTGGCCCCTGGTATACACGCACCTACCCCTAGTTACTTAGCAAACATTACTCTAGCTACTGCTGTGAAGGGAATTGACAGATGTAATTAACATCCCAAATCAATTGACCTTAACATAGGGAAATTAGGCCAGGTATGATGGCCCATGCCTGTAATCCTAGCACGTTGGGCGGCTGAGCAGGAGGATTGCTTGAGCCCAGGAGTCCGAGACCAGCCTGAGCAACAAAAGAATACCAAAAAAAAAAAAAAAAAAAAACTAGCCAGGCATGGTGGCACATGCCTGTAGTCCCAGCTACTGGGCAGGCTGAAGTGGGAGGATCACCTGAGTCCAGGAAGGTTGAGGCTGCAGTGAGCTGTGATGAGCCACTGCACTCCAGCCTGGGTGACAGGAAAAAAAAAAAAAAAAAGGGAAATTATCCAGGTGGGCCTGACCTAATTATATGAGCCCTTTAAAAACACAGCTTTCTCCAGCTGGCCACAGAAGAGGAAGTTAGAGGGACACAGGCGGGCTGGCCTGAAAGAAAGCAAACTCCATCCTGGGAACTGTTCACGGGGGCCAAGCAGCAACAACTACAGGGAGCTTCTAGGAGCTGACAGCAGGCCCTGAACTTCAGCTAGAAGGAAAATGGGGACATCAGTCCCATAGCTGCTAGGAAATGAATTCTGCCAGCAGCCAGTGTGCCTGGAAAAGGATCCAGGGCCCAGAAGACAATGGCAGCCCCCAGTCCAGTGAGAGCCTGAGTGAGAATCCAGCCATGCCACTCCTAGACTTCAGTCCTGTAGTATCTTCAGAAATGGAGAGAACACTTTGGTGGTGTTTTATGGCACTAAGTTTGTGGTCGTTTGCTACAAAGCAATAGAGGACGAGTACAGCCTTCTCCCAGACAACGGGACTGTGTCTTTGCCACTCACAGCTTTAGCCTGAGTGCAGTTTCCCTCCTCCTAGGTAAGAGGTATTAAGATACCGAGTCCCAGTGTTCCCCTTGCTTCCTGACAGCATCCAATCTGGAGCATCGCCTTCTTCAAACCACCTAACACATGCCCAAACCCTTGACTAAGTCCTTTTGAACACCTTCTTACTGGAACACTCCACGCTCCCTGATGGAGTATGCTTTCCTTGGCTGCAACGCGTGATAAACCGGACTTGTCCAGCTGCAGGTGTGTTCCTGTGGTCTCTGACTGGAGGATGAGGACATCCTACAAGGTGGGTACTGCAGGCCCTGGGGACAAATAATTAAACTGGAGATTTGAGCTTTACAACTAGCTTTGGCACTCACTGGCCATGTTGCACAATGGAGTCTCCTACTTTTTGGGATCTTAGTTTTTTCATCAGCAGACTGAGAAGGTGGGGCTGGGTGATCTTTAAGGAAGCTGCGTGGTGGAGTAGAAAGACTTCTGGAGTCAGCCAGTCCTTGGTTTAATCTCTGTTCTGCCCTCACCAGCAATGTGGCTTTGGGTAAACATTCATTTTCCCGAATCTCAGTTGCTTCGTCTCTTAATTGGGACCAAGGAACCAAACAGGTTTAGTGTGAGGATTAAAGTAAATATAAATTTCCTGAATTATACAAATGGTCCTAATAATATCTAAATAAGCAATTTAAAGACACACAAATTTATAACTTAAAAAATATTTTGACCAGAGTGTGCTAATGCTAACTAGTGCTTGTTTATTTTGTTTGTTTTGTTTTTCTTTCTTTTTTTTTTTTTTTGAGACGGCATCTTGCTCTGTCACCCAGGCTGTAGTGTAGTGGCCCAGTCATAATTCACTATAACCTGGAACTCCTGGGCTCAAAACATCCTCCTGCTTCAGCTTCTGGAGTAGCTGGGACTATGGGTGTGTGCTACCATGCCTGGCCAATATTTTATTTTTTTGTAGAGATGGGGGTCTTGCTATGTTGCCCAGGCTGGTCTCGAACTCCTGGCCTCAAGTGATCCTTCTGCCTTAGCTTCCCAAAGCATTGGGATTATAGACATAAGCCACTATGCCCTGCCCTAATGCTTGGTTTGATTACCTTAAGGCATCAACTGTTCAAAATATGTACCACTGCCATGACATTACCCACGATGTGATGGTGGCAGCTGATATGAATTATCACCACCTAAAGGTCAACACATCTCTTTCCATCAGGACACTCTGTGGAAGATTCTCAGCGGATGTTTCTTCTCTTCCTTTTTCTTCCCCAAGGGTTCCAGCTCTTAGGTTTGATGATTATACGCCATCACCCTTGTGGGTATGCATTCAAGTGACTGCTAAATTTTACATCACCAATATCATGCAAACACATACAGAATCTCACCAGCCTCCAAACTCCCGGGGATCTCATTAGCATTAATACCTACACCTCGATCAGCTGCGGAGGCTTACACCTGTACTCCCAGCACTCTGGGAGGCCGAGGTGGGCGGATCACCTGAGGTCAGTTTAAGACCAGCCTGGCCAACATGGTGAAAGCTCATCTCCACTGAAAATGCAAAAATTAGCTGGGCATGGTGGCGCATGCCTGTAGTCCCAGCTACTCGGGAGGCTGAGGCAGGAGAATTGCTTGAACCTGGGAGGCAGAGGTTGCAGTGAGCTGAGATCTCACCACTGTTTTCTAGACTGGGCAACACAGCGAGACTCCATCTTAAAGAAAAAAAAATTACTTACACCTCTTTAACCTCCACTTGTTGGCTTCCCCTTCAGAAGTCCCCTTTCCTTCAGGTCTTTCTGGGAATTCCCAGTGAGTGTCTTGGGGCTCTCACATGAGTGGAGAGGCTTCCCACCCATGCTGGACTGTGGCTTCCAGTCCTATAGCCCTGGGCTGGAGCCTGCCGCTCAGAGCTCTGCCCAGCTGGCTGTTCCACCATCTTTCTCAGATCAAAGCAGTACTTCTCCCAGGCCTCAGTTTTACACGTGCCTTGTGTTGTCTGTGAAAGAAGACTAACAGGAGGGTCTCCTAGCAACGCTGTTGGGATCTCAAGGAGTGACAGCAAATGCAACCACTCCTGAAGTTCACCCATACCCCTTTCTCCCAGGTGGCCCACTTCAGCTGGACTTGAGGAGAAGTCCCACCACTCCTCTCCACCCTTTAGTTCTGTACCTGTGCCAAGCTCAACTCATCTTGTCTAAACTTGTATTCACTAGTTTCTCCAGAGCAACAGAATGAAGTTTCTGAGGAGTCAGAGATTGATTGATTGGAATTAGCTTACGCGATTAGGGAAACTAAGAAGTCACAGGATCTGTGGTTGGCAAGATAAAGACCCAGGAGAGCTGATGATTTAGTTCTAGTACAAGTCTGAAGGTTTGAGAAGCAGGAGAGCTGATGGTATAAATCCTGTAAACTCTAGTCCAGTGGCTGGAGAAGACTCATGTTCCAGCTCAAGCAGTCAGGCAGAGAGAGCGAAAGCAAGAGAGAGAGAGACAGAGAGAGAGACAGAGACAGAGAGAGAGAGAGAGAGAGATTCTCTGTTTCCTACTTTGTGTTCCACTGAGACCCTCGGTGGATTGGATGATGCCATCCACACCGGGGAGGGCTGTCCGCTCCACTCGGTCTCCTGACTCAAATGTTCATCTCTTCCAGAAACATCTTCACAGAAACACCCAGAGTAATATTTAACCAAATATCTGGCTGTCCTGTGGCCCAGTCAAGTTGACACATAGAATTAACCACCACACAGCTCTTCTTCAGGGACGACATCTCTGTCTGGCCCTGAAATCTCTCCGGTCCCCCAAAAGTTGCCTTCAGTTGAGCCATTGTAGTTCTCTAGACATATTTATATATATTTGAATCTAAATCACCAGTAACTCGTTATCTTGACACCTGTCCTTGAGCACCCCTCTGCGTCACGCCTGATGCCATGTGCTGGTGATAGGATGGGGATGAAGGGAGTGAACTCTGCTGCTGCCAGGAGACCCTCATGGTGACAGAGGGCACCAGTGAGTGAGTACAAGGATAAATAACAATAGAATCACAGAGTGTGACTGATGCCAGGAAGGAAATAAACAGAGGTGGAAGGGGAGTGGTGGTGGGGCACTCACTGTAGAGCTGTGGGCCAGGTGGGACCTTCTGGAAAGCAGGCAGCTGCAGGGACAGCAGGGGCACCCCACTCGCAGAAACTGCGTCATACGGTGTCCTTGTATTCATCCCCTTGGCTGCCATCACAAAGTACCGCAGCCTGGGCAGCTTCACCAACAATTTACTTTCTTATGGTTCTGGAGGCTGGAAGTTCAAGATCAAGGTGCCAGCAGGGCTGGTTTCTCCTGAGGCCTCTCTCCCTGGCTTGTGGATGGCTGTCTTCTCCGCATGTCCTCACCTGGCCTTTACTCTATGTGTGTCTGTGTCTTCGTAGGAGGACACCAGTCCTCTTGGGTAAAGATCCACCCTAACAGCCTCCTTTTAACTTAATCACCTCTTTAAAGAGCCTGTGTCCAAATGAGATAGGTTAGATAGACTGGCGATAGACTCCCTTAAAGGAGAAAAATAACTTGCCAAATAGGAGGAGAGAACAAACCACCTGACAGTGTGCAAACTGTAGCCTGGGCTCAGATCCCAGCAATGTTGGGATCTCAAGGGGTGATAGCTAGAACATCCTGCAACAAGGAGGGAGAAGGGCAGAGGGGAAAATCCTCGAATTTATTTGTTTATTTATTTAGGGACAGAGTCTCACTCTTTTGCCCAGACTGGATTGCAATGGTGTGATCTCAGCTCACTGCAACCTCCACCTCTTGGGTTCAAATTATTCTCCCACCTCAGTCTCCCAAGTAGCTGGGATTACAGGCACTCACCATCACGCCTGGCTAATTTTTATATTTTGAATAGAGATGGGGTCTCACTATGTTGGCCAGGCTGGTCTTGAATGCCTGACCTCAGGTGATCCAACTGCCTCGGCCTTCCAAAGTGCTGGGATTACGGGAATGAGCCACTGAGCCCGGCTGAAAATCCCCAAATTCACGCAAGCACAGAAACCCATGCTCAGTGTCCTTGGGCTGATCTATGCTTGTTATAATAGCAACAAACACACCCCAGGTGGAGAGTTAAGATGCAAATGAGATGTGATGTATGTACTAGCATGTACAACAATACCACATGTGCATCCAGGGGACCACCTAAAACATGCTTCATGGCAATGCCTGTTCCTGCCCCTTCATGAATAACCTTGTGAGCCTCCCATGAAGGGATTTCCCCATGTCAGTCAGTGCTGTCTCGCCTTTGCGGGGCTCGCTCTCATCGGCTGTCAGAGGGAACTTTCACGTTGCAAGAAACTCTCTTGCCGACTTTGACTTTGGTCTTGTTCTCAAATTCTTTTGTGAGGTGAAGTCAAGAATCTGAACCGACCCACTGGCAACACAAATACTGTCCTATCCTGAGGTCCTGGGGGTTAGGGCTTCACCATAGGAATATTCCAGAAAACACAATTCCTCCTATAACAGCCCTGTAGGGCTTGGTCTAGATGGTGTTGGAGTTCATCCTAAGCATAACCGATCTGAGAAAATTGAACTCTGTAGATTAACTGAGCTATGAGGAGTAAAGGCTAGGCCAATGTAACAAGGTGACCCAATGACATTTAGTGGCTTTAAGAACACAAAAGTTTATTCTTTTTTTTTTTTTTTTGAGACACGGTCTTGCTCTGTTGTCCAGGCTGGAGTATGGTGGTGCCGTCATAACTCACTGCAGCCTCCACTTCCCAGATTCAAGTAATCCTCCCACCTCAGCCTCCTGAGTGCCGGGATGACAGGTGCACACCACCACGCCTGACTAATTTTTTTTTAAATTGTTTTGTACAGACAGGATTTCACCATATTGCCTAGGCTAGTCTCAAACTCCTGAGCTCAAGTGATCCGCTTTGGCATCTCAGTGCTAGGATTACAGGTGTGAGCCACTGTGCCTGGCCGGAAGTTTATTCTCTCAAATTTATTTCCAGGCTCTGTCTTATGACCTCACCCAGGAGCCCGGACTACTGGGTGCCATCCTCAACAAGTGACCTGAGAGTTGCACATGTCACTTTCAACTACAACCCATAGGTTAGAGCTGAGTCCCACAGACACACCTGGCTGCAGGAAAAATTGAGAGATTTTGCCTCTAGTTGTTCAATCCTGCATCCAAAAAAGCAGGAAGAAGAAACTGTAGTCCACCTGACTTGGCAGAGTCTGCCCTGAGTAGCTGGGATTACAGACACGTGCCACCATGCCCGGCTAATTTTTGTATTTTTAGTAGAGATGGGGTTTCACCATGTTGACCAGGCTGGTCTGGATCTCCTGACCTTGTGATCCACCTGCCTCGGCCTCCCAAAGTGCTGGGATTACAGGGGTGAGCCACCGTGTCCGGCCCCCATCTGATTCTTTAGCGATCCTAGAGAAAAGTACACCTTGGTTAAGTTCCATATGATTTCCTCTACTAATTTATTAACTTTTTCATTTGCTCCCAGGAGTCAGCTATGAAAGATAAATGTATCCCATTCTTCGAGGAGAGCCTTGGTTGGAGATTGAGGCTATCGGTGGGAGGGGACTTGCCAGGAGACAGAGCTGAAAACCCCAGCTCTGCTACCGAGGGCTGGAAGTTAATTGAGCAGAAACATGAGTTAGTCAATTGTCATTCGAGTCAGACCACGCGGCGGCCACACTATATCATCAAAGCCGAGGCATTCTGGGAAAGACTATGATTACCTCCATTCATTATGCTAGGAGTCTTTAGACACTTCAAACACGCTAGATTACAAAGTTGCTGGGGCGGAACCTGGAAAAGATAAAGTTATAATTGAAAGCTACTTACGTGATATATTTTAAATGACTTCGACTTTCTACTTCTAGGCGTGTTAAGAAATCTCAAATAATTGTTTTTGGCCAGAGCTAAATTTAGACCTTCTGAGATGGATGGCTGTGTCCTGCTCTTGCTCAAGGAATGTTAATAGTTTCCTGTTGTTTCCTAAGTGCTGTCGCTTAGAAAACATGGCGCCTACTGTGTGCGTGCCTCTGACAGGCCGTTGGAATCATTTTCTTTGATCCTCGTGATACCCTCAGATAAGGCTCAGATTTAGCAAATAAAATACAGGATGCTCCATTACATTTGAATTTCATATAAACAATACATTTGTAAAGTAAAAGTAATCCCAGTGCTTTGGGAGGCTGAGGAAGGAAGATCACTTGAGGCCAGGAGCTTGAGACCTGCCTGGGCATTACAGCAAGACCTCATCTCTACAACAATAAAATAAAATAAAATAAAAATAAAATAAAATAAAATATAATAAAATAAATAAAAGCCAGGCATGGTGGCAGGCACCTGTAGTCCCAGCTACTCAGGAGGCTGAGCAGGGAGGATCTTGTAAGCCCAGGAGGTCGAGGCTGCAGTGAGCTGTGATCATGCCACCGTACTCCAGCCTGGGCATCAGAGTGAGACTCTGTTTCTCTAAAGAAACAACAACAAAAAGTAAAAGTATGTCCTGAATATTGCACTGGACTTACTTGGGCTGAAAAAATTATTTGTCTGAAATTCAGACCCATCTGGGTATCCTGCATTTCATCTGGCAGCACTACCTGGGAAGTAGGTGGTACCATCTGCGTTTTTCAGACAAGGAAATGGAGAGTCAGAGAGTCTTACCTGGGGTCATGCAGCCAGTAATGGCCAGCAGGGTGAAACACGGTCTTTTGGATTTGGAAGGCCGTGGTCTCGCCAGCATACTGTGCTGCCACTCAGTGGCATGTGCAGACCATACCATCGTCTCCAGCCTGTGCTTCTCAACCCTCCTGACCTGGGCCTTAACATATCCCCCCCGTTTCCTCTCCTTCGCTCTGCTCACCTCATCCAGGACGCTTTGCTGGCAGTGAAGGTGGCGTTCTGATTCTCAAGAAGCTTCTGACCCACACTTTGGGTCCATATGTGCTGACCCAATATGGAAACACCATTCACCAAAACTAAGACTTGCCGAGTGCCTGCTGTATACCTACAGCCAGCTCAGCCTTTGCCACGTGATATCTGGCCACCAGCAGGTGATGCAAAAATTTTAGGTAGAACAAGGTTGAATGTTCTTAAAATAGCAGTGTGTTTGTCTTAATGAGTCATAGGAAAATCATAAGTTCCCTACTGGCCTGCATGCATCAGGGTTCGTGGCTGATTGCTCAGGAGGAGGAACTGATTGAGTCTGGCAGAATCAGATGGATGGCCCACAGGTGACCCAAGCTGGTAGAAAATCCTGCATTCCTGCCCTTGAGGCCTCTGGACCTCAGCATCATCCTCTATATAATAAGGGGGCTGAACTCATGGTAATGAGGTGCCTGGCTCATGTTTATGGAGCATTTTCGTGGCTCCAGACACTCTTATACGTGACACTCATGTACCCATTTTGCAGCGGAGAAAACAGGATGGATGGGTGTAGCAACAAGTCCAACCTGCTGGATTTGGCCTTCGCTCTGTTTGATTTCACACCTCCCACTCCAAAACAGTGCCTCTCACCAGAGGGGGATCCTTGGTAATGTCTCAAGATATGTTTGGTGTTCCAAACCAGGAGGTGCCACTGGCATCTAGTGTGTGTAAGCCAGGAATGCTGTTTAATATACTATAATGCCTGGAATGGCCCCCACCACAGAGAATAATCCAGTCCCAGATGTTGTTAGTGCAAGGCAGAGAAACCCCACTGTAAACCTGAGAGAGGAAGAGGGGCAACTGCCCCAGGACACAGTGCCTTCTTTCAGCCACCCACCACCCTGCTCTCACATATGCATGCCCTGCTCAAGAACACTCAATGGATCCCTAGTACCCATAGTCTGACCTTATGTTCAAATTCAGGGCTTTGAAGAAGGGTGTGGCTGGTGCTGTCCCACAGGCCAGAGACACTGGGCTTGAGCTTCCTATTCCCATCACTCCTGACCCGCAGATCACCTTAAGAAATTAAAAATCTACTTTTCATTAAAAAAGCACAAGGTCCTGTTCAATAGAGATCAGACAGGTATGCAAGTTATTATAGTTGTATATATATCAAGTGATAAGTGTGGGGAGTTGAGGAAATAATTGACTCTTCCTGCGAGGGCTGGCAATGCCTCATGGGGCAGCTGACAATCAAGCTAGGTCTAGAAAAACACGCAGGCATCAGCAGAGGAGGAAGCGGGGTTGTTCCAGGCAGGGGGTGGGAAATGGCATGCTCCGTTGAGGAATGGTGAGCCTCTAGCGGCTCTGAAGCTGTGGTGCTCAGGCTTTTGTGAACCTGAACATCACCTGGTGAACATGTTTTCAATTCTGTCTGGATCTGTGTGTGGGTTTGGGAGTTTACACTTAAAGCAGTATGCAGGGTGATCTTCATTCTCTGTTTCTCTCTTTT